>NW_005054323.1:6082349-6089542 GCF_000277835.1 Geospiza fortis
TGAAGAGATTTGTGCTTCTTTGATTTTTTTTTTTTTTTTTTTTTTTTTTGGTGTGTTTTGTTTTTGTTTCCTGCTTGTTGCACAAAATGTCACTCCTTGTCCATATAAGCACTTTCTTGATGAGACATTTTTGTGCCTTCAGATATGATCTGAAATTCCTTGTCTTATCTCGTTAATGCCATTGGAGGTGAAAAAAAGGCTGTTTCCCTCTTACTAATTATGGTGAAGTGACACATTATGTTGTATTGTAGTTAACAACTTCAGGGGCGCCGGAGACCTTTAGTTTTGCCCCTGGGGAGTGTGACTTTTCCTCTTTCACTCAGCTCCAGGAAACTTGAACATTTGTATTTTCAAGACCACGTACGACTGGGAAGGAAGCAGGGGTGGAGATGTGTGCAGAGATTTGTGGATATGAGAAGCAATATGCTTTGTAAAGGTCTAGGAACTGCAGAATTTGGAGAAATATGCACCCTTAACTGCCGTGTCCTTTGGCATTTTTAAGGATTCAATGACACTGTTGTTAAATCTAGCAACCTGTCAGAAAATTCTGTGTAGAATTGTTTTTCATATGTGGTTATCACAGATCACAGTTTTTCCATAATGTTCCCTTCATGCACTTTAGCATACATAATGTATATGCAGTGCATGTGTCTGTGTGTGGGTGCACAAGCTTTCATGCTCTAGCTGCATTTTTCTGGAATACATATTTATCATTCATCATGGTAAAGGAATTCCTTAACTGTGGGAACTAGTTATGAAAAAATAACTTAAAAATATTTAGACCAGTTTAGCATAAACTCTTTCCACTTGGATATTGCATTTGCAAACAGTTGTCTGGATTTAAATTTAGACTCATGGATTCTACATCTTTACTCACTTTAATTTCTGATTCTGAGATAACATTTTGGGAAAAATACATAGAGCCTTCAGACGAAATTTAGATTTACTAGGTATTTTGTAAAATGATGGTAGTACTCAAACTTTGGTCATGTGCATTCTTGTAGATTCAGTTAACAGCTGAGAAAAAAAAACTCCTTTTCTTTCCTGTTAGAACTCCCTAAACACATTATCTCAAGGCCAGATTCAGTGCGGTTTATCGCTATGCTTAAATGCTTCTGCAGGGCAGCATGTCCTAGAGCAATATATAATTTGTGTGTTCTTACAGTAAGAACAGAAGCAGTACATTCCTGCAAATTGAATTACCCATGCTTTTATCAGTGAATAAAAACTGTATATCCTTTTTATCAAATAATCCATTTGACTAAAGTCAGCGAGAATCCTGAATGCACCATGTTCTTCCTTGCTTTATTTCTTCACAGTTTTCCTGGTGCTTTCTGTGATGTGAAGGAGCAATATGTACCTATGGATCAGGCAGGGCAGGAACAGATTGTGGGAAGGGCAGTGCAAACAGCTCTGTGTCAGGGAGTATGAGCGTAACAGGGAGGAACAGGGTAATTTTTCTGCTTACAGACCTAATCGTACTGTGGAGGAAGCTGTAGGTTTCAATACCAACACATCAAGTCCCCTTTAAAGAGAATTTCTCCAAAAGTGGAGCTTTTGAGAAGACAGAATGTGAGGCTTATCCTAGCAGGCATAAAAATCGGTGCAGAACAGCCTGTCTGTGTGATCAATATATTTCCTTTTTCTTCTTTATTCTGGTTCTATGGCATTGACACATTCAAGTGTTAGTAATTTATTTTCTAGGATATGTAGCAGTCTTATTTGGCAAAAGCAAAGCTGGGACTTCCTCTTTAGTATTTATTTTCTTTTTATACCTTTCAACTTTGGGCTAAATGAAAAAGTTGTATAAATCAACCAAAATTTTCCTTCAAGTAGCAAAAATAATTGAAGTATAACCAAATAAAAATGAATAGTTAAAATGAGGTTTTGACATGGTTTTCCCAGTAATTTGCATACATATTACTTGAAAAATATGAAGAAGCTAGACAACCAGTATCATCTTGTCTGAAAGCTAATTCTACAACATTTTTTCACCAGAAATAGTGCTGGAGGTCTTTACTTGCAGCGGGTGGTATTTGCTACTAACACGGTGAAAAATAGGCACTAATGGGAGCAATGGTATAGATGAAGATGATCTGTAACAAGTAATTTCCTATCTACTTTTCAGGCTGTGTTTTGTGACTGACTTAGAAAATGTTTTTTATTTCTGTAACTGATTAAAAAGCCTTGCCTGTGATAGAAACATTCCTTGGAGGTATGCTCTTTGTAACAGAGATGTTACTCAGCAACTCTGTGTTCTGTTTTGGAGGAAGTACTATTGACAGTGAATCAGTTGGGACTAACGAAAGACAAAAGACTTTTTCAACAATGATGTATTTACTGCCCATTTTATTTTTATTCACTGAACTAAAACATATTGTAGATGAACTTATTAATGATTTGTTTTACCTATCTCTGATTTTGATAAGAGTCTAAAAATTATTTAAAATTGATTAGCCATCAGTTACAGTTTGCATTTAAAAACCACTTTTGAGACTGAAGTACAGGGTGAGGTGCAGGGCTGTCTTTCACAGTGAAAAATTGTTATGATTTCCAGAAAAGCATTGCAAAGTACAGGAAATGCATATCTTTTGTCTGAATGCTGGAGACATTTAGAAGTGTAGCAACAAATGTATGGTATAAACATTTTAGTTGAGTTCATACCTGTGTTTGAAAGAAACGAACTTATTATCTGCATGAATTGTGGCAAAGTAGCTTCAGTAATCAAATTATAGGCAATATGTGCATACAAAGTGTGGGAATGGTTTATCCTTTGCAGTGTGAACTAAGAGAAATCTGCCTCACAGATATTTTATTTATTGAATATTTTCTTTCTTTTGCTATTTTATAAATAGTTAAAGTTTTGCTGATATATTAGAATTTTTTCCCCCCGCAGAATTTTCCTTACTCTAGTCCTCATTAAGTCTGAACATATCTTTACTTAAGATTAAGATATGTGTGTTACATTTGGAGTAACTGAAATGGGGAGGGAAAGAAGAGATAAGAATTGCCAGGTTACTATGAAATCTTATGGAAACAAGACTTCTCACCAAACATGCAGATTTACAATCATTCTGTGAAGATCAATCTGTTAATATGTTTTTCTTCTTTTTTTGATAGAGCCCACCCGGAGGGCTAGAAATGTGTTCTGCAGGGAAGTTCTAGCCACTCCTATCCTCTCTCCTTTAGTTTTTGCCTTTGGGCAGTTAGCAAGGCACATTTTTAATAACTGAATTGGGGAAGGTTAGATTTCTTTTCTTCCTGGACTATCTCTCCCCACCCCCCTATACTCACCCCATATATTTCTCTCCTCTAATGTGGAGTGTTTTTATTTCTACGTGTGACAAGTCTGCAGTCATGTGTTCTTTCTGAGTTATAATGACTCAGATGTCATAATTAATTTGATGAGCAGGTGGGGGTTATTAGCCTTGTGCTTCACTTGCTAATAGCTGCACAGCTTTTCTAAAGTACTCTTTCAACTAAGGAGGCATTTCTTCACATAGAATAAACAGTGCAGCACAAAAGCCTCAGTTAGATAACTATCCATGGGTTTGAAAAGCTGCCAAGCAGATGTTGTTATTGGAGCGGGCCCAGACGAGATTGGGCAAGGCAGATGCGAGGTGGGGGAGGGAGGAGGTTACACACAACCCAGGCGCTTTTGCTGCGGTGGCTGCAGAATGGGAGGCTGGGAGGTGTCTTCCCATAAACCAAATCCATTCTTCACTGGCCTCATGCTCATTCCTCAAGACCCACCCTTTAACTGTAAATAAATGTGGAGGAAGCCCCCTCCCTTTGCTTTGTCTTAATATCCATGTGGGAATGAAACCGAATGTTCATCCAGCAGTCAGTGACTTCTGGTTTGCATTAAATCGGCTGTGTGCAATTTTTGAAGGGCCTACAGAGACTTTGCTTCATACCTATCAACATATGTAATGAACATGACTGCACTGACATTTACCAGAACTCTTAGGTTCTGCTTTATTACTATAAATTAGGTTGTGCAAATTTAAGACAAAATGCTGTTTTGTTTCCTGTCACCTCTTGTTTTGTTTTTTTTTTCCTAGTGAGATTTTCTTTCTCCTTTATTAAAAAAAAAATAGTCCATTTTTATTCTTTTAAAAGGAAAAAAACCCCAAAACCACTTACAAAATCCAGAGTATTTGTATGTGAGAGACAAGTAGATTGGGTTGAAAATGGAGCTGATCTCTCTTTTACCCTCTCTGGATTTCCCCCCCCTTTGTGATCCTAGGTTTTTTTAAAATACATTTCTCTGTCCCTCTCCCTCTCTTGATAAAATTGTATAGTCCCATTTTTCATTGCCTTGATCTCAAGCCTGTGGTCTGGGCTTTTATTGCCAAGGGATAATTTTTGATAATGGGCTATTAAAACACTTGGAGCTTCCATCGTATCTTTCAAAACTGTATGTGCATATATTGTAGTTCTGTGGAGAAAGAAAATCCCTTTGTTGGCAGAAATCAATAGATTGTATGTTTGTGTAGTAGAAATGACTTAAAAGAAATAGATGCTTGTTATACTAAATACAGCATAAAATTATCACAAGATCCAGGTGACTGCACTTGGTAAAAGATGATGTTCTGAGTAATATGCCTTTATGTTTTATTTGTTATCTGTACTAATAGTTTGCTGAGTCTTTTGCAGACTGATATGGTCTTAGAGGGAAGTTGTTCCTACAGTCTCTTTGACCATGGAAATTTACTGGTACATGACAAGATGTACAAGACATTTGATCTTTCATTGCTGTTTAAAATGTAGTTAATATTTTTTTTAAAAGGACGGAGAGCTTAAAGGACATTTGTATATTCTATACAAATATGCACAGTTAAGTATTTGGTATGTTTGACTTGTAAACTTTGTTAGTCTTCTTCAGTAAGGATTCTAAGAGTCATAAAAGCTCCAACTAAGATTTTATTTACCACAATGTGATTTTTACTAGCTCAGATTTGATTTTCCAGTCTGAACACAGTACATTTACTTGCTTCACAGACAGCAAAATGGTAGCCGAAAATCAAAGATTAATTTTTTCTCTCATGAATGGATGAAACTCCTTGATGCATTGGTCTAAGAATTTTTTTCCTTAATTTTAACAGTGGTTTTTTTCATGGTGGTCCTTCAGCAAGTCCATGGACTCTTTCTTATCCTTTTAGGATTTCTACAGCTAGGGTCTGGAATGATACAATTTAAAAAGAAGAGAACATAATGCAGCAACATTTCAAACATGAGCAATTAGTTTGCTTTAGGGGAGAACAGCAAAGCACAGTTCTATACATCCTAATATGGTGGCCAGACTGACCTGGGAATCTTGGTTTTTCTACCTTTTCATGCAGCACCAGGAAGCTGATGTTGTAGGACTCTCCATATATTATTCCTTGCCTTCAGGCATTCCATTTTATTCCTAGTTTTTCTCCCTTGATTGACCAGCAAACATTAAGATGTTGGTCCTTAACTCTTCTCCAAAATGGCACTATTTTATATCTCATTCAACTGCATGGATAGGATTAAGATTTGTCTTCTTAAAAAAAAGCAGAAAACACCAACCACCCTCAAAATCATATATCTAGCAATAGGGGAAAAAAAGAGTTCATAGATCTGCTAGGACACAAAGAACATCAGCCTGCAAAGGATATATCCTAAAAACTTTGCTGCTAAGGGCCTCATACAATTTCCTTCTGACCCTTTAATCATATTGCCTACATCAAAGTCGGCGATAATTTTGTCTGAAAAGGAACCAAATGAACATTAAAAAAAAGAAGATGTTAGTTGCTTACTTTGGTTTACTCTTTCTAAAACACTGAACATTTAACTATATATTTGTAGAATGGTTTCTTGTTTTCCTGAAGGTCTTCCAATTTCCCAGATGCGCCATATGTCAGATTCACGGAAAAAAAAAATAGTTAAAAGATGTTTAAGATACATTAAAATAAGTTTAACAGTCCCTAGGCCACCAATCTAATCTCTCAGCACTCTTGTAAGGGAAAAAAACCTAAGAGAGGTTAAAGTGAATGTGAAAGTCTCTTCACATGTAAAAGTCCGACTTTGTTTCATTAAATGTTATTCTGTTTATACAAGAGGGCTGTAATCATCCCAGTAACAGATGTTAACAATGAAAATAATAGCATATGAAGTTGGTAATCAATGGAGACTCTTCTCTGATGTTAATATATTTTTCCTATGATAAGTGTTTCTGACATATTTCACACAAGGCCTAAAGTTTCTTCTGTGACAAAAATTGCAGATACTAAAGGAACAATGAAATGCTATAGCAAAAAATCACTGACATTGCATTCACTACTGTTTGGTTCAAGACTGTCCAAAAATAAAACTCTATAGAGGAAAGAATAATAATCACATAAATATGAGTAACAGTGACTTTGAAGAGTAACGGATAATATATAATAGACAATAAGATGAATGTGGCAACAAGTGTGAATCACTTATATGTAAACAGGAAAGTCTTTGGCAAATGACTGGTGTAATTTTGGCAGAAATAGTTACTTATACTGGGTGCTAATCTGACATATGAGTTTCAAGAAGAAAAATTCTTTATGAATGTTTGAGCTGCTTGAGCTACTGTCTAACAGCTAGTTAAAGCCAACCTTGAATCAGATGTATTTTCAAGGATGTAAAAGAGTAAGCAAGATTCTCACTTACTTTTTCTTCTGGAATTATTCTCTAGTTCCTGGTTCCATCTGGGATCAGAAATGCTGAAATACAGCAAGTCAGTCAATTTTTATGCTATTTATGCTTCAGTTGGAGAAAGGAAGTATTGCCTTGATCTCGTAAGATTTTTAGCCCAACATTTTGTGAAATATGTTCTTATGAGGCAAGGGCCAGATATAAAACAAAAGCTTCTACCAGTTGAATAATGCTGGCTAGACGCTGTGAAATTTTTCAGTAAAACTGTAGTACATGCTCAATTCAGCTGCAGAAATGTTTGTGTTGTAATCTTCTGTTGTTCTGTAGCATTTCTCTAGGTTAGTAAGTCAGTAAGTTCAAAAAACTGAGTTCTTTGTGCTATGACTTGATTTTTTTAGTGAAGAAAAGATGATATGCAATCAACTGAATTAGTTTCTGCAAAAGAACATAGAATGTAATAACAGCAACACTGGCAGGTTTTGATGGCCACAAAGTATTGTACTTTCATAAGTATCATGTATCAGTTTTATTTCTAAGGA
>NW_005054323.1:6089606-6207446 GCF_000277835.1 Geospiza fortis
TTTAAAGCTAGAATATCTGAGGTCTTCACTGTTTCCAAGGAGCAGAATCTCCTGAAAGAGGCTACAATTCCCTTGAAGTCAGACAAATCCCCTGACAGAGGCAGTACTTTGACAGTTTAATATGAATCTATGTATTTATGATCTAAGACTTCAGTGTATGAATTCTTTATTTTATATTTGCTAAAGAGAAAGCTTCTCTTGTGTATATGTGTATTACTGGCTTCTGTGATTTAGCAAGTTTTTACTGTACATTGTTCCCTTTACACCTATTTTATATCATGTTAATACCATGTAGTTGTCTCTTTACCAGAGTTTTCAAAAGCAAATTTACTTAGGTAAATCACTTAAGGAAGAGTCAAGTCTGCTCCCTGTTTCTGGAGACATGATGGACTTATGAAAACAAGATTTCTGTGTGGTCTTCTTACTTGGCATGACTCTAGGTAGATTTTATTGGAGAAAGGTGATTTCCTAATCACAGCAGTGGAATGAGTCACAAAGGAGCCTGCCTTCTAAAGGGGCAGAGGACATTATGGATTCTCTAATGAAGGGCTTTTTACAGTGCATCTAAGCTGGGAAGCAAAGCCTCCATTCATCATGGAAATCTTAAAAATCTGACCTTGTCCTTTCCAGATTGCTATGAAGAAGGTAGGTAAAGAGATGCAACCATTTTTCAGCTAGGCAATGTTCTGAACCCCAAAAGTTCCTTAAAAACAGTGAATATGCACTGTTTTATGGGCTAAGAAGGGTGACTTAGGCTTCTGCTTGAAGCAGCTGGATAGGATAGGAGACTGGTCAACACCTTTTGGTCCCAGAATTTTTTAATCCAGAATATTTTCAAAGACAAATCCCTGATGAGGCTAAATGCTATCACTATACCCCATGAAGATTCAAATTCTATGTCCAGCTTGGCTAGTGTTCATTGTCTGTTTTGCAGCAATCTGGAAAGATATGTTCAGCTCCTAAATACAGACTTTTCCTATGTTCATTTTATTACAATTCTAAAATGTCTGCAATAGAGGTGCAATTGATTAGTTTTTCTTTTTTTTCTTAAAAAGTTCATTATTTATTTTTATTCTAAATGGGCTTGGTATCCCTATTTAGTGTTGAGGTGGCCAGGATCTTCCCATTAAAAGGGCGCTTCCCTTTATTTATAAATCAGTTAAGCTTCACTTTGAACTTTGACTTTGTCATGCAGAATGTACCTGGGGCTGAACTTTATTATAAAGTTTCAGCAAAACTGGGCTAGACATTCCTAAAAAGGGCATAAACAAAAACTATGTTTGATTGTAATAAATGTATCTTTGCCTTCTCCCTGCTGTTGAGCAGTCTTGAAATTTGGCATAGAGGTCATTGTGTTGTCAGGGTATTCCTGTTGCTGTTCTTCTGAAAAAAAGATCTGGATGTGGCCAATTTGTAAGCCCTTGCAGAGATTCAGTTTGCATATTAGCTTGCAGTCACATCAGATTTTTGCAAAAAAAATCCATTTGAGGGTGCTGAGTGCTTTGAGCATTTCCAGCTCAGGAACAGTGCTAGACTTTCTGCAGCTTTTGCTACCAGCTCTTGAGGTCCTCTTTGGATATAAGTAGAAGAATATGTTCTCTCTTCTTGTCTCATTTCTTCATCAAATAGGCAAGAGAGGGGGAAAGTTGTTGGTTTTTAATATAGTGGGAACAAAGGGTTTCTTCTGAGAAGTAGAAGAATGGTAAAAACCTAGGATAAAGAAGAACACATTACTGATAAACATTATACTGTTAAAAATATAATGTAATCATATTTGATTTATTAATGGAAATGACACAGCTTTAGAAAATATGTCTTTTTAGGATCATTTCAAGTAAGGAACAAGAATTAATTTTTGGCTTGCTGAAATGGCAGTAGTGAATGGAGGGAATGAACAAACCTCAGCTATTTCTCCTTGCCTCTTTGGCGTTATTTATTTCTTCTTGGAAATACAAATGCTTGTGAAACCATGAAGCCACAGAGCTATGAAGCATATTTCAGATCTGTTACTGGTGTGGTCAGCAGCCATTAGTCATTAGAGAGTCAGAAATTGTTGGCTCTTTTCTGTGGCAAGGGACTTTCGATGGCAAAGATATGAAGAAAAAAAGCTACCTAGGAGCACAAAATCAGACCCTAATTTCTTCAAAGTGTTTTGAACACATAATGGAAGTTGAGGTAGTTTGAGTTTCCTTAGAGGCTTGCTGTGAATGGCAGTATTAATTTATGTAAAGAGGCTGGTATGACAGTGTGCAGGAACTCTAAACATTACCCTGAGAATGGAGAGTTCTCTGTTTGTGTCTGAGTAACACAGTGTAAATTATTTTTGTTTTCCACCCCATCAACTTACAAACTTACCCAGAGTGTGTTATAGCTGTATGGGACTTGCTCTTTCTCATGTAAAAAAAATTCTACCAATGCCAAATTATATCCTTAATTGTACTTTTGCCTTGAGTCAATCTGTACAGGTGTACAACTTTAATAAACAAATGTAGCTCTAATAGAAGGCTGGAATTTATTTCTCATGCTATCTTAACTATATAGCTCTTCAAAAAAGTCTTCTTTATGTTCCAAAATGAGTAGGTTGGCCCTGGATAAACATGTTGCTGGTGTTTTAATAGTGAACTTACCACTTATTTTTACAGATTTTCATATTAGTGTTTTCAGACTTTTTTAAAAATTACTTATTCTTTCTGGCCTTTTGAAGGTGAATCCCCACCCCAGTGTCCATCACTCTCCAATTAATCTAGTGAAACATTTTTTTACAGACTAAGAAATAATGTGTTCATATTACTAAGTATATGTATTTTCAAAAATTTGACCACATTTTTGCAGTTATTAATATTTCTTCACTCCAATTCTTCACTAAAATATTAATATTTTATCACTCCAAATTTTATATTTGGGTTATACAAGAAAACCCTTCTGGTCAATTCTTGTGTCAATAGAAGAAAGTGCTTTTATTAACACTTTGCATGAAGAATGACAGATTTGGCCTTTGACCTTTTTGCAGTTAATTATGTAATATACATGAATCTACAATAGTTTATCCCCACAGATACAATACGTCCTCATAAGATCTCAGTGAGCTGCATAAAATAACTTTAATTATTGGTTGAACTACAATCTCAAGTATTGTGAATCAGTAACAGTTTTTCTTAGGGGAGCTCTAGACTCTTGCTACATATATTTTGTGCACTGAATTTGAGCATGAAACTGCTATGGTGTAAATTCTTGCCTAGTAATCAATACCAAACTCAAACTTTTACATGCAAGATCATCACAATTATAATCAGAGTTACTCTTCTTCTTCTTCTTCTTCTTCTTTTTTTGGTGTTTCTGAAAATGCCAAAAGCTTCTGCCCTAAAAAAGATTGAAGCCTCTAGTGAAACCTTCCATTTGCTGTGCTATGGTGCAGAAAATTACCTGGAAAAAAAATTGTAATTGCTCACCAAAATCAATAAGCTGAAGGAGTTATCAAAAACGTTTCTCTTTCTTTCTTTCTGTCTTTCTGTCTTTCTCCCCAGTATTAAAACATTACTGTATGCATTGCATCTTTGAGAGAAAACCAGAACTTCAGAAAAAATAATTTAAGAACAACTTGCTTGCTCAACTGGCACTTTGAGTTAGACTCCAATATGAGTAAGGTGGTGGTACCAGTTAAAAGTGAAACCTGAGATACCATACCTAGGTTTGCACCCTGTGCTTAGGAAGTGTTGGAAAAAACCCAAATCAGTTGTGGAGCCTGAATGTTCTAATACCTTTGTAGGCTCCCTGCAATGATCATATAAAGAAAATACTTCACAAAAATGAGTAAGATTTTTCTCCTATGTTTTCTTCTTTGAACACTGAAAAAAAAAACCATTCCCAAATAAGCTTCACAGATGTTTAAATAGTATAGCCAGATTCCTATGTAGAATAGTCTTAAAGGAACTTGTCAAAAAACTTCACTTGAATCCCTACTGTGTAACAGTTTGAGATTCTTTTCATAGAGACACCTTTAATAGACATTTTGTCTGAGATTTCCCCATTGACACTGTAATATCTTGAAAATGTCAGACAGCAGTTTTAGGAAGTTTTTCTTTTATACTTTCCTAGACAGTGACCAGTTAAAGGATATGAAGGTAAAATTACAGCTTCAGGTGTGCTTTTTACTGTGCTTGAGTAAATCCACTGCTGCCTGTGGCACATAATATGTGAGGGACTTGCCTTTCCTAACTCTCAGTTGTAGATAAGTGTCTTGGTTTTTCTTGCATGGCAGCATGAGCCTGTTTGCACAGATTGTGCAGCAGAGTACATAGAGAGTGTGCGCTTGCACCAAACAGGCATTTAACCTTTGAGTGTTTAAGGTCATTTTACACTGTGCTATTCTGAGCCCGGATCTTCCCCCAGCCCTGTCCTGGCCTCTGTCCTCCAGTCTCTCCTTACCATCTTTGATTCTGGCAACAAAAGTTCATTCCATAGCTCAGGTCAGACAGAAATGATGCATTGCATCACAGCTGCTTTTATGAAAGTGTTTATTTCATATCTGAAATGTTTTTATATACATTTGCTCTGCTATGACTTGCAGGAGGAGAAAGAAAGCAGTTTTACTGGAGGCAAAACAGCCACCTGTGAAAACTAATTGCGTAGGTTGTGTTGTGCTGATATCTCTGGGAATGATCCATCAGGAAGAAAGTAAATATCCTTAATCTGTTAGGAGATCACCTATATGCCAAAATGATCTTCTTTATCAAAGTGGTGATTGAAATATCCCTTCAGATTTGCAGTGGTATGTGTAAGGGGGGGAAGGAAGGGAAGGAAGCATAACTGCTGTAGAGGCAGGTGCCTCATCTCAGCAAAGTGTATAGACAAATGAAAAATTATGAACTTGAGAGGCTCTGACTAAATTGTCTCATTAAAGACTGTAATTTGATATGCTTGGAATCCATTTACTTTCAAAGAAGAATTTCAAGAGACCAGGCTGCTCTTAGTTTTTTTTTGCCGTTCAGTAAGATGAGGCTTGCAGTGTCAAATTATGCCCCTCTCCAAAGTGAGAGTGAGAGTGCCCAAAAGTTCTGCTCTCCATCAGCTTTCCAAAAAACACACAGTAGACTTAAAAAGAAAAATGGGTTAAAAAAATGCAGAGCTCTAAGGCAATTCAGCTGCCTGCCACCTCTGGGTGTGTTCGTGCAATCGTGTAAAACCCTGCCGTGGAAAACTTAGAAAAAGTTTGGGGAATTTCTTTAAGGCATGGGCAGAAAAAACTGCTTTGTTTCTACAACGTGTTGTGCTCCACAGTGGCTGCTGAGAACTCGCTGAGAACTCCTGAGTCTCCCACCTCCCCTGACTGCAGTGGCTTAGGGACTGTGTCCAAGTCCCCCAGGCTTGATTCTGTCTTCCTATATTACAGGACAAGCTGGTGACTGGGCTTGTGTTGGCCTTGTGAGGGTGTGAGGACTTGGACCCGGGATGCTGCTTGACTTCCTGAAACACCAAAGGCCAGAGTGTTCACTAGACAGGATTATTTCAGTCCAATCTGGCTGTCTCTTCATTGTATGATAAGATGACTTTCTCTTATTTTTAAACTTTCAGTTTCACTGTACCTTAGAGACAGACCAGTTGAAGAAATGACCTGCTCTGTAAAAGCACAAAAACTTGCTGCTACTCCATTCCTGTGATTTGTGACCATTGAGTCGAGTTTTCAGAGAGCTTTTCCATTCTTATTTTCAGATTTTTGGGTTGTGAGCAAACAACCATTATCATGGTGAAAATGATAATTAACTGCTTTTTGGCCTGCTTATATGAGGGGGATATTTGACTGATACTTCACTACAGCTTAATACTTGTCATATGTCTCAGTGACAATAAAATATATTACAGCAAATTGTAAGACCATTTCATAGCTCTGTGTTTTAAGCAAAATATGAAATCCTGTTTCCCTCATCATTTCCTTAATCTTAAATTCAATTTAATGAAGTTAAGGTTAGAATATGGGAGCAAAAAACCCCACCAGCTGAAAAAGAAAAAAAAATGAATCGAAGGGCTCATCATGTGGCATGCCTCTAACACTTAAAAGCTGGGAATAACAGAGTATTTAGTAACAGTATGCAGTCTTTGTATGAAATGCAAATCTTGAATGCAATTCTGTTAGAAATCAGTAACTAGAGGAACCAAAACTAGAGTTACCTTGAAATCTGAAATTGACTCCTAGTATTATACCACTAATTAAATAAATTTTATCTTTGGGATTGACAGCAATGGATATAAATAGTAAGAGGAAGATGTCAAAATGACAGATTGTATAATATATTGAGATATTTCATAGCAAAGGAGACCAAATGAAGTGATAGAACTAGTTGTTAGTGGCAGTGAAAGTCCCAGTTCATTAAAAACGCACATTTTTCAGAGATGAATTTGCCTTATATATTTACCAGGCTCATAGGATGTGAAGCTCATATAGCACAACACTTAGCTTAACTGCATTTTGAAGGAATGCTGTAGTACTAATGCCAGCTTCTTACTTTGCATCCTGATATTCATATTTCCCAAGGATTTACATGAAGTGCTTGGATTTAATTTGTGACTCATGAGTCATATTTTTGCTTAGTTTGTACATAATGTAGCTATTGTACTGTGCTTTTCCCAAGAATAAGTGACATTACTCTGAAAAACATGCACTGTAATTTGATCTCTGATACAGTGTGCTAGGTGTATCTTTATTCTAGGATTTAGAATAATATACACTACAAGCCTAATTGCCACCAGGTGGAAGGGTACCGAGTCTGAATGACAAAAAATATGTTTCTTCTCCAAATCGAACAAACCATGTGTTACTTTTGTTATTCTGTCTTGAAAATAAATTGAGTGGCAGTTTTAACCTCTCTTGGTTATTATTGGATCACTGCTTTTCTAACTTCTGTAATATGACATTATTTTTCATTTTATGGTCATAGCTGCTTCTTCAAGTTGATAGAAATGGTTGTCATAGGTGCAACTTTATAGCCTTTCTGGTTAAACTAGGGAAGAGACAGAAAGGCCATTTGTCAAAAGTCTCAGATGCTGGAGGGGAGGGGACGTTGCTAATGCCAAGGAAATCTGAGAAACACACACCTGTTGTTCTTTCAGAGTGCCATGCTTCTGCTGATAATTGGCTGAGGTTTAAAGTTATGTGTGATTTAACTCTAATTCATAATTCTGCAACAGATAGACACTAGAGTGAACAAGGACAAGTCAAAAGCTGAGATGTTACTTACTATTGGATTGACTTTGGAAATTGGCAGTGATCCTCCAAATTAAAAGGAGTCCCTGCATTTTTGCAGGCAGATACTGGCACACATCTCCAGAGACAGACACTTGAGCCAAAGGGGTTTGGGACTGCATTTCAACCCCATCTGCTTTTGTCACCAGGCCATCCCGACATGCTTACTTTGTCAGTTAGAGATTTTTTTTGTTCCCAAGTCTGTCTGTGTTGTGAGAATTCCTGGCTTCCGCAAGTATTCTGGGCAGCTGTGTTGGGCCTGAGGCTCTAGCTCAGTGTTTAAGCCAATTTTTCTACAACACTCCCGTTGGTTTGTATCTTGGATCACTGCTTCTTTTGGTTTAGACACAAAGATACTACCTAAAAGTGGTCAAAATCAGTAGAATTTGGCTTTGTGAAAATTACTGTTAACTCCATCACTTTTTTTTTTTTAATTGTAAGGATGCCAGAGGTACTCTTCAGCATAGTTTTCACTATTCTTCTAATAGTTATTCTCCATTAAGTCCAGAGGACTTTCCTAACAATAGAATCATTGGCCTTGAACACTACCAGGGATAGGACATCCACAGCCTCCTGTGGCAATCAATGTCTCACCATCCTCACAGCAAAGAATTTTCTAACACCTAAATTAAACATAATATAACTGAACCCATTACCCCTTGTCCTGTCCTAGTACCTGTCCAGGTACTAGGTGATCACCATCAGGTCACCCTAAAGCCTTCTCTTCTCCAGAGTGAAAAATCAAAATTCTCTCAGCCTTTCCGCATACAAGAGGTGCTCCCTCCCTCTGATCAACTTGGTGGCCTTCTGTGGACTCACTCCAACAGGTCCATGTCCTTCCTGTGCTGGGACCCCAGAGCTGGATGCAGCCCTGCAGGTGGGGTCTCAGCAGAGCAGAGCAGAGGGGCAGAATCCCCTCCCTGGCCCTGCTGTCCATGCTGCTTTGGATGCAGCCCAGAACACGTTTGGCTTTCTGGGCTGTGAGTGCCCATGGCTGGGTCATGTCCAGCCTCCCCTCCCCCAGCACCCCAAAGTCTTTCTCCCCAGGGCTGCTCTCCATCTGATCATCCCCCAGTCTGTGTTGACCCAGGTGCAGCACCATTTAATATCTTTGGGATATTTATCTGGGCTTCATTCATAGATACAGGAAACAGAACCTGCAAAAGAAACCCCCAACCCCAAAAAACCCTGCAGGGAAAGGGCTGCCTGTTTTTTCTTCACTTAGTCAGACTCAGAGTTCAGAACCCTAATGGCACCCATGCAGCTTGTGAGCTTTACAAACCTGCAAATTTTGAAGTAGAAATTTTGTTCTTTTTTTTCTACCATCATTGCATTTCACTTTGCAAATCATTTGCGCATTCATGGTATTATATATGCTATTGAGTATATCAGATGAGAAGTCAACAAGTCTGTTGTGTATTGGTTTGGGTAGAATTTGCAGGGAGAGAAGTCTTTATGAAAAATATACTGCTTAGAAATCAGTTTAATTTTTTTTTAGTTTCCTTAGCTATTAAATGAATCTACATTTTCTTCTTAGATATTTTAGATGTTTCATTTCCATTCCATACATCTAACTGTAAATACCTAGCTGGTTTCTGTTCAGCTCTACCAGACCCAACTCTCTGGTGTAATCTCTTTTTAAAAAAAAATATTTAAAAATGTAGTTTACAGGGGGGGATTTGGTCAGTGAAACTCCTGTAGCAGATTTTTAAACTATAGCTACTGCAGGAGGGCCTGAATGGACACCACTCTGTGCCCATCTGGATCTCAGAAGCACTGTGCAGAGGTGAGGATCTGACCTGTGCCTGTAACCCCTGGGAGTTAATGCAGGTGCAAGCCTTGCTGAGCTTATGACATTTGTTTGCATACCATTTGCAGCAACCTGAATGACTGGTTATTCTGGTCTGGAGAAAACAGCACTGACATCATGTGATTCTGGCAAAGTGAGCCACACTGGATCCTGGCCTTTGAATACCCAAGGGGCTGGCAGCAGTCTCAGGAGTTGGCCGGCAGCCCCATTGAGCTCGCTAGTAATCAGTTGACTGCTGGGCTGGACAAGCTGCCCTACTTTCTCTGACAAGCTCTGTCTAAGAGAATGATGGGCAGCCTGCCACTAGTGCTCTTTAGTGGAGTTGCTGAAGATTAACTGTTTAGCAGCTCAGCCCTGATCGTGCTTCCCTTTGAAGAATGGGTGCCAGAGAGGACTTTGTTGACTAGGGATGCCACTTCTTTTTCTCACTTGTTATATATTTTAGTCTTAAGGAGCAGGAGTTTCCTTTTCTTGTTTGGTTTTTTTTGCTTTCCTAATGCCTTTCTTGCCAATTTTCAGAGAAATGCCAGTAGATTTATTTTTCTTTTAAGTTTCTAAGGTTTGTTTCATTTTTAGTGAAATGTTACATTCTACTAATTACTCAGCATTGCAAAGTTCCTACACTGCAGAAATTCCTGGAGGAAAGACAGGCAAAAGAAAAGTCAACCCTTGGAAAGGCCCAGAACATTTAGTATTTATTGTGACAGACAAACTCAGATGTATACTTTCAATAAAAATTTGGATGTGTTCTCACATCTATGGGGAAAAAAAGAGAAAGTGGGATATTCAGCAGAGAGGGAGAGTTATATTTGTGAATAATTTTGAAAATGTGATTGTCATAACAGAAGACTCTTGACTATCAGAAGTGTAAAGAATAAGTAATAAATTTAAACAAGAAAGGTTATATTGACAAGAGGCCTGTTTATCAGGTGACTTGGTGGAAATACAATTACAGTACTGTCCCACAAAAGAAAGAAGTGCTAAAATTAGGTCTGTAGAATAGATATTTTTTCAGTGGCTATTTTGTGTAGTATTTTGCTTGATAGTGATCTTTTTTTCCAAGACAAATTTGTCTTAAAGTCAATAATAATATAAAAAAAGCCACTGACATTTTTAGATAAATTTCTAAATTTTCAAAAAAGGAGTTTCCTATGTCACTATTATGATTCAGAGAAGATAATCCAGATTCTTCTGAAGTGGGTGAAAATTTTTATGACATTTCCATCTCTGACAATTTTGAGACACTAAAAGCTTATTATTTTGTGTCTTTGTATTTCATCTGTTGCGTGTAGACACAGTGTCAAATCTGTATATGTCACATGCACTGGCATACTTTGGCATTTCTTACAATGTAAGTTAGCTGGTTCTTCAGATTGGCTGTATTTGAAAATTATTTTCCTACTTCTTAAGAAAATGGCAGGCAGAGGAATTAAAAAAAAATACATTCTGACGATACCTTTGGAAGGTTTACATTTAAATATTTTGGAAAACTCCATTTATATTTCACTTTCCTATCCTCTGCTGTGAAAATAATACTTGGACTCCACTGATTTATAAGACATTGCCCTCAACAGTCCAGTCAGTGAGTGGCAATTTGGGAACTACTTTAGACCACTTAAAATGAATGGATTTTGGTGCTTCTTTCAGAAGCCTTTCTCCTCTTATTTTCTAAAACTTTAAGTAACCTTATTCTTAAGCCTCTTTGGTTTAGGTCATAATTAGTTCAAATGTCTGTCTGACAGACAATGGCTGATCAGTGGACTGGCCAGTCATTATAAATAACTTGTAGCACGAACACATAATCACTTTGAAGGGTTCAGGTATGGCAAAAAAATTTAGCATTTTTAATTAAAAGGAAGAATGCAAAACTGTTTAAATGCCATAAATATAGTAGCTAGTCTTTTTAGTGTCATTCACTATGAATGAAAAAGCACACTGTTCATATAGAGGTAAGATATACATGTGCACTAAAGCTCTTAATTTACTTCAATCTTAATCATATTACAGGCTATCAAGATACTTTTGATGGATATTAATAGCCAGATTTGAAAAGAGGACTTCTTGCTTACTCAGATAAACTTTCCTGTGTGGTGTATCTGTATGGGGAACGATAGTATTCTAGAAACTCATGAAGACTTTTTATCCTCTAATTGATTATCTTCCTCTCTATCCTTCTATGGTGTATTTCTGCATAATTCAAAAAGAAAAATTAATTCTGTATTGTAGCATAAGTGCTGATTTATGTAATGTATTTTAGTTATAAATTTCTGAGTCTCAAGACACAATTGTATTCAATGAAAGAAAACGCCTAGAGGCTAATTTCTTTGCCAGTGTAATTCTGAGGAATTATCA
The DNA here is from genome assembly GCF_000277835.1 of Geospiza fortis. Taxonomy (NCBI): domain Eukaryota; kingdom Metazoa; phylum Chordata; class Aves; order Passeriformes; family Thraupidae; genus Geospiza; species Geospiza fortis. The sequence goes on from NW_005054323.1 coordinate 6,101,006, forward strand.
CTTGAATTCTCTCAGAATAACTTTTTTGTGATTATGATGGAGGTGCCTGTATATCATGGCAGAAAACATGGTGTTTATGTCTCCATTACTCAAAATCTGGTCTTAGACAAATTAGAGTAGATCATTGCAGGAAGATTTCTTCAGCCATTTAGATTATTGTATCCTTTTCTCTCTTTTCTTTTAGATTATTAAACCAGAAAAATACAGTGTTTCAGTGAACTACTACTAAATGAGTGTTCATGGGGGAAGGGGAAAGGAAAGGCATAAGAAAAGGATGAAGATATAGTGTGGAAATTATATTTAATTTTACTTATGAATCAAAAATATATGTTCATACCCATAATAATGCTAAAACTTGCTACCATGGACTAGAGCTGTGCACTCTACATTTTGCAGTGAGGGAAGAGTCTGTTGAACTAGTCTGAGGAGAATGCGCTTGCATTAGCTAATTTTATTAAAAATTCCATGATTTCAGATATTTGCAGATATTAGAGGTATGCCTCAGTGTTTTGCAAAGCCTCAGTGCATTTCTGAACATGACAGTTTATAGACTTTTCAATTGCCTCATTTAAGCATTTCAGCAGAAAAGAGTATTTCAGATATAATTTAAACATTTTCTTGAAATGCTTAAATTTCTTTTTTTCTCAATTTTTTATTGAACAATGAATTGTATAAAATCAATTCCCATGGAGAAAAATTATGTTGTAATGTCTTTGACTGATACAGAATAATTGCTTTGTTGATTGTATATCCATGCATGATAAGATATGCATAAGAAGAAATCTGGTACAGAAGTATAAATAATACTTATCTTTAAGCCAGCATCTGTCATCTGCTTCAGCAGACAGTGTTTTCTTTCATTCCTGCATAAAAAGAGCTGAGAGATTTATGGAGCAGCTTTGTTTGTGCTCTGTGATTCTTAATCAATTTTTATTAAATTCTAAATTAAAACTTGGCTTTCTTCATAGTATTTTTTTTTCTACAAGCAGACATATCTGATGTATAGAACAGGAGAAAGGCTCATGACAGCCACAGAATTTATGTGAAGGTGGTAGGACTTCAGTCCTGAACTCCTGAACACTTTGTTTTCAGAGGGGGCACTCAGTCACTTTTTAGAAGCTACACTGATATTTCTGTGACATTCATGAATATGACAGAACAACCTTTAAGTGATTAATATCTGGACTCCCTGGTTGGTGTAATTATTATTAATCTTTGCAAGAAATCTGTAAAGGAATTTTTTAAAATAATTTGCAGATGGTATGAATGGTTCTGTTAATCAAACTATGCTTAAAGTTGTCCTTCATCTTTTTGTCAGTTTAAAACATTAGTTAATTCACATTATTCCCTGAGATATGTAAATAAGTAGTGTTATCTCCATTTTACAGATGAAGAAATTAAGGTAGAAGTGCAAAGTCAGTTAGTCAGGGTCACATCTCTTGAAAGAGGAAGAATATAGGTTACAGGAGTGCTCTAGCCCTTGGCTTAAACAATATCTCTAATTACTTTAATAAAGAATAGACACTTATATACACAAATTTTATTTTCAAAGTTTAGATACATGAAATAAATTACTCCTCTGAGACAAAAAAATATGTCTTAAAATTTGGTAATTTGCTAGTTTGTTCCAATGCTTTGTCATTCTTGCTTGTGCTAAATTGAGGTTGTTTAGCTTCACTGTAAAGTTCTTGAAGTGCCATTCACATAAAATGACAACCTCTTTATGATCTGTTATTTTCTCCCTATGAAGGTACTTGCACATGCCAATTAAAACACTTTTTCCCTTCTTTTTGAAGAAGTCTAGGATTTAGTCTGTAAATTTCAAGTAAGGTTTTTGTCTCAATCCTTCTAAAATAAGAAGACAATATGGTGCTTCTTCCACTTTCCTCTTTTTTATAGAGCTACATCATGTTTTGTCCTGGATTGTGGCTGGGAACTTGTATTGTAATTTCATGATTGAAGCCTTTCAGTAACAGGTTTTGGGAATACAGCCCTCCATTCTTGTTTTTCTGTCTGAAAACTCATAGGAAAGAACTGAAAAGGAGCCATCTACTCAGAATGCTCAAAGGTTTTTTAATACGGAATAGAAAAATTTGCCTATTTGTTGTCTTCAAGAAAGTTTGAAAAATAGAAACATAAAAAGAAGTATTTTTGTTTACCCTAACACCTCTGCTTTCAGATAGTTTAGCTTGTGTCTTCTACAGCCTGTCTTTGAGATTGTTTCTTGTCCTCACTCTTCTGAGTAGTGACACACTAATGACAAAGTGTGCTGAAAAGCAAATCTCTCAATCCTCAAAGCTGCTTTAAAAGACCCCTTTCATTTTATGCATGTTTGTTTTAAGAAACATAGCAGAAATATGGAATTCGCAGTAACATGAATTCAATGTGGCTGAATGTATTAATTTCTTTTGCTGGACTTTTTTAGAGAATCTGAGAAAATAATTTTAGTTGATAACTTTTAGAAAAGCAGAATACAGTCTTCAGAGTTTTTGTAGCTCAGCTTCTAATCAAAGAGATGTCAGTTCTTTTTTTGGTGTCCTTTCGCCTTTTTATCCACTCAAAACACTGCTTGTTATCTATTCTGAACACATTGGTTCTCTGTCCAGTGCAGCAGCAGCAGCAACATGGAAAAAAAGCATGGAGCTGAGAAACTGGAAGAACTTAAAAAGGAAGACAAATAAAGAGAAGTGTCACAGAAAATTTAAAATAAAAACAGGATGTGGACATGATGTAGAAGAGGGCTTTCATGATACACATGATACAGTGCAACTGTCTTTGTAGCTGCCCAGATTTGTGCTGTATTGCTGTTTCCCCATGTTCCTTTTTTTGCATGAACATAACACAGCTCTAGTAAGTTTGTGTCTATTTCATGTGGAGTAAATTTAGACTAGATGAACTGAATGTTTGGAGCCACTGCCAAATGAGGTGGTGATGATGGCTAGAGAGGTTTGGAGTTTGGGAATGCTTCTGACTGGAACACAGCACATACTGCATCATGCCTTTGACTATGATGCTTTAGACATGCTGCCAAGTGTTTCTAACAAGATAGTGCTATTACTGTGTTTTAATTTTCCTGTTGCATAGAGTACATTTCCTTTTTTGTTTTATAAACTGTCTCTCTGTGGTTTTTGTACCTCTGCAAACAGTTCTGACTATCTGATATGTTGGCAAAGTATAAGGGAATTTCATGCATATTACTCATTGTTATATGACGTTATGCGCTCCATACAGTTTTGGTAATATGGTCAGCCTGAGTCCCTAAAATATCCTAAAGACATGAATAGAATTTTATTGTTAGATGTTAGCAAAAAACAAAACCAACCAAAAAAACCCCCAAAAACCACCACCAACAAAACAAAACAAAACAAAGGGGCATTACTTATATCTTTTAAATGAGCAAAAAGACAATTATCAGTATGACAGTAAGAGGATATACAATGATGTACCTTAACAACAGTTAGATCAAGATTTTCTAAGAAAAACGAGAGTATAGTCTTCTGCTTTGTATAGGGAGAACTGGAGTACTTTTTTCATAAAATTCAAAACCTCTAAAATTTAGTGAATGTTATGGAAATCTCAAAAAGTATTTCAATCTACAAACTACCCATACATTTATAGGTTGAAATTTTATCTCTTCAACAGAAGAACAATTACATTATTTTTACATTTGGAAATGGTCATATAAAACTCCATTGAGTCTATGCTATAACTTCTCAAGTTATAAAATATACAGTAATGTCTTTCAGTGATGTTAAAAAGGTATAATGCATTCTAGCTGAACTATTTTTTTCGTCTTTTAGTATTTTCCTTTTTTTGCTTTTTAATGCTGTTCTCTAACAGATCATGTAACTGGTGTCTCCATTTGAACAGTAAAGTGCCCCCTCCCTGAATGAGGTCACTGTCCTGTATCCTATCCATGTAATCTTATGTAGTAGTAATGATTGTGCAGGATCTTGCAGTCACCATAGGTACCTTTGAAAAGATAAAATTATGTTAATTGTGAATGTTTGTAACTGCAGAGGTTTGTTATACTCAGCTTGAGGTATTTCTGACATACTGAGCTTTGGAAATACTGGGTATTTTTAATTTCACTGTTACTGTTCAACTTAGAGGCAGCTGCATATCTGTGGTGGATAGCATGATTTCTAGTGGTATAAAACAATAGCAAAGTTTTCAATACCTTTTTTTTGGTAGGAATTTTTAAAATGCGGTGGTGTTTTCCCAGTAGCATACCATATCAGCATGCAGTACCACAGCTCTTGTAATGTTAATCTGGTCATCCACATCATAAGCAGTTTTGTCGGCTAGGAAGAATAGCATGGTCAACGCTGTGTGATGTGGTTTTGGCAACACTTCCGTTGTTCCTTCATGCTTATGCTTTCAGTAAAAGGTATCTCTTAACCCTGAAAAAATATCCTAACCAGTAAGTGAAAATTTACTTCTTGTGGCTTGGCTACCTTAGTTACTATTGTGAATAACCTTCCTATGTTTGTGTTTGCAAGAGTGGTTTTCCACTCAGAAGGCTTACTGAGTCACCTTCTCAGCCTGTAGAACTTCTGTCTTTCTCCCCAACAACATGGTTTTGACAGGCCAGTTCAGTGCTGGGCCATCGTAGCAGTAGGAAAACTGTTCACCACAAGTGATTTCCTGCTGGTGAGTAAATGTTATTGCAGAGCTGGAGATTAGAAATTGAAAAGAAAAGTTAAGGACCAGGAGCTCTCTCTTGAGCAAAGCATTTATCTGAACACCCTTGCTGTTTCTGTTTATCTGCTTCTTTTCTGGGTGGGCTTTTTTTTTTTTCCTTCTTCTGGTAAAAGAGTGAAGAATAGGTACAGAGTTCCAAAGCACTGACTCATGGGACCACAATGAAGCATTAGGATACAGCCACTTCCTACCTTTGTTTGAAATCAACCGAATAGCTCTGGCGGATGCGGCCCTCTGCTGCAGGGCTTGGTGGAAGGAAATGCTTTTCATCTTTATGGAGTATGGAAAGTTGCTCAGTGATTACTTTGTGCATCGCATGTGGCAAGCATGTAAAAGGCTTTGCTGTGTGCTGCTATATACCTCATAGTCACCTGTGGCTCTGAGGTTATTTTGTCTTCAGGAAAAATATTTGCCAAGTAGTTAAAAAAGTGTGGCAAGGGAGATGAGATAATGAATTCTAAGACTTGCACTCTTTTTGAGGCTGTTTTACAGGTGTGAGTAAAACAACAAACCCTTCTTTGAATCTGAGAAACATGGCAACAATAAGATGAAACTAAGCACAGAAAAAAATTATTTTCTTGCCTGAAGATTCAATGGTTGCTGTGAAAATAGGCTCTATGACTTCATGCTCCTATTTTTCTGCTCTGAGCACTTACCTCGACTTAAAGGAGTCTGTCATAATCTCTGAAAAGACAACACATTTGCAGGTAGTAAGAGTCAGTGCCTTAAACCCCCCAACTTTCAGGGTAGGTAACTCAAGGACTAAAAAGAATAATGACAACTGGAAGGTTAGGTGGTTTATTTATCTTTAGCCTTGAAATTCATTGAGAATCTTTCCAATATTTTTTCTGGGGTCTTTTATAAATGACACTCGTGACCTTTCATTTAACAATAGTAGGCATAATTCTTCAATTTGTTTTGTTTTGTTTTTAAACTGTGTTTAATTTGTTAGTTTAGTGATTTCAATTACATCTCAGAGGCAAATTTCTTTTGTTACCTAGTGCCTTATTGGCATGTGAAGTTGGTGTTAGTAAACATATTTAAAGAAAAGGCAAAAAAGTATAATCTTGGAAATTCTCCAAAGAAGGGTTAGGAAGCAGCATACAGACAAATGCTCCTGCTTGGAACAAAATGGAAAAGGGTCTCTGGTTCATGCATTTGTCTGTATGAGTTTCTAGTTTTTGTTAAGCCAAAATTAAACACAGTAGAGTTCAGTGTTTGCTAATCACCATGTGTTTACTTTCTCTTCCAAAACTGAAGTTGCCAACCAATACATTTTCTACCCAGTGCTATGAATCTGTCCAAATAAATGTGGGAAGTAGTAAAACAATAACACTATATGAAAATACGTCCTCATTCTCTACACAGAGTTCAAAAATTTTTGTGAGGTTTAGCAGTAAGAGAGAAATGTGCATTATATGGGCTTTACAGCACATGAAGAAATGATAACAGAACACGAATTAAGTTCTCAAGAAAAACATCCTGTAATTTATAGACATGAACATTGATTGTTTTGTATCATACTCTCTCTGTAATCCCACTGGGCTTGCACATTTTGTGTTTCTTGTGCTTTTATGTTAATGAGGAAGGTGTCTTTCAGAGAGCAAATGATCAATTCTGACTGCTGTCTCAATCATTAAACTTGTCCTTCAAAGTGAATTTTAAAAGGACTTCTGTCACAGATCACAGAGGTAACAGCAGAAACATTGCAAAATCAGAACCATAGAATCATCATGGAATATCCTGAGTTGGCAGGGACCACAGCAATCTTTGAGTTCTGTCTGTACACTGAATCACCCCAGAGTCACACCATGTGCCTGAGAGTGCTATCCAAACACTTCTTGAACTCTCTCAGGCTGTGATCACTTCCCCAGGGAGCCTTTTACAGGGTCCAGTCACTCTTTGGATGAGAAGCTTTTTCTAATATCCAGCCTAAACCTCTCTTCACACAGTTTCATGCTTTTTCCTTCAGTCCTGTCACCATTCACAAGAGAAAAGATCTCAATGCCTGCCCCTCTTCTTCCCCACAGAAGGAAGCTATCTGCTGCAATGAGGTGTCCCCTCAGTTTTGTGTTCTCCAGTCTGAAAAACCAAGTGACCTCACATGACTTCCCCTCCAGACCCTTCATTGTCTTTATGGCCATTCTTTGGATGCTCTCTAGTGGTTTAATTTCTTATATTGTGGTACCCAAAACTGCCCCCAGCACTCGAGGTGAGGCTGTCCCAGCTCAGAGCAGAACAGGACAATCCCCTCCCTTGCCTGGCTGGTGATGCTGTTCCTGGTGCCCCCCAGGGCAGGGTTGGCCCCCCTGGCTGCCAGGGCACTGGTGACTCTTGTTCAACTTGCCACTGACCAGGATAGAATCACAGAATCTCAGAGTCAATTATGTTGGAAAAGACCTTTCAGATCATTGAATCCAGCCTATGACTGAATACCACTGCATCAGCTAAGCAATGGCACTAAGTGCCACAATCAATTTTTCTTAAACACTGTAGGGAACAGTGACTCCACTACCTCCCTGGGAAGCCCATTCCAGTGTCCAATCACTCTTTCTGTGAAGATTTATTTTCTAATGTCCAGCCTAAACCTCCCCGGTACAGTTTTAGACTCTGTCCTCTTGTCCAATGGCTGGTTGCCTGCAAGAAGAGATTGACCCCCACCTGGCTACAGCCTTCTTTCAGGCAGTCATAGAGCATGAAAACTCACCCCGAGCCTCCTCCTCTCCAGGCTAAAATACATCAACTCCATCAAGAATCACTCCTCATAGCACTTGTGCTCCATCCAGACCCTTCTCCACCACTGTTACCCTCTCCAGACATGCTCCAGCATCTCAAAGTCCTTCCTAAACTGAGGGCCCCAGTGCTGAACACAGTGCTCAAGGTGTGGCCTCACCAGTGCCAAGCACGGGGGAACAATCCCTGCCCTGCTCCTGCTGGCCACACTATTGCTGGTACAGGCCAGGATGCCATTGGCCTTCTTGGCCCCCTGGGCACAGCTGGCTCATGTTCAGCTGCTGTCAGTCACTACCCCCAGGCCCTTCCCACAACACTGCTTTCCAGCCTCTCTTTCTCCAGTCTATGTACACAATCATAGTTGCCCCATCCCAGGTGCAACTCTTATTTTCTTTAAGCTTCATAGAGCTGGCTATTGCACAGCCCTCTAATTTGTCAAGGTCTCTCTGCAGGACTCTTCTACCCTCAAGGAAGTCAACGCTTTGTCCAATTTAGTGTAATTGACAAAATAACTTTGTATACCTTTGAGTCCTTAGGTAATGGTTTTTGCTTGTATGACCAGATAATGTTGGATGAAACAGTCTTCTATGGGTGGCAGAAGAGAAGCTGTACCATACAGCTGTCCATTTTTTCCCACCAGCCAAATTCAACTGATTCACAGCATACTTAGTCCGTGCCAAAATTTATAATAATGTCAGCAGATAGTTCACAAATGAGTCAAAAGTAGCTTTTAGCCATCAGTTTTGTCAGTCACTGAGCTGGAGAAAGGGAGATGACCTTTTTCAATACCTCATGCTGTGTTACACACATTGGGTAGAAAATAAGGAACTATGCAAAATGCATGGAAGAAGACCATGATACAAAGTTTATCAAACCTAACTCCTCAAGAACATACGGAAGCATTTTAGATCTCATGCAAAGGAAGAGACTTTCAGGAGTTCATCCCAGTGGGCGTAAAATTCAATGGGGACCTATACTTTGAAGGCCACCTGCTCTTGAGATGGAGTCCTGAAATGGCATTCTGCCCTCGGGAGACTCCATGGTTGTCCTTGGCAGCGAGTCAAACAACTGCCTCTTTCCACCAGCAAACCACCTACTTGTTCTCTGTAGATCTGATTTTTGAACCCCATCCAATCCATGATACATTTAAGAGTTCATGCTTAAATCTTAAGACTTTCCATGAAGGTGGCAACCTAGAACTCTCTGATGTTGCATTATATAATTCCCATACTTCATCTGTGGATTTTCTTTTGAAGTGCAACTTCAATTACTAGTTCTGTTGGTATTTCCTTTGTTATAAATTTCTTTTTTTGGTGGTGTTTATGAACTTGAACGCTAAGAAAAATTGTTTCTCTTGCAGTTGAGAGCACATCCTTTACTGTGAGGCCCAACTGTCCTGTTAGTCTGCAGCCATTCAACCTGAAATAAAACCAGCAAGAGATATGAATTTTCTTACAATACTTTGTGACTAGGACACTCTGGCTTTAAAGCTGAGGAATTATCCCTGGGATGCCTAGGAGTCAGGTAGTTCACTGTTAATCACAAAGGGCAGCAGAAATGCTTGTCCAAGCCAAGTGTAGGGCCTCTCTTCCTTCGTCTAGCTGATACATTCCTCAGAAAATTGATTCTGGGGGACTGAGATTGAATAATAATAAAACTTTCTGAATATTGTTTAGATTGCTTAGATAATTTAGAAAATAAGGTAAATGTAGTACTGTTATCTAGAAAACACTAAGTTTTGTCACACGGTCAAGGATCTTTCATTACTTGTAAAAAAAAATTAAGTTATCAGAAAAGGTTAGGATTTTTTGTTGTTTGTTTTTCCCACATCAAGGAACACTTACATTAGTAAAAAAATTAGGAATGTGATATTTGCACCTCTGCTGAAGAAGCTGTATGGATAGAAAATGTGTGTGAGGCCATAAGGGCAGCAAAAGCATGAAGAGAGTGCACCTGTGATTCCTCTTGAATATTTAATAAAGATTTAAAAATATTTTTATTCATACTTTGAATCACAGTTTTCTATTACATGAAGTAAAATGGGGGCCAAGAAAAATGTGAAAAAAATCTTGATGACACTTGATAAAAACATCACTCAAAGCTCCTCCTTAGCCATCTTACTTCGCCTGTATTTGAAAAATCTCTAGAAATGATGGTTGGGATCAAAATTTAATCACATTGGGCACTGTGCAAAACCAACACAGACATAATATCTGCCCTAAGGAGTTTATGGACTATTTCAGGGCTTGATGCCAGGAGAGGGTGTAGCAAGCAGTGAGAACAAGGAAGAGGTAGTAGTTCTAGGAACTTGTGACTATCCTGTCTTGATAGATAAACACTCTACTCAGTGTCAGCATCATCCAGTGAGGTTAAGAAGCAAAAAAAACACTGGTGCATTTGGTAATCATGGCTAGTCATCTGTCTTGTGATAGGCCTGCTGAATTTATGAGACAGAGCTACTGTCAGTTCTATTCCTCAGATTTTATTATAGTCACTTTTGGGCAGGAGGTTTTGGGCCTCAGCTTACTAACTCCTTGTTTATGGTCTGGTTTTTGATATATCTACTCCTACAGAGGAGCAGTGCTGACATACATCTTTAGAACTTTTATTTCCAAAAGAAGAATATTTTCAAAAACAGAATGATTGAGGGTTTTCTTCTTCTCTTACAATTCTGATAAGATGAGAAATACTTTCCCGTGTGAACATATCAGGCAGTGGGAGTCAACTAATAAACAAGCAAGATACAGTATATCTGAAACAGATAAACCAATTTTCAGGGTACAGGATGCTGCATTCTTTAGTTGTTTTCACTAACTCCCCTTTTCTTTGCCTCATCTGGGGAAGGAGGCAGACTGCTGACAAGCCATGAGCGAGCTCAGGAAGGCATTCTCTCTACAGGGCATCCTGAGGTATGTTCTCAGGTTATAGAAACTGAACACATGCTTTATTGCCCTGGGCAGGCAGGAGTGGCTTGTTATAAGAGGACCCCTTGAGGGGAGGTCACAAATTCTCTGTGGAAGTGCATAAGATGCTGCAACAGAACTGTGCTGTGAGCACAGGAATGTTACCATATCAGACAGGATTCAGCGGTCCGGGTCCATGTACTTAGCTCTTGGTGCAGCACTCCATGTTTGATAGCAGTGTGCGAGGAACACATTAATTGACAGTTAGAGAATAACCTGCCCATAGGGGAAGTTGCTTTCTCAGCTCAGGCAATTAGTGGTTTTCTTTTGCCTTTTAGCAGGAGTTTGCATACTTTATCTTTAGTGAGCAAGCAGTTCAGCTAGCTGAATAGGAGCTTTCACGTGGCTGTGGGAAACTTTGTAACCGTGGTGCGACATAAACAGTAAAATCTGTATGATTTACCCTTTTTTTTTGGACTGCCTTTTAACCAGTTAGGCCAAAATGTACTGTTTACTATTGATGTAGTGATTTTAGTCTAGTCTGTGATGCAGACATTCTAGTCCTTGGGGTTGTGGTACTAATCAGTAAATGAGACCAATGCCTTCCACACCTAACCCTTTCTCATCAGATATCTCACTGGAATATGTATCTCAAACACACCTACTTCCACAAACCTAGTATAGTTTGGCAAAGTATGTTATGTCACTCCTTTGGGAAAACATAAACAGGGCTAAATATCTCATGAAAATGAAGATTTTCCTAAAATTTTGAGTAAAAATTAAAATTTTTCTCGATTTTTAGACTCCCAGCTTGTTTACACTCTTATTTCATGATATGCCTTGTACTTTTACTATCTGAATGCTTCAAGTCTCTGTTGACAATCACCAACTGGCCTTTGAATTCCACAGCTGCAGTCTAGTTACTGGACCTAAATTTTCAGATTGATTTTATTTTTCATTAAAATTTATAGCTACCTCACTATTATTGCAAGATCATGTAGAAAATACATTTTCTCTTTGTCCACATAATTAAAGAGGTAATATTTGTTGAGTGGTTCTGGGGGACAATGGCAAATGCAGAGTTAAACAAATTACCAGTTTATGTTGAACTGAACATTCAGTGTTGATGGATCTTTAATCTCTAAACAGATGGTTTACCACAGTCCCATTGTAGTTCAGAAGTACCTCTTGCATGAGAAAATGCAGTCATGCAGAAACCGTACAAACACTATTGACTTGCCCACTACTTGCTGCTGCTCCTTTTCTTTCTCTTCCTCCTCCTTTTTTTTTTTTTTTCCTTTCTTTTAAACAGAATGCAATGTTAGTTTAGCTTTCATGCCCATAATGCCTTTTGGCCTTTTTACCTAAGATTTCTGTTTTGCTTCTAAATTAAATTAGTATGATGGATACGATGAACTCAAAGGCCTTCAGTATGAACCGATTATGAACCCATTTTCAAATTTGACTGGTTTTTTACTATCAGAGGACACTTCTTTTGCTTCCTGTAACTTCTCAAATCATGACATTTCAAATTCCAGAACTCCTGTAATACTATAATTTGTGAACAAGAGAGAGGAGAAAATAGAGATATTTTAGTTCCTGCTTTTGTTAACGCATTTTTTTTTCTATGCAGAAAAAGAAAAGGGTCTCATTACTCAAAGCTGAAGATCTGCCAGCTTGTAAAGTATTCTTTTTCATATAAGGAAGATTAAGTTTGCATTTTATGCAAGTTCCCTAGTATGCAGCTTTGTCTCTTGTCATACATCGCGTAATTACTGCATTTCACCACCAGCAATCATTCTTAAGTTAAAACCAGCTATAAACCTCTCATTAGTAAAAAAATAAGACAATGGAAGTAGGATGTACACCTTCAAAAAGAGAACCTACTGTTAAGGGAGTTAATCTCTTCATTGCACAATAGATGGAGAAAAAATAATTTTCACTTAGGGCTTTTCTTTCACGTGCAATCAAAATTGTTTGTGATAACATATCTGCTGCCAAAGGCTTCATGAACACAGAGTGTTTTGCAGATGGGGTTGATCTTCCTTCTACACTGCATTCAAATAAGGTAGTTTTTTTAATCACAGCAATTGACGAGATTTTGATGCTTGTATTATGGAGAGTGGAGAGCTTCTCCATACAGAGGGTGTATTACAAGGGGCTGCACATCACCTATTTACAGCCTCTGCCAGGATAAAGTGTTTTCTGGACAAGGAAAAGCCCCTGGTCAGACCACATTTCCTCTAAGAAATTTTGTCCTGAACTGTAACTAGAGCATGGAGGCTGATATTGGCACAGAGAATGGCTGTTGGCAAGCGTGACATTATTTTGTGCCAGGCAGAGACTTGGAGTGCCTTCTAGGTTATTGCCTCCTATGTAAAACCATATCCTCTTCCAATCCAGTTCCAACAAGCCAAAAGATGAAGAACTAGGACACTAGATGTTTTTTCTTGTTGCCAAAGCTTTCCAGAGTTAGGAAGAAAGATTAAAAAATTCAGTGTTCCATATTCCAGTGGGAATTTAATTTAAGACATCCTTCATGTCATGTCAACGTTTAAAATGGCATTTTCCTGTAGAAGGCTTACTGCAGGGTCACTGGCACTTGTGTTTGGTACCAGCATGCAGTGGGCTGCTATAACCATTGATAAATTTCCACTTTTGAAAGGACAAGAGAGAAGAAGGTACAAAAGGGATGGAGGAAGGGAGGGAAGCTGAGAGAGAGGAAGAAAAAGGCTGCAAATCCATTACACTGAAGAATGATACGAGGACTGAACTGTGTTCAAAAGTAGTGCGCCATCACATATCATTAAGTGTATAACATCCATATTCTACTTATGGGATCACTGCACAAGATAAATGACCAGAAGTATTTTATCTTGCCTTTGGAACTCACTCAAAATTTGTATTTAGTGTATGGAAAGTGAAGGAAGGTCATCTAAGTGTCTTGGTGTCCTGGCATGGTAGTGTCACCAGGAAAAGAAAATGATGAATACAATAGAAATATGTTCAGGTGAGATTTTCAAAATTGACTATTGATTTCAAAAGTAAAGCTGTGGCAATGCAGCCAGGTCAGTAGAGAATGCTTTTCAGAGCCCTGTTCTTGTACCAGAAGATGGGTAAGCTAAATACACCTAAAAATTCAGGAAATGGGTTTCCTGAATATGATGACCCAATGTTGCACAGGTGCTTTGCAGAATTTTCCTACATGACTTACAATAGAAGCAAATAAACAATTTTCAGGTAATTTTTCAAAACTTTCTAACACCAGAAACACCTTGTTGCATATAAAACCTCTGCATTTCAAAATCAAAATTAGAGGACAAATAACATCTCTTGTTAAAGTAGCATATGAAAGTTAGCCATGCCAAATTCCTCCCCTGCCTCCCCCGAAAACAGCTGAAAAATCTATTGAACAAGACCTTTTTTTCCACACAGTATCAAATAGGATTGAACTACAGAAAAAAAAAACCAACAAAAAACCTAAAAAACCTGAAATTGTATAATATTAATTATAGTCATGATGAAAGATTCTAAATAAATTAGTTCTTCCAGAAGCCATCCATGAGAAACTTCAGTGGGAGCCAAACCACAGGCACTTTTTTGCCTCCTTGAAACATTTAGACTGAATGCTTTCCAAAACAGGGATGTGCTTGAGGGGAAAAGAAAAAAAATAAGAAAAATAATTTTGTTAACCAAAATAAGTAGAATTCAAAATTACTTTTGGAGCTTTCCCTTTCCTATTGAGAGAAAACAATAGGAGGGGAAATGTTCCTAAACTAAAATTCAGTTCATATGTAAAATACACTTGCCATTATAGGGTCCTTTTGCAGTTGCAGAGTAGGAATGTTCTCTGAAGCTCCCTAATTTTACTCTTCCAAGTAGTGTGACTTGCTAATTCTACTAGAACTCTTAGTGAATAAGAATGCACATGAAGTTGGCTCTTTCAGGTGTATGTGGTTTATATCCTAGAGTTACAAAGTACTTGACAGAGAGAAATATCAAATAAAACCAACTACATTGCACTAATGATGTTTCTCCAGGCTCTTTGAACTTAATTGCTGTAACCAGTAGCAAGTGCAAATATAATTTCAGTGTAATAGGTTACCTCAGGCCCAATTAGCCTACAACTTGCACAGAAATCACATAGTCAAATTGCTTGGTCTCCAGTTAAGAGGCTCACTGATTTTTCAGGAAATTTAAATCCCCAACTGTTACACAAGCCAGCATCAACTTGCCTTCTAAATGTGGGCACTTATATTTGGGATTCATCAAAATCTGGGTAGCAGTTATTTCTTACACCATATTTATGAATAATGAGAAGACGCTGCCAGCTGGTATGTGTAAAGTTGTCTAGACCAATCTAAGAGCAGTATGTTTTTGCATTTTTTCTTATGGCAGCCTTGAGGGCCAAGGAGGCAGACTGGATAATTTTCCAGTGACTGCTAAATGACCTCAAACTCTACTAGAAATAATGCCTGCAAACACTACAGCTTTGGCAGCTGTGACAGAAATACTAAAAAAAAAAAAAAAAATTGGAAGGCCATCAGCACTTATGCTTTAAGACTAATGTTGTCTTTGAGAAAAAGGAAGTTTTCTACCTAGGTCTAATATTTCATAATTTTGCAATGGAGAAATTACAAATTATCATCACAATTACATAGTGCTGATCACTCTTTGAAATATGATCCTGAGTTAAGATTGGGAGGTGTGACCTACTGGGGTAGGCAGTTGTATCTGCAGTGCATTCTGCAGTGTTCCCTAGTGAAAGACTGCATGATGGAATTTATTAAGTTTGTTTTTCTTTTAAAAGCACATTTATTGTCATCTTTTCACATGCATTTCTTTTCTATCTTGTGTACATGTTGAATTATAGATATCTGTGCAGTTGTGTGATAAAACTTGGGGTCTTTTCCCCCTGTGCTTTTTTTCACTAGAAGGGAGAAGTCCTGCAAACAACCAGCATTCAAACTGCTTTTAGTTAGGGTGAGCACCCTAATCAAAAATGCTGGATTCTGAAAGGGACAACGTGTGGCGATTTAGAAAAGACAGGAAAAATACGAGGTGAGGGAGATATGGGATGAAGACTTCTATGAAAGAGAAAATTTTTTGTACAAGAAAGAAAAAAGACAAAGGCAGAGGAACTGTAAAGGAAAGTTAGTTTTATTGTAAGATGCCTAATTTTTTCCATGAGGCATAAATGTTTTGACATAGACATCAACTCCATCTCTAGATGGGAAGACATCAGCTGATACCATGAATACCACAAAATAAATTCTCAAATTATTCTTAATAAAAATTACCTATAGCTTTATTGGGAATATCCTTGTCTTTATGCGTAATAAATATTCAATTCATGCTGAAAAAATAATTTATAGGTTAGCATTTTAGGGAGAAATGTTTGATAATGATTATAAATATCACTCATAGATCTGTAAATAACATACAGCCAGTTCCCCTGAGTGATCCCTTGAACAGTTATTATTTTAAAAAAGATTACTGCATATGGTAAAAATACTAAAAGTAGCATGCACACAGTTCATGCTAATATTTTGTCACTTTGAGGACTTAGCTCTCTCTCTTTCAATTTTTTATTTTACTGTGTATTCATGTCTAACAAATCCACATTTAAAGAAGATTGAGTTTAGCCATGTGTAGTAAAAAGATATAATTCTAGTGATCTGCTAAAAAAAGAGAGGAAAAGATATAATTCTGCAGTTTCCTCTCTCAAAAGAGTTTGAAAACATCTGTTAAAGTTTCCATCTCTTGCCCCACTCTGCCACCATATTGTAGAAAAGTGAATGAGTTTATTTTTTATTTTGTTTTACACCTGGATACAATGAATTGCTGTGGGGAAGATCGTGACTCTTAGAGGCATCTAGACAAACTGTGACTCATTAAACATTCCTGAAGTGTGGTGAAATGGAAAAGTCAATGGAGCGCTGTAATATCTGGGTATAAGTTATGCAAACCCAGTTAAGACTATAGTGTTGAGGGATTAGCATTATGTAGTATGTTTTCAATTTAATTAATGAGAGGATGCCACTCCGTCTATAGTGGTATTTGTAAAGAAATGAATCCCCTATCAATATGCATGTTTAGAGCTCTCAAGCTAAAAGCCCAGCTTACTCAGCAAGGAGAAATTGCATTTCTCTTTGGAAAACAATGGACATATCTGTGACACTGCATTAATACCCTTGTTACTGTTTTGCGGTGAACACTTGCCCACATCTCCAGAAGATGCACTCATCCATGTTTAGGGGAAGGATGCTAAGATTCTGCATTTCTTGGTGAACTGAATAGATGGAGGGAGCAGATTCTCTTCTGTGCTGTGTGCTCTCTGCTCTGTATCCCTGTCATGCCTTCTCACTTGCTTAACCTCTGTTTTTTCATTGGGAACCTCAGTCTCATGACATTTTTCCCCTTGTGGAGACTCCAGCTTTCTGTCTTAGAGTGGATGGGTCTCATTGCATCTTCTTCTTGGGCTAATCAACAAAATGTCATTTACATTTTTTAAGTTCTCTTCTCCCAGAAACAAGAAAGAGAATACTAAGTAGATCCAAGATTTTTCCTGCTACTATTTTTTCATAGACTGGTTGTTGTTGTCTATGTTAAGATAATAATTTTCTTTTGCAACTATTCCAGCATTCCAGGCTTCTGACTGCAAACACTAAATATATGGTAACAATTTAAAAAAAATTCATGTAAACTCCCCCTTTATTTTCAGCGCAGATCAAGTACCTTCACACTTTTTTTGCTTAACACTTAAAAGAAATACAGGTGTATAAAAATCAAATAGCAAACAGCCTAGCCAGACTGATCTACATCTATAGAGCAGTGGTCACTTGGAACTATGTCATGCTGGGAGACATGATTGTTCATATGTGTCTTTTATATCATTGCGAAGGAGAGAGTACTCAGGATGGACAAACTCTGTGCTCCATTTCAGAAAACAAATTGTTTATTTAGAGTATGAAAAAATACCCAGGGTAATTATTTTTTTGAGATCTCTATCCTCTCTTACAGCTTTCTATACCTGCACATTGTGAGACTGGGTATTATAATGGAATATGGTATTTTTTGGGGAGATGAACATGTCCTGTGGTATCGCATAAATTTTTCCAGAAGCTAACTGGGGGAAATTTTCAAAAACACCTTTCACAGACAATCTTCTCTTCCCCCTCAAGTGGATGCTGGTAGGAAAGAATAAAGCAATTTGACTGTTTTTACCTAAGAGCCCAAACAATAGAAGCACTTCAGCCTAGATATGTGTATCATACCCAGTTTAAATTTCAATTCAATTTCTCTAATATACAGCACATTTTTTCAGTGGCAAGGTTGACAGATATGTTATTACAATTTGCAGACTGTTTTCTGTATGTTAATTTTTTGAAGGCTCAGGTGAAATATCCTTTTTTCTGCCTAAATTAGTCCATTGGGCTGCTCCAATATAACTACTCATGAGTTAGATGTGTATTCAATAATAAAGATTAATTAGTTAGGTTTATAAACTGTGGCATCTGTCAGTCGTGTGTGGCTTAAAAAGCATATCTCAGAGATGGCTGACATTCAGCTGTGTGTGAAATGCAATTTGCGGACCAAGCTTTTCATTTGTCTAAATAAATTTGCTTTAATTCAAAGGATGTCTGTAGAACTATTCCTAGTTTACCTTGGAGTTACTGAGAGATGCCATTCACTTCAGAGACAAAGTACATGAACAAATATTAAATTTTAAAAATTTTTGGAGCCACAGACTTTATTAGCCATTTTAAAATCGCTGTGTCTTCTCTTATTTTCCATCCCCAGGCAGTGGAAAATCTTTAGATAACCAGGTTGCTGGATGTACTTTGAGTCTAAAGGGTGTGAATATATTTCATACAATTAAAACAAATTAGTTGTATTTCCAGGTAACCAAATGAGCTTTTGAAAACTATCTTATATATTGAAATAGAAGCTGTCTTTGGTGCAGATATATGTCATTTTTGCTTATGGATGAAATGCTTGGTGTACAGTGGCAGCTAAATCAAAGAAAATTTGACATAGTTGTCTCAAAGTTATTTTGTAAGCTCCTGTAAGCTTTTGTAGTGAGATCTGTTGGGTTTCCCCCTTGGCCTCAAGAACCCATCTATTTCACTACTTGGCATCCTCTGAAGATACTGCTAATTTTCACATGTTTTGTGGTTTTGTAGTGTGGCAAAGTCCCACTAGGTGCTAGACAAACAGCTTCTGTTTTTGTGATTTAAGCCACATTTGCACTGGACTGTCAGAGGTAAAGGATTAATACATCATTCCAACTCATTAGTTGGTTGTCCCTCCCAAATCCTTCAGGGAGGTTTGCACACTGGAAATTTCATGTAACCTTCAAGTTTTTATTTTGAAATAATCATCAAAATACCCAAAACTATTATTACAGCATCAATGAACAGTCTGTGGCATTTTAGTTGTTTTGCTAAGGAGTGCACAGTCTTTTGTTCCCCAAGTTGTTTTCCGCTTACTGCTCCTTACAAAAACCTCTTCAATATGCTGTTTTTTTCAGAATGTTTTTAATCAAAAAGTACATGTTGATGTTTTACGATAAGGCAAGAGGAAAGATTGGCCACACCTTAAGGAAAATGCTCTAATCCTACAGCTTACTCGTTCCCTTGCTTGGAAAATCTTGTTGGCTCTCAAAATATTCAACACCATTCAAATTTGCCTTTTGCTCTGAAAAGGATGCAAAACACTAAATCCCTTCTCCAAAACCAAATGCTTGTAATGTTATGAAAAGGGAGAACAGATGGTGGCATAAAGCTTAAGGGGAAAGTATAGCACTTTAATTCAAATTGTTTGACAGAGCTAAAGACAGCCACTTAGTTACCAATTGCTTAAGTTATTTATGCTCCTTTGTGTAAAAGAAGAAAACAAGGAAATTAAAATGTTTTGTACATTTGGAGAGAAAGGGGTAAGATAAGGCAAAATGGTAGTTTATTTGATTATGCTGTTTGCTAAAAGTAATGCCCAAAATGTGATGGATCTCACTAAGCAGCCTTACAGAATCATTAGAATAATTGAAAACTAATTGTATAATAAGTTATCATATAATTTTGGTTTCACAGTGGGCAAGTTTACCCTGTTACAATGGGATAGCCTACTAGTAAAATACCCAGAGCTTTATAACTTGGAACCTTTTGGTATTTTCCTTCCACTTTTAACTAAATTAGTTTTGCAGTTCCTCAGGATTTAGATTGTGATTCAGTGCATTAACTTATCCCCATGCTGCTTTGATTGAACAGCAAAGCATCCATTACCAATGCCATATCCAAAGTGACGTTTCCATACAGACTGCCTGCTGTTTCATTCATAACCACAAGGCAGCCCAAAATGACTTTACTTCTTTTACAACTTGCAAGGAGTTAATGGACTGTGCTGGCCCCCTGCCAAAACCTTTAAGAAACTTTATTAATGTGTTATGAGGCTGGGACACCATAGTGTGGGATTTTATTGGTTGCTCATTTTAATGAATAAAAATATGTATGCACAATTAAAACCAGGTTTTCAAGCAATTGCCTTCTAGTAAATGTTAAGTCTCTGACGATGATATTCCTAATATTTGCCGATGACAGTTTCGCATATTTCTTCTCATAATGCAAAACTTTGCCCTGCAAGGATATTAAATTTGTGTTGTGAATGCTCCTTTCCATGCTAGCACCACCTTTTGCCCTGAGAGTACTCCTTTCTCATGCAGAAAAAGAAGTATTGAAAGTTTCTGGTTGGACTTTACCATAAAAGACAGTGAAGGCTACATGGCTGTGGAGACATTGTCAGTCTGTGCATACTATATTAAGAGCTAACATAATGTAAATAGCTTCAAAATTAATGCCAGAAGTCAGTTACCAGCAGCCTGGTTGTCTGATGTGATTTAAGTGTTATTCTGCAAACATTTCTTCTCAACAGGCAATGGTTCCTCTGACATATCTTTAAAATTTAGAGTTCACTCAAACAGTGACATAGGTAAGACTAGTTAAAACTCTCAACAGATTCTAATGCCTGGGAACAAGGACAGAGATGGTTCATTGCATAAAGATATGTGAACACTTTTTTAAAAGAAGGCTGATTCATTACTTTTCCTTCCATCATTAAAAAGTAAAAGTGATAACTTAGAGTCCTTATTCGCAAAAAAGTATCCCCATTTCCAGTCCCTGGATGCTATTTTCTAAAACCTATGAATACTATCAGAGAAAAAAATCATCATAGAGTTAATGGAGATAACAATAGGAAATACAGAAAGGAATGTGGAACTGAAATTTAGTAGGGGATGGAATCAAGAGTTAGTAGCAAAGCAGAAACTTTAAATAAAAATGTCTCTGTCTGCTTAAATAGTTTGTTATATTAGCACATGTTGACAACTGTTGAGTTCTCATAAAAGTTTTCATTCTGTTGTCAGGCCTCTCATTTGGGACTTGAAAATTTTAAAACTTGGCCCCTTAGTAAGTAGTCATGCTTTGCATGTAATTTAATCGAAGAAGATGACAATGGTTTGCATGTATGAGGAGACTCATGAAGGACAGCCCTTGGTATCAAAAGAGAATGATCTTGTGATTTTTGTCACAAGATGCTTACACTATTTTCATGTGACAAATATGTGGAGATAAAAAAACCTGTGTGCTGGGGACGCTTACTGGAGAGTGCTGCAGTGATTATTTTAGGTTTGTGGGTGATGCACACAGTATTTTTGTAGGAATAGCGCTCAGAATCCCAGGTGTAGTTCAGCCTACATTCCTCCTCCCTTAATACAGTAACTGCGTGCCTGACACCACTGAAGCTGGCCATGAGCATATGTAATTAGTGAACAATGCTCTCAAGGAGATTCTGCAGTTGGTAGATCATCTCCAGTTGGAGATTTGGATTTAGGGATATATTTTCTGTATGAAAAGGAGGAACTCTTATACTAATAGAGATTCTGTTTGCAAAATAAAGACTTTTGGTTTAATTTTGCACATAAATATGTGCACAGGTGCTGCATGAGGATCAGGACAGCATGAATATTTAAGACATTAGATTTACTTGATGCAGAACTTTAAGAAAGTACAACAAATACTAAAATACATATGGCTCAGAGAGCAAAAAATAAAAAATATTGCCAACACTGATTGTGACACCTTGACTTTCAAGGATCTATCTATGCAGCTTTCTTTTTACTTATAGCTTTGTACACTTCAGGCAAGATAGATTAGGAACTTCTGTATGTGTAGAATAAACAAATAATAAATGGATGCAAAATCCAGAATTATATTGTGATAACTTTTGCCCCCTCATGCTTTACAGTGAAGTACACAATTCAGTGTTCTCTTCCAGGAGATTTTTATGAGATTTAGCCATAAATTCTAGCCATTAGCTAAGGAATGCAAGGAAAGTGGAAGTGTTATGCATAACACTTAATGTAAATCTGAAACATCTTTAGTAGTGCTCCTGAAAGAAGAAATACTCTGAGTTTTCCTGTTTTGAAAATTTTCAACTAAAGGAAGATCACGTAGGAGTAAGTGTAAATAATAAAATACATCTTGATCCTTTTGTCCTTTGAATATTTCAGCAAGCCATATACCAGTGAAAGTGTGATCCAGTTGGTAGAACCTTTCTAAATATACAAGTGGAACTGCTAAGACTCTAAAATACTCTGATACTGCTAAGATACTTAGCAGGATGTTTCCTATAGCATTAAAAGTATAACATGAGTATAACGGAATATTTTTTTAATACTGTAAATGGAATTTCACAGTCATTTTAAAGTTGGAATAGGTAAAATTTGGTCACTTTGGATTTAGTAAACCAGTTTGCCAGTAGCATGCAGAACCTAGGAACTGGGGATGTAATCTCATTTTCTTACTGCTTATAGCATGAAGGTGCTGAGTTACCTGCAAGTATATAGTCATCTTTATCCCAAGTCACAGGCCTGGTATCAGGATGGTCAGACAAAATGAGGCCCTGGAATTTGAGCTGGAAAAAGCTGTTGTTGTACATCTGGGTTTTGTCTCTCATAAATGAACAGAATTGTATTCCTGAGCACTTTAAATATTTCTTTCAGTCCAGGGGAAGTTTTGGGATTCTCAGTAAGTGAAGTACTCAGTGCATCCATAGAGGAAAATGGCCTGTGTTTTTTCAGTGTTTTAAGTAAAAGTGCATTGTTAGCTCAGTGGGGATGAGAAATGGGGAACAGGTAGATATTTATCTTTAATATGTTATGTCTTTGAAAGGAAGAAGAGTGGTGCGATATTTGCAGAATAAAACTTCATCTGTAGAGTCTGTAAGCAGCAGATAAGATGGAAAGTGGTGTGATTTTTTGAAGATGTCTCTTTGCATCTGATGAACTGATAAACATAGTCCCTTGCTAGTTTTGTCCCCCTTTATTTTTTCTTTTTTTTTTTTTTTGGTAGAGAGTCGTTTAGAGATATACTTATTAAATATTAATGGAAGGGATGCTCTTTGGAACCTTAACCTCAGCTCACTGGGACCTTACAAGGACATCAGTGTTACACAGCTGTGTGACTTCGACCCTGATTACTAATTAAACAAAGGTGAAAGTCACTTAATTCAGAAGCATATTGAGTGGACATAACCATCAAAGTGAATGTCTTCTCTATTTAGTGGTACAAAAATTTCTCAATAGAGTAGAAAGGATTAGAAATGAAATATAGTTACATAAATCATTGACTGGGGTTGATCTGAAGTCTTCTGATGCAATGTGGCCATGGGCAATAAACATTTAAAGGATCTGTTGACTAGCATTTTCACAAAAAGCTCATGTTCAGATGTTACTATTTAATGATAGTTGATAGGGAGGCTTAGGACTGTAGATAGATAAGGGCAGCACCCACAAGACAAGCTTTGTATTTACTTAGTGTCTGTAAGGTTATGATTCTTCTGCTAATGGAATTTTTTTTTCTTATTTTTTTCCTATTTTATTTTTTAATTCCAAGTAATGCTAAAATGCCTGTAGAGTTTTATCTTGTAAAGAGAATTCAGTGAAAACATCATGATGCATTCAAGTGTCAGCTGTCATTATCCAAATCACCAGAATCTTGTTAAACTGCCCAGCAAGAGATAGGAAAGCAGTGAAATGCTTTTGCTTTGGTTGTGCACAGTTATGGTTAGAGCAGAGTACAAAGGCCTAAGGAATCTCTCAATTTACATTTGTCTTGACATTGGACACAATGAAAGAACACTCTTCTGTCTGTTATATATACCTGGGACATAATAGTTAAGGTTTTCTAATTCTGCCCATGGCTGACATATCTTGATGAGGCAGTCCACCTCAAATAAAATAGAGACAGTCACAGCAAAGGCTTGAGATGTTTGGAAGGGCTTTTTAAATTTTGCTGGTAGCTTGGAAAAGACAGGGATTTTCTTTAAAAGCTGGCAAATGCAATCAGTGTGAAGGAGGTATAAAGCATCTGGGGCTTTGCTTGTGCCTTGTGCCTGAGCACAGAGTAGCTGTGCTTTGCAATGTCCCAACGTGTCTGCTCCTGGCACAGGGGAAGCATATGACGATTTGTGTATAATTAAAACAATAAAGTAAGCTTCCCTTCAGGAAACCCCTCCTCCCCCCTTTCTCCCCAGTGATGGTATACGTGGAGCAGTCAGCATGTCTTTTAGCCCACTGCTGTGCGCAGTGTACTGGTGAGCCTGGTGTGACTGACCTGCGGTGCCAGGTCCCACTCTTGTCTGAAAAACTAGCTCCTTACCTCACTTAAAACAATCTGATGGTTTTAGAACCAGTTTTGACTTTTGCCCTTCATGCAGGACGACACTAGATCGACGACATTTCGGGATAACTGTTTGGCAGCCATTTTAGATACTGCCTGTGCTGAGAGCTCTCTGGCTGCCAAAAATTGCAGACACTCTGTGCCAAAACACTCTTGGCAGTAGAGATAAACTTTGCAGAGATACACAGTCCAGAAATATCTTATAATTACAAAGCACAGGGGGCAGAATGTTTTTACAATACAGCTGTGCTAATGTAAACATTTAATTTGGCAGCCCTCTCCACCCACTTTTCAATTAACCGGGTTTATGCAGATACTTTAGGTCTGCCATAAACTTTATTGCTGCTTCTCTTAGAGTACAGTTTATGAAACACAGATTTGAAGTATTTTGGGGGCTTTCTATCCATTTAGCAGGGCACATTGAAAATGTTAGGCTGTTGTAAAGGGAAGTGTCAATTCCTGTTTTAAAATGCCTTAGCTCTGGCTTCACTAAAAGCCTTTGCTTTAAAAGTATATATTAATTGGGGCCTGTCTCCTTTGTTTTTCCCAAAGCAAGTAACAGGATATTAATAGAAAGAAATGAAATCACTTAAAGAGCTACAAAAGGACATTTGTGCTGGTGGTGATCATTAGAAAAGACAAATGTTCCTGGTATTGCAAAATGGTGCTACAGAGAATAGCTCTGAACAGCAGCCTTTATAACTATAATTGCAATAATTGTGTGATAGCTGCAGTAATTGTTCTCATAGAGTAAAAGAAAAATAGTTTCCTATCACAAGCATTATTCAGTCTTAGATGGCAAAAGCAGCCAAAGAGCCTTTCCTGAAAACTCCAGAATGCTGGAGGTTGCAGTATTTTATAATGACATGAGTTAATTTGTGTTGTGAAATTGGTTAATGCTTTATAATAAAAAAAGGCATATTAGAAAAAATATTTTCACTGACTATCAAATAAATTAAAGTAACTCTCTCTAATAACTTTTGCATTTTGTGGGAATGAAAAGTGTCACTTTGAAAGGCCGAAAGGTGGAGTCCTTCCTCACAGTCCCTTCCCAATTTTGAGGCAGATCAGATCATGTCAGAGGGGCTGTCCCTGGTCTGGAGGGCTCTGTATTCAGGAGCTAGGCAACGCAGAATAAGCACAGTCACGGAATTAGATTAGCATGAAGTCTAGGGGTGCCAGACTTCAGGATTTAAAGGATCACTTCAGTTTGGACAAACTGAGGAGTAGGACTGATTGTTGGTTGGTTTTTTTTGAAAGTATGTTGAGACTTTAGTTATGAAACTTGGATGGGCAGCCAAAAGAAGCTGTCCTGTCTACTTTATTTTGACATTTATATTTCCAGGCCAAGCCGCTTATTGCTGGTAATTATGCCATAGCAGCAGCAGAATGAAGGCTTTTGATAGTCCCACTGCAGTCTGGATAATGGTCTCTACCCCACAGAGCATTCAGCTTTGGTTTCCCTGTGTGTGGGGCCAGGACGTGGTGGTGTGAGGTAGTGGGATGACTGGTTAAGGACAGCAAAGCTTTACAGTTGATATGCAGAAACTTGTTGGGGACTGTTGTAGTATTTTTGCTTTAAACTTCAAATGAGGGAAGGTATGCAAGTAGATACATAAGTGAAAAGACTGAGGGCATAGTTTACCAGAAAGTTTTTAAATGGGTGTGTTATGGCCCAAAAACAGCTTAGTGAAATTAACTACATAAATTTTTAATGGATTCCAGAAATTTAGGTTCTTAATATGAGTGAAAGGCAATCAGAAAAACAACAGCTTCTTCCAATTGATTTGCCTTTTCCCAGCTTTCATTGAAGGGAGTTAATCTTAAATGCATTTTTTTAAAAAGTGAAAAACTTTTACTTGTTTATAGTAGACATCACAGAAATGTGATTAAGTTAGTAAATACTAAAGCATAACAGCATAGATATATTAAAAACTGGTTGAAGAAGGTCAGAAAAAGCAGATGCCAAACACAAACAACATGAGCTAGGACCTAGTTGTAGGATTAATTCTATCTCTGCAACCTGTTGAGCTATAAAGATTAGCTGTGAGGAAGGGAATATGGTTTATTTATGGATCCCATACAATTGACTACTGAAGGAATCCAGAATAACTTCTTGCCCTGCATGATCACATGATATTTTCCTGCACTCCTACTGTTGGAAGTGATCATTGCTTTAAATTTATAGTTGTCTTACTTTCTATCAATCAATCAATCAATCAATCAATTAATTTTGCTGATAAATTGGAATTATCTGTTTATCTTAAGTGCTCTCTCCTTTATTAGGAACACAGTTGTTCAGCATTGTTGC
Source organism: Geospiza fortis (assembly GCF_000277835.1). Lineage (NCBI taxonomy): Eukaryota > Metazoa > Chordata > Aves > Passeriformes > Thraupidae > Geospiza > Geospiza fortis. The sequence continues at coordinate 6,127,393 of NW_005054323.1, forward strand.
TGTGATTAGAGTATAATTACAGTACAGAACAGAGTGCTTTTGGGAGTGGTATGAATCTTTTCAATAGATTTGGGCCTCTCCGATAACAATAAAAATTCAGTTTGGTGGCAAAGGACTGTGATGAGTGGGATCTTTATTTTCTCCTTTATTTGGCCATGGGGGTCTGTGAGAATGCTGGCCATGGCCCAAAGGCAGAATCAACGTTTAAAAAAATTATGCTTTGCAATTCATTGGTGTTAAAATAACGAGTAAACAAGATAGTAAAAGCCTGGCCACAGGAATGAAAGATCTGAAAAGCACTGAGAAATGCATTGCACATCTACAAAGAGATTATCAGTCATCTTTGACACCAGTACTTTAATGGATTATTGGTAAATAATCTGTATAGAGTGCCATCCCCCTGTTGCCTCCCTTCCCAAGGCTTTATTGAACCATGGGTGATATTTGGGGACAAAATAGCCCTTGTATTTTTTTCTCTATGAATAAGCCTCCTAAACAGTTGGGGTTGGCAAGAGGTGATTTTGTGATTTTGTACCAATCTGGGAGAGCAGAGGCCCTCTACACTGAGGGTCACTGGCTGCTGAGGGTCCCCTATGTGGAAGAAAATCCCCATGTCTAGCAGGGAGCCAGACCTTCCTGGGGAGCTGAGCAACATGTGCCACACTCTCCCATGTCCCCTTTGAAATTTGTGGTCCACTGTAAGTGCAAGAAACCTTGACTAACCAGTGGAGGAAACATCTATAGTATTCCTCCCTCTGGACATGTTGGCAATGTTCCCACCTCTTCCGTTGAGGCAATGAGCACCACTGCTGCACTGCCCCAGGTTGCAACAATCTGCGGAGCACAGGGCTGGAAGTGACATCCCCAATTCTGTGCCCAGGGTACCCACAGAAGAGTCCAAAACAACCTCCCTTTGTTCAGGTATTTGGGAGTACGCAAAACCAAAGCTATTTTCTCATCCTGGGATTGAAACTGAATGTTGGCATAATGTTTGGGCAAATGCTGGACGTGAAATAATACTGTTCAGATGATATGGCAAGAATTAAAAAACTATTTTCAAAGTGGTAAATACAGTTTGCCACAACTAGCAATCTGCTGCCAATGGATCCTGAGGGTACTTTAAATCTTGGATCCTCAGGAGCAGGGGTTGGGGGCAAGACAGGGATGTGTGTGGAAGGGATTCCATGCTCTAACAGTGTCTTAGTGGATTCTTTAGAAGGATGCTGAAAACACTCATACAGTGGCAACAGGATTTTACCCTGCGGCCCATAGATGATAGTAACGATGCTGTGTCAGTTCCTTGGGAAACACATACACAAGGGCAAATGAAGTATTCCGCTGTAGAACAGGAGAGTTTAAATAGATTAGGCTCTGGTATAGCACTTCAGTTTATCAAGCATTTAGTGTTTAGGATGTACAATACAGCCGTATGTGACTTGCCAACTATCTGGGCTTCCCCCACTGTTTCTGGTTTGGCAACAACATGGTTTTTCACCCTGTTGCAATGCTGACTGCCAAGGAGACATGGCCAGCTTTCTGCTTCCTGTCTTCCTCTTTGTTCTGGCTTTGTTCTGGCTTGGCCTGCATTCTGCCTGCCAAGTCACAGATGCCAAAAGCTTATAGAAAAAGGTCAAACAACTAAGGCTTGAAATCACCTATGCCAACATTTGTATTTCCCTTCTCTTCTTCTGTATTTGGCTAAATGGAAAGTACACATCACATAGCTGAGACAGGCATACAGAGAAGTTTTTGCAGGAGAGTGTACTGATCATAGTTCTAAAAATTGCTCATGGTGGCAGGGAGCACTGAAGCTTTCTTAAAATTCCTCTTAAGGAATTCTTAGTGCTTAAGACATATAATAACCTTTTGATTTTGCAAATTTATGCCTCTCCCCTTCCTCATCTGACTTGATTTTTCTTATTCTTGCTGTTTTACTATATTGAGGAGTCAAGTTCCTTTGGAAGTTAGATCTCAGCAGCTGGATCTACAGCTGCATTAATATCTGTGACCCTGTTGTAACCACTGAGAAAATTTGGCTTTCTGTAATATTTATAATTGGAAAACTCTAATAATAAGTATGCAGCTTTAGGAAACTAAATCAACATAAATCTGCAAACACCTGAACTGTATCATTTTATGTATTTTCTCTAGAATAAAATTAATTTTTCTGATTGTGTTTCAGCCTCTCCTCACCTTGTGAGATAGAAGCAGAAAAACATTTCTACCACTTCTATTCCTGTAATGTTTCTTATAATGATAATGATATTCACCTATTATTTTAACCTCCAAGTTTTAACCTAAACACTTAGACTGATAATAGTAGCCTTAAATGCAGAATGACTGTTGACCATGAGTTTTAAAGTTCCATACTTGTAGGGTAAGCCTTCTGTTCAGATGATTCATCAAAGCCCAGGTTGAAAAGCACAGCTTACTATTTCAGTCAGTCTTCAAAGGAAACTTTACTCATCACTGTCTCAGCTTCTCCCCTACCCTACACATCCTTAAAGAGAAGGTGTTTCTTTAAAGTAATAGCGAGAAGCAAAATAAAAAAAACCACAAGGACGCCTTCAGCAATAGACACTATAATAATTTCATAATAAGCAGCACTGAATTGCCTCTTATTCAGATGAGCAAGAAACATGTACAACTCTTAGTGGTTTTACATTGTTTAACTAAAAATGTTTTCCTGGGCACTGCAAAAATTGCAGGGTTGAAGAATATTCCAAGGCGTATAGCAGTGCCACAAGGAAGGTAGAAAGACAATGCAAAGAGGAGATAAGGGAAAGAATATGGGTAGTTGCAAGTTATCTTAGAGTAAATCTTTAACAATTTAACAATACGGTAAATCTTTAACAATACAGTATGCCTAAAGTTAAGTATAGACCTAGATCCTGGGTAAATGGAGCTGCCAAAATCTTTAATGGGGTAACTGTGCCTTTTCTAGGGTCAAATATGTGTTGTGGACAATTGCACGTGTACAAAAATATGTCAGTTTTCTGTCACTCTTCCCTAATAATCTCATGAAAGTATACAGTCCAGAGAATTTACCTTGTTCTGTCCTAAAATCAGTGCACTTCTTTTTTCATGTCTTATAACTTAATAACTGTCATTTTTTACATGTGAATGTTTTTATCTATGTTTAGTCTAGTATTATTTTTTTGTAACGCTGCAACACACTGATTACATTTTTTTCCATCTGCTGCTTATTAAAGTAGACTTATGCTAATACATTTGGGAAGGCAGCTATCCTTTTGGTGTTGACATATGCCTTTGCAGAGAGATCCTCATGTGATGGCCTGTATTCTATGTGAACTTAATGTTAGGCTGTGGTGTGTTGTTTGAAATGGTATAGATGAGAACTGTGCAGAGATACCTGCACTTGCTGTGGCTGAGCCAAGTGGTATATGAAAACACTGTAGGTTTGCAAGCTTAACAATCTTCGTAGTGATGTTTTCTGGGCTGTCTCCTATATACAGTCACATGCTGTCTCACAAACTGTGGTAACCTCTAAACTAAACTTGGTATAAAACTTTAGTTTTATTCTTCTTGTCATGAATATCTGTCTTCATGTACTGTTTCCATCTTCTGAACACTTACATCATGCTGTTGTCATTAGCTATGCATATGGAAGTGATTTCATTGCTCATTTGATTAAAATAGAAGAATGGGTCCGTACAATATTCCTAGTGTTTCCTGGGGGGACATAGGGCTTTAGACTTAGAGCAGACAAACTGACTTGATATGGAATGTGCTTTAATGTTGTTACACAGCTTTAATTTTAGCAATTGTGTATGTAGAAAGAGTAATGCCAGAATCACTTTAGAAAAATGGGCCAGCACAACCAGTCCTCATGTTGGTTTGCTCTACTGCAGGCAGGTCACACACCATAGCTGTCCTTCCACATGCGCAAATTAATGTGAGCCATTGAACAGAAGAGTATCATATGAGAAGTGTTCATTGCTATGGGGCAGCATTACACTTTTGTGGAGGTGGGAGCAGGGGGGAAGTAATCTGGGAGGAATTCTGACCAGCAGACTTAACTGTGCTGTGTCCTGGGATCAGTGCCCTTTTTTCCCCCTTTTGGTTTGTTTTGTTTTTCTTGGTTTGTTTATACAAGTGTGATGTGTGATTTACTAGTGGGCCCTCTTCAATGCTTGCCTGTCAGTCACACCCACTGGGTGGAGAAAGACTGCCCTAGGCCAAGGTGAATTTCACGTGAGAATTTTATTTTCTCATGTTCTTGCCATTACTGATATCATACTGCTGTCTGAAAAGGCTCCATTGTTGTTCGTGCTTCACTTTTAAGCTGGCATTAAAGGGATACAATTCTTATTTAGAGGTACAACACCTCCTGGACAACTACTTGAAAGGATAAAAGCATTTTGGAGCTTTGGAGATTTGCTTAATACAGCTGTTCATAAGTGTAAAATTTAATATCAAACTAGCCAGTTGGTTTCATCTGCATATCAATACAAATTCTAGCAACTAGAAACCTGGAAACCTGAACTGCTCAAAATTAGGCAAGTGTGAATGAAGTTTAGACTTGGCATTGTGCACTTTTCTGAATTCACTTTAAGTTGCTCAAGCAGCACAGACAGATTGACTTTACACTGCTCTGGAGTGTCAGTAAAAACTGCACCAAAAGAAGGCTGGGCTGAAAAGGGAGCTGTAATCATTTCAGAATCACACAAGGTGTGTTGTGTATTTTTATGGAGCAGGGAGAGACAGGCAGAAGGGAGGAAGGTAAAGCAAAATGAGTTTGCAGGTTTCCATTAGAGTATTGTCACATGCTTGAAATCAGTTGTAAAAAGGTCTGCCATAATTTCAGTGCATACAACTGAACTATTGTGCAGTACATTTTGTCTCATCTAACTCCTTCAGGTCACGTGCTTTTAACCCATTTGTTCAGGAAAACAGAGCTGCCAAGGGACTTGAATACACATAAGGTATTAAACTGAATCTTGAACCTGCTATGTGGGTGCACAATAGGGAAAATGATTAGTATTGTTCACAGAAGAAGGGCAGTGCAAGCATGAAGTTGCTATTTTTTGCTCTAACGTTTTTTGAAAAATCTCAGATATTTCTGTGAGGAACGCTGTTGTGAAAGTGCTGTTGTTCACATTTATTTCTGTTCTTCCAGTAGTGCACAAGAGAGTCAACATACTTAACCCGTTAGACTTCCCCCTTCTCAAAGCCCAAAACATTGGCTATAAGTAAAATATGCCAGAATCTATATGAATTTATAATTTCTGCACACGCATATATGCACAGATACGTTAATACAAAGGGTTATTGAAATGGAAAGTTCTGTTTGGATTGAATTTTATTTTATATGTTTAGCTAGAGGAAAGGGTGGGGTATTTTTGTGTTAGAGGGCCTTTAATAAGAACTTAGCAGTTATAGGAGATGTTGAATATCTAAAGTTAGTCATTCTGGCTTCATGTCTTGGAGCTGTTGAATGGTACAACTTCTTTTGCTTTGTACACAGACTGAAACTTGAGTTTCTGATAGATTTTCAGTAAACATGTACAAGGTTTTTTAACTCCAAAGTCTTTTTTTTTATAGCTGCAGACCAAACCAGTCTTGATAACTTTCTCAAGGTCCTGCTGTGATAGAGTAATGGTAGGAAAATAAGCCTTAGAAACAGTGGATGGTTAAATAGTATTCAAGGCACTGGCAAATTACCAGGTGCAGCAAGAATTTTGAGTCAGGGTTTTTGTTCTCCCTCATTCTCCCCTCTGACCCCCCCTTAATTAGCACTCAATTTTTACTCATGCAAAAAGCCCCCAACAACTAGTAAGCAATAAAAATGAAAGCCTTGGAATTTGAGCCATCTGGTTTTTTTTAGATAAAAAGTAGTATGCTTTTTTCAAGTATATAATACCCCTAGGTACTGCAAGAACATGTGCCAACTTTTGTAAATAAAACAAAATTGAAAGAGCAGTCTCTGCTGTATATTGAATGGGCAAGCATATTTTAATATCTTGCAAAACTGCAGCTAGTATTGTACCTATCAGGTACAATAGTCCCTACCAGGCAACTTCACCTACATAGATGATTAGAAAGTTAGGGAAATTAGAAATTAGGGAACTTTAAAGATGTGATGTGTAATATCCAGTGAAAACTATAGAATTTCAAGCACGTGCTGCATGTGATATTAGCTACAAAACTACACAGCTATGTTGGGCAGGCACAAATGAATATGATCAAATATGTAATACATTAATATTTTTTAAATACTTCTAATAATTTTTAATAGCTTTTGACCGTATGACAGCAATGGCAGTACTTTTGCTAGTAGGGAGATGAGGAACCTGTGGTAAAAATGTTCTTTAATATTGCTTTGTTTTAAACTTGAAAGTCATGGTTTACATGCTTTAAACCAAGATAACACTTTTTCCCTGTAAGTTACTGCTTTAAAAATAATTCCTTGCATTTATTTGCAGAACATCGCTGCACAAACTCAAAACTGAGTTGGTCGTACATTTGTATGCTTTAGTCAGTTTTACATTTTAAATTCTGCTGAGGCACATAATTTGACTAGCTACTTCTAATTGTTATCTACTGTAGAAGGTCAAAGTAGAGAGAAAACTAATTCGTAGGTCATAATTTTTTTATCACTGTTGCTTCAGTACTTTCTCATCATTTGTTACAAACCTGAGGGTAAACATGGTGCCTGTGAGCACACATGAAGTTAAAATCAAGCTTTGAACCACTGGCACGAAAAGCTGGGGTGATTTTTCTCAGCCAGTTCTTGTATATTACATATTTAGTGCCCATTAATAGATTTAATCCTTCTTTTGTCATGGTTAGTTTGTTTTAATTGTGAGGTGTGTGTGTGTGTGTGCATATGGTTAGGCACAGTGATGCATAATTTGTCTATGAACTTTTAGATTACAGCAGATGAAATTAAACCCACTTTATAAAGAACATGCGTATATACTTCTATTTGAGACTTTTTTTCACAAAGATATCTGATAAAAAAATGTGTTACTTGAAGATCCACAGAACTATGGCCTTCCTTATGCCCCATGTCTCTTAGAAGTAAGTAAAGTAGCATATGATTGTAAATGTCTGAACTGCTGAGGAATCTGTCTTTTATTACTGTATGATTTAGTGGAGAGTACAATGCACTTGGAAGAAAAAAAAATGCAGATCTGTCCTACAGTATTTGCTGAACTATGGTTTTTTTTGTTCTTTTAAGCTGTAATTTACCATAAAATACCTCATCCAAAACTTGATGGAACAACATTTCATTGATTTTAACAACCTTTGTCTGTGATTCAGGTTAACAAAACTGATTTTTTCTTACTCCTGTCATCCTTACCCCTGGCCTAAGAATGTTGTGGAAATGTGAATTTTATCTCCCTGAACTCTTTTTGCTTTACTGCTCTACAGTTCAACAGAAAATAAAATCCTGATTGCATGGGATTGCAGTGGTAGATTAGCTTCCCTGAAACCAGAATCCATGCAGGAGGTTCAGGTTGGGTGTCAGGAAGAATTTCTTCACAGAAAGGGTGTTTAGAAACTGTAAAGAGCTGCCCAGGGAGGTGATGGAGTTACAATCCCTGGAGGTGTTAAGAAAAGACTGGATCTGTCTCTTACTGCCATGTGTGACATGTGCTCTCTCTAGCTAACAAGGTGGAATTCAATCATAGGTTGGAGTCAATAAGCTCAGAGGTCTATTCCAACATAATTGATCCTGTGATTCTGTAAATATCTCAGCAATTTACATTGCATATACATCAGGGTCGACTCTGTCTTGCAGAACAGTATAAAGTGGATGGTTTATTATCTAAATGAAGGTATATGCAAGGAAATTCCTATTATTTTCTTGCAAATATGAACTTTTAAATTAATATAGTCTGTCATATAATTTCTTCCTTTTCTAAACATCACAATAAATCTTCACTGTGTTCTACATTTTGCTTTTGATTTTCTGAAGAATCAGTAAAAAAAGCTCTTTATGAGACATACCTTAATGTAAAAGGTCTTCTTGATTTCCAAAACCGACTTCTGAATATTTCTGACTATAGTAGTATCCACAGTATCCTCCAGATGGAGAAGATTAAGCATTCATAGCTCATTTTTTCCTACTGAATCCAACAACTTTTGGAAAGAAATGTCATTCTTTCACATTCATCCACATATGGCTTGATACCTATGTAAATCTCTTCTTAATGTACATGTCAAGAAAGAGCTCAACTAATATTATGAGGTATGGGAAATATTTGTTTCAGGCCATGAAAAAATGTAACCCTTTTCTTAATTTAAAAATGTGTGTGTGTGTGTGTGTTTGTGTGTGTGCGTGTGTGTGCATACATATGTGTATATTCCACGCACAACTTGTAACACAGCTGGGGAAATTTGTTCAGTTTTCAATATGAGCAACATATGGTCTTTATAAATTGTATAAGAAATATTTTGAATAAATAAGTGTTGTGACTTATGTCACATAAACAAATAAAGGAATTTAAATTAAAAAGATAAATCTATGCATGGGATATAAAGCTGAAAATCCTACTATGCGTACTGCTATTTTTGTTCTTGTAAGTGCTTCTAGGTCCTTCTATTTCTTTCAACTACATAAAATCTGAATTTACTCCCAGAGCTCCACTCCTTAACTAGGGCAGTTTAAAAACTAAACAAGGATTGAGTCAGTTAATTAATTTAAATGAGATTACAAATCAGAAACACATTACGTAATGTTGATTTAATTACCATTTTTTATTTACCTAATTAAAATACTCTGAAGGAAAGTTAACTGTCTTGACAATGGCCAGTTGGGTGACTTGGCAGAGGCAGATCTGCTGATAAAAGAGCAGGTGAAGCAGGGAGCCTGCCATGACCCGTTGGGCTCTGATGCCCCAGCCCATCACACACCAACTCAGTGCCAGCCCATGTGGCACCGGCATTGCCCTGACAAGCCCAGGTGTGGGGATGCTCCTCCAGTGGCAGAGAAGTGGGGTTTCACACAGCCACAGGCGAGCTTCTCGGGGCTGGGAGGGCCCGGGGGCATGTGGGGAAATGGATCAACTGATGGCTTAATAGCTCTTGCTATGTCCCCAGTCCAAAGCAAACAATTTTAAACTGGATTGGAAACTGAGCCCAGGTTATGCTGGCTGTCCTGACCACCTCCCAGCAGAAGCGCTTCCTTGGGCTGAGTCCTAAAGGCTTTGTGGAGTGACTTGCCTGCTTGGACTAAAGCCTAGGTGCCAACACCAAGAGACAGCTCAGCTTTCTGGGGTGAGCAGTCAGATGTGTTCTTTGCTGCCTTTTTTGCGTAGGTGAAGGTTAGACAGCAGCTCTCTTCTGACGTAAAGAGCCTAAGTCATCCTTACAGCTCCTGGTGCGACACATGGGCACTGATGACACCTGGCTTCAAGGATCACCACATCCAGGCTTCAGGGTAGCTCCTGCTGTTTCACTGATCTCCTGAGAGGTCCCAGCCATGCCTCCTGGGTCATTTTTCTATGCTGCTCATCTACCACGATTGTATGAATATGAAGCACAATAAAAATATATAGGACTAGCTCTTTGTGGAGCAACCCAGTGCAATAGCAGAGCTGTCTTGTAAACACAGAGGAAGTCCTTGCAGAATAAGGGTAGCAGAACAATGTTTTTAAAAGAAGTCACTGATTCAGTGTTGTGGATGTTTCCAGTCTGGGTGTTATGAACACATATTGCTAACAAGTATACACTGTTGGGAAAGATGCGAGGGCAAACATGCCTTTCTCGCAGTGAAGCCCTACTTGTTTTTTAAGGTGCTGCTTCCTCCTTCTGTGAACTGTGCTGCATACCATATCTCTTCAGGGACATATAATGATGGAATCCTTTAGGTTGAAAAAGACCTTTAAAATCTTGAAGTCCAACTGTAAACCTAACTTTGCCAAGTCCACCATTAAACTATGCTCCTAACTGTCGCATCTCTAGGTCTGTGAAATTCCTTCCTGGAAGGTGACTTTCTGACTTTTCTGGGTGGCTGATTCCAATGGCTGGCCACCTTTTGGTGAAGAATTTTTTCCTAGCATCAAAACTAAACCTCCCTAGGTGCAATTTGAGGCTGTTTCCTCTTGTTTTATCACTTGGTACATGGGAGAAGAGACTGTCCCCACCTGGTTACAACCTCCCGTCAACCTCCTGCAGAGGGCAATAATGTTCAGCCTCCTTTTCTCCAGGCTAAACAATATCAGTTCCCTCAGAACTCCTGACAGGACTTGTGTTCTACCAAACAAATTGGTGGTGGTGAACATTTTCTCAGAAGACGTCAAAGAGCCAAAATTTTCTGCAGAAGTATTTGAATTAAGTGTAATGATCTCTGAAGATGTGAAAAATAAATCCTCCCTCAAGTTAACACACTTATGAAAACAAGTGTGACACTAGCATTTCCATGTTTGTAACAGCCTTTCAGTGGATGCTATCCACTTTTCAGTGGATAATGCATTAACCCACTTTTAGCTGTTCTATCACAAGAATTGGTGTGAATAATGCTATTAAAATTGTGCAGATGGTCTCTATTATCCGATAGAGAAAGACCACACTAAAAAAGACACTGCTTTTCAAAATGAAATTGTTACAATTGTTTGGGAAGTTTGTCAAACCAATCAGTTGCTTTGTCAAGGTAAAATAGCATAGGCAGTAAAAGGTAGTTATGTAGTAAAATTAGAGTAGTAATAAGTCAAGGTAATGATTTAAAGTACAGGGATGAAATTAGTTATCTCTTTGTTTTATGAATTTTTGCGGCTCATGTTATTTGCTTTGGAGAAGAGGAAGATGTCTTACTTTTCTTTGCTGTGGATCTTCTGAGAGTCTTTGAGAGATCAAGAACTGATTAGACAGGGGCTGAGATGGAATACATTCCGAGGTCTCTACCACACTATCGCAACCTGTGATCTTGTGATTTTCAGGGGTACAATATTTGTGTTGAGTGATGTCAGATGGCAAAGTAATCCTGACATTCTGGAAGGTTGTTGTGATTCTTGTTCATGATAGTGACTCTGTCAGCTGTCAAGTGCTGTATATGAATGTGAAAGTTTGGACAACATCATACATGGTTTGGTGATGGCCACATCTCTGTGGTTCCTTATTCCTCACACCAAAATCAGAGGCTATCAAAGAGCAAGGATGTATTTACCTGGTGGTGAATGATTAAATTAGCGTCTATCAGCTGAGATCAGCTGAGGCTGATTAAAGGCTGTCCTCATAGCCTGTGGCAAATAGAAATGTGTTCACTGAAACCACTGAGCAAGTTCATTTCATTAGTGTGATGCCTGTGGACAATCTACTTATTTCCCCAAGACATGGCTTTAGAAAATATTTTTAGATTTTAACAGATTCTGCTGCTACTTGTTTTCAGTGCCTTTGGTATTATGCTCTAACAGAGAGCCTTAAAACCAAAATTTCTTGTACAGGATGGGGCATAAGGAAGGTATAGCAGCTTACTTTTTAAAGAGAGTACCATATCAGCTGAAAAGTGAAAGGTTAGATTACGGAGGTGAGCAGTACTAAAAATCCTTCAGGAAGCTGGTGAGCAACAATGTGACTTGCTTGGCTTTGCTGGCATGGGTGTCCTTCCTGCTTGTCAAAGACAATGTGATTCAAGGGGAGAGAACATCTCATCCTTTGCTAAATGGACTTTATGGATACAGCTTTTTAAAATTTTCCTCTGTGTTATGAAGCCAAGACTTTTCCTGGTGTACCGCAGGGAACATGGAAGCTTATTTTTTCACTTGAAGCAGGCCTCAGCAGTCAGTTAGTCTTAACTCTGGCTGCACTGGGAGTTACCTGCACTCACAGATGCTCATTATGATCAACCCCTAGAAATTAAAACATAGGAAAAAAATTAAGTATTAAATATATGTCAGCTTCTTGTCTCATACTTTCATACAGTCTCCTAGAAGCAAGAGTATTTTGATATAGAGTTTGAATGTCTTGGAGATAGCCGTGCTAAATCATGATAAGTTATACATGAAGTGCATCAGGGTTACATGACCTGTTAAAAGTAAAGTCTGGCTTGAAACTGTTTCATATAAGTTGTCCATCCATGGGGCAATAACTTATCAAAGATAAGTTTTATCAGTCAGCACTATGAAGAACAGAGTAGACGTGCTACTGTAGCTGTGAGATGCACATGAAAGCCGTTTTGGGGAAATGGTATGTGTAGGAGACCTTTTGCTCCCTATCAACCACTACAACAACAACAACAGCAAAAACAAAACTAAGGGAACTTACAGTTGGGAGCTACCTAAAGGAAAATTATGAAAATTTCAGTTTCATTGCATAAACATGATGGGATTTGATTTGCTTCTGGTTGTGTATCTTTTCGTCCAGCTTCTAGCTTATGAAGTTGCTTGGATTTTCTTGTCATGGTTTGATTTCTTTTGCTTTTGGTTGTTGTTGTTTTTTAATTTTTAATTTTTTTTTATGTGTAAGAGTTATTTGCTGGGACAATTGAATGCAAATCCAGCTAGACAGACAGTGAATTTATTTTATGTCTTTCTCCATCTCCCCTTCCTGGAAGAAAGGGCTCATGTTGTTAATTAGTGGTCTTGTACAGATGAGGACAAAGAAAGATTTAAAGTGTCTTAACAAGTCTTTTACTTCTGTAGCTTCTGTGGCTTCCCAAAAATGCCTCTTACTCCCTCTTTTAGAAGAGCATTGCTCCAATGTAGCTGTTCATTCAGTGTTCTGTTTATATGAAGTTATATTAATATAATTTAATCCTATAATGACCATGATTCTTTTGTACTTTGCAAAGCTATTTCCATCCAATCAAAACAGAAGAGTGCTTTGTGATTACTGACATTGGTAAGAGAATTGGATCATCACAGGCCACCTCAAGTCTGTGTCTTTCATCTTGAGGATCAGATGCTTCTCTGTGTTTTAAGTGCAGAGTTCCATAGCTTGATGCTCTCATATAGAATAAAAGTCTTTGATTCTTCGGCTGCATTTAGTGAAGGCTTAGATACGTTTCTTCTCGTATTCTTCCTCAGTAATCCTTTGCTTTCTCAAAATCTCGTTGAGATCTCAAAAAACACAGATTGAGAATCAATATGGTAAAAGCCATGATGACTGAGTAGTTAACAAAACCCAAAGCTAACACTGATTGGAAAATTATAATAAATAGCCAACTGCTTATCCCTACAATTAGAAAATTCTTTGCTAAATTTCTTACTATAATAACAATTGTTCAAACTGCCATTAATCTTTAAATCCTGAATACAGAAACTAGAAGTAAAGGCAAATTTCTGTGCAAGATCTGAAAAATTATTTTACTTTGCTCTTTTTTAAAATTAATTTTAACAGGAGAAAACTTCAAATGTTATTTTCTGGTAGGTCTCATTAATTCAGTTCCAAATCTCTGTGATCCTGAAGCTATGTTGTTCAAGTTTTATTGGTTTTATCTACTACCAAAATGACAGTTCATTTAGTCACATATCTGCTGTAGTTTTACACTCGGACCATTACTGTGTAAAATTAATCCTCTTTTATAATTTGAATTTAAATAGTGGTATGTATGGTTTGCAGAGTCAAAGAATGTCTATAGAAGAACATTCTAATTCACACAGGAAAAAGGATGATTCTCCACAAATTGGTCCACTACATTTAAGAAAATTGGTATTTTTATTTCAGACTCTAAAACAGCCCCAAAACCAGTCTGTATGTGAAAAAAATGGTGGTGCCCAATTTATTTTCTTCTTCTCTGCATTTTTTGTTTTTTATATCTTTGTTAATTTCTTGCAGTGGAGCAGGGTTTTGTTGTATTATTGATGTGGGAATACAGTGAAAAGTAGATGTTTTTAAAAGAAACTGTTTTTATGAATAAGGATATAATTTATTATTTAGTGTATTAACATGAAATTACATTCTCCTCTTGATTCAATAGGTGCATCTATGGTGCATGTAGGTGCATGTAGGTGCAAAAGAACACAGTTTGAAGTCTACAGTATTTGAGTTTTTGTTAGTTTTTATGTTACATAATCTTAATTTCACAACAGCAGTTCTCACGGGCTAGGAGCACAAAGACCATATTGTATTTAAACAGAATGTCATATCCTCATTGCAGTCATGAGTCTGTGGAAGCAATGTAAGCCTTTGTGCTTTAAGGAAAAGCTAAGGCAAAAGGCCTCATCACTGCAAGCACCACTACTTGCCTGATCCTGTTTGTCTCTCTGGTCATTGCCTGAGAAGAAGTTACTCTGCTTTGCTCATTATGCAATATTATATTTGGGGGATGGTGGGAAAGGGGATGAAAAGGTACCCTTGTAAATGTGCTTACAACTTTAGTATTTAACTGAATGACTCTCTTGTCCTTATTCAGTGATCTACAAGTTCCTCTTATGAGGATCATTGCATCTTTCACAATGTTTCTACCTCTGCATAAAATAGCTTATAGGTAGAGTGTTTGTTCAATAATGTGTCACATAGAAAGTCAGGGAAATGACCTCTAAAGAATAAAGTAAAGCATTAGTTTAATAGTTAATAGAGGGTATTAAAAGATTGCGAGACACTTGCAAAACAAATTATTAAAACATTTCTTTCATTTCTTTATAGATTCTGGACAACCAGGAAGTCCAAGCCACAATGATCCTGCCAAGAATCCACCAGGTAAATATAAGTTCCAGAACATGTGCATCTAACATTATTTGAGAACAATGATACTACTGATAATGGCTAAAGAGAGTTTAATTAGTCAGCAACCTATCTTGCACTGGTAAGAATAATCAGGATAAATTGTGATACTTTGGTTCCTCTAAACTGGCAGTGCCTTAACCACTATTTCATCAACATTAATTTTATCTAAGGAGTTTTTCTTTCATCTCATGGTTTTTAGAATTTTCTAAGTGGGGATGGGCAAAGAAGTGGGAGTAAAGAAACAAGATCCCAAATAACTTTATTTTTATAAAAGTCTTCCAATGCTACCAGTTTTCTTTTATCTCAGGCAAAAGAAAATTGACCTATGTTTAAACTCCGTGACTGCACTACCAGCTTTTTTACTTTTCATATGTGCTTTATAAAATAAAAATGTGTTAATTTAAAATTATTTTTTGGCATCAGCTCAGAGCAGTCTTTGAACATGTTAATGCATCATGGCTAGTGACACTTGATATTACTTTGAGAAAGATGTTAGTGTAAATGGTCCTTTCAAGGATTCTTTTAAAATAAAAATCAAACCCAAGCTTTGCCATTCCAGTCTGTTTAGACAAAAGGTTCCTTGAATTTTTATGAGGCTATCCTTCTAATCAATTGGACTGTGCTAGTAAATCTTGTAAGCCTTTGCCATGTCATGAATTTTATCAGACTAAGACAAACAATTGTGACAGACACACTATCATTTCTTAATGACCAAGGAATGACTCTACCCACCATCATCACATTGTATCTTCTCATTTTAGCTCTCTGAAGATATGTGTATTTGAAACAAGCTGCAACTGACTCAGTCTGATCTTCCAAATAAGAAATGAGCCATATTCTGACCAGGACATAATTTTGTGTTGCTGGGCAGTTAACATATACATGGATATTTTCTGGATCTGTTACAACATTAGGATAAACAGTCTGCTTTGTGGTTGTACCATTTTGTAATATGCATATCATCAAAGAATTCTCTATTTGTGAAATATGTCATGTGTATTGCCTGTGAATATCCTAAAGTGGGAGAACCATCAAAGATTGTTATACATAAAGTCATATTCCTGTAACATAAACCCCAGATATGTATACGTGAAGATAGCAGATGTATTTTAGAGGTAAGAGGACAGAACAAGTCAAATAACATCATTTTAAGCTCTAATGCAAGTGATTTTTTTTCTTTAAGGGATCATGCAGACTTCTTATCAGTTCCAATTGGAGACTTTGATGCTATTTCTTTCCAAACTGTGTGGGATTTTGAGAGTGAATTTTTTTTTCTACTATATACATGCCCACATTATGTAGAATGGTGGTTTAAAAACCCAAAGAAGCAAATTTACTCATAAAATTAATAGGAAAAGTTTCTCTATGGATAATTACTGTTTTTGAAACTTGGACCATTTAAATGTAGAAAATTTATTGGCTTTTAGAACATCCCTGTAAGTGCAAGAAAAGCCAAGCACATTACCTTACCCCTTGTAATTTTGAAGGATTTTTTTGTAGCTTCTGGGTTTGGGAAGCTGAAGGCAGAGTCAACTCTCCTTCAACATGTTTTAAAATTCCGGTTTTGAAGTGTCATTTAGCATTTGGAGTAGGAAGGTAGCAGTATGTATTTTACTAGTGAGGATCGCACCCTATAGTGAGTCCAGTCCCTCCAGCCCTCAGCCTTAACTCCAGTAAAGAGTAATCTTGCCAGTAACAGAGCTTTGGGGAGGCAGCAGACAAGCTGCATAGGCTTTCTTGTGGGCAGACTTATGGGTCAAGATGTAATGTTTGACAAATTCCACTGTCTCAGAAGGTGGAGGGACATAGAAAGCAGATAAATCTGAAACATCATGAAACTTTCTGCTTAAAATATGAGCACAGAACTTTCTCATGATTTGGAATCAGTGCAGCCAGTATTATCCCTTTGTCTGCTGCCAAGTGGGGACAGAAAATAGAAGCTGGGCCTTGCTTCCCTTGAAACCCTTCATTTAAGAAGAGATAGAAAGATAATTGAATGTCATCTGTTGGAGGATGACCTTCTAGCTTTGTTCAGCTTCCCTGTGTAATATTGTTTCGGAGTTAAACTGGCAAGGTGAAAGTTCTGTGGTTTGTGGGATAGCGGAATACAGGACTTCTGGGGCTGTGAAGGAGCATGAGAAGGAATTGCATGCCATTCAGCTTCTCTGGGAAAACCACTACTGTCCTATTCTTTCTTACTCAACTTCACATGATTCTTATTATTAGAGCCAGACAGTCACTTCTGTCAGAACCCTGGGGGATATCCACTCTGAGGTTTGTTTTCAGTCCCCAGCCAGGGGTATGTGGATTGGTAGTGCCATGAGGGTTGTTCTTCTAGCATGTTTTGTTCTAGTGCCTGTATGTCAAGGAACCAGGTTGCTGGCAAGGGATGTGTGCTGCTAGCTTTTGGATGCCACCACTTTCACAAAGATACTGCCAAAGAAGAGCTTGCTGGAAAGTGAGTGGTAGTTGGCAAAGCTATTGGTGTTAAGAGTGGTTTTTTCCTAGGCTTGGCGAGACTGTTGCATTCTTTAGGGTGTCTGGTAATTTGCTGTCCTAACAACAAGTTGGAGAGAGGGTAGTGTCACTTGCCAAACAAAAGAACATGAAGAGCATTTGTTGGAATTCTTTACAATATGTTCCTAAAAATACATTGAATATCTTGATAGCTCAATGCAGTGATTAGACCTGTGGTATAGCTTGTGGTGATAGTTGTATGTAGCTTTTGTAGCTACATCCAGGGGTATCCTCCTCTAAGTTTTATTTTTCGATAACTTTGAATTATTTTTTAAATAAAATATATATTAAATATATATTTGTATTTGTATATTTTATAAAGGTTTAGTTTTGCTTTACAAAGGGCTGTGCTGTAAATTTTGCTTCTCTGCAGATAGTATTAAATAAGTTCCAGACAGATAGATGAGCAGAATTGAGCTGAGAGAGGAGAAAAATCTGAACACTACTATTGTCTGCATCAGCCTTCAAGTTCCTGGTATCTAAAAATTTGTGCTGTGCTAGCACAGTCCTAATTATTAAAAGTTTACATTATTTAAAAGAGAGAATGGACATGACAGACCCCAGTGAGGGTGTCTGAACAGATAGAGGCACACCTGATTAGAAATTTGAAAATGCCCATATTTTTGCACACACACAAAAAAACCCAAACACCAGCAAGCCACCAAAACCCAAACATAATCAAAGTACTATAGGCCTGTCTTGTTTCTTACTTTGTACTGAGAATGTTCTGAGCTACAACTGAAGCAGTCTGTTAAAGGTAACCTAGTGTGGCAGTTTCAGTCTAACGCTGCATCATTATTTGCTCCCTGCAAGTTCCATAGGTCTTTTATACAGTTTAAGAAAATTTAAAAAATAGGTCTTCACAAGTGTATCTGGAAATATGTGCAGTGATGTGGCAGGATATGTACTGAAGACAGAGGGTGTTGTCTTTTAGTAAATTAACCTCTTAAGCATGAGCAAATTATGAGAAAAATATCTAGAACTGTAATTAAGCTAATGATATTGATCCCAACCATAACACTATGGTCTTCAATGATACAGTTCTTTCTAGCCAGTTCTTCTAGGTGAGGATTTTCTAGATTTTGCTTTGCTTCATTATTCTTTCCCTTTCTGTCTCCTGGCCACAAGGACTTCATATTAATAAGACTTCTTGCAATTTGCCCTTGGTTTGAGGTTGCTGCTTGGCAGATTTGATTTATACATCAGCATTAACACGACTGTGCCCAGTTATTGCTGTGTTGCTCAAATCAGTAAAGACAGCTTTTATAAGCATCTAAAATAGGAGTAAAAAGTAGCAATATTGATAGAGTTATCCACCCATATCAGTCCACACTGTGTGGATAGGACAGGGAGGAGACTCAATTAGCTGTGAAGGTAATGTTAAATCAATTTTTAATGGGTGCATTCTATATTTTGGAGCCATTTTTGTCCAGCAATGGGGAATACAAAAGATAGGTTTTCAGAAAGTGCAAAGAAAACCCAGCTATCCTGACACAGACAGGTATGAGCCTTTTTGGTGAGGGAAGAAGAATGTGTTCAGATTTTTCCTTTTATCCAAGCAGATGAGTTCAGGTTACTAGAGCTATGTTCCCTCGCAAGTGGCAAACACTAGGTTTTTTATTTGTTTGGACTTTTTTCTTGATAGAATTTACTCCATTTCAGCTGGTTTAGAAAACATTTTTATAAATTTTTATGACTGTGAGATCAGTCAGGATGCAGAGAACTCAGGTTTGAGTTTTTGTGCTAATAAATATTAAATTATTGATATGGGACAACACTTCTAGATGAAGAGATGGACAAACTGTCTCTGTCTCTTTGCCTTTCATTACACCCCATTGGTTTCCTTCTTTCTTTCAAAATAACCCAGGATATGTTGTCAGGGAATTTGCCTAGAGATAAAGTCCTTAATCTGAATGAGGCATAGGTAGTTGAAGCCCCAGCCTCACTGTCCTGGAATTGTTTTTCCTCTTCTGTTTTCCCTAGAAATTTTATTTTAGGAACCACTTCCAAAGAAGACCTGAGTGAAATCTCCAACTCTGAACTTAATTTTGTTTTGTTTTATTTGTTTTTTAGTTAAAGAAGGTGTTGCCAAAAACCTTGCAACGAGCCTCACCTATCTCTCAATACGCAAATCTGTCTTGCAGCTGTAGAGCCCCAAAAGGCTTTCCTTGCACTTTCATATGGCCTAGCAGCCATTGGGTGAACATTTTTTTGGATCAAGCCCTTGGAAGTGTGTAATAAATTTGACTACATATTTCTGTTTCGGATAGAAGTATTTCAGTATTATGTTTTAGAATGCGTAGTTTCAGAAATAACCTCTGAAGAGGAACATGGTCTCAACTTTTCCACCCTTTTGGAAATGCAATAAACAAATGTCTCAGACTGCAGATACTTTCATTATCTTATTCTATTGCAAGCTACCCTCTTGTTGGTGGAGAATTAGCCCCATAATTAATCAGAATAGAAGAGATATTCCCTGGCCTCATCATTGTAAGCAGCTTTTCTTGTGGAGGCGATGATGGCATAGTAGCAGTATAGGGAATTCCAACAGAATTGTATTTAAATAAACAAATATTCACCTCTTTTTCAGCATGGAAGTAGATATCCTGAAATGCTTGCTGTTTCTCATATGCTTATAGCTGTGCCATCTCAGATAGTAATCTTCAAATAGAACAGGGTTGGGTTTGGTCAGATCTTGATTTTCTGTGAAATTTTCCCTTTCCCAAATGTTCTATGAACTAGCAGTGTCAGAGGTTGAGAGATTATACTTTTCTTTATCAGCTTCCCAGCAGTGAGCTGGAGGGGGCGGGGTGGGGCGTTCTGGGGTCAGTGCCCAGCTGCACAGGTTGTACAGCCCTGCTTTCCGAAAGAAAGAGTTTTTGGCCTTTCAGGATGGTTTCGAATTTGGTGTGGGTAATTACTACTGTCTGCTGGTTTAGGACTATTTTACATTCTTGCTTGCATTGACTGTCCTTTTTTATGAAACTGCTGTGTGAATAAGTGATGCTGTGATCAATTCTCATGCCGATTCAGATTCTGTTGTGTTCAATGGTGGATGTGATGGTTTTACTTCAAAGCATGCACAGAGGAAGAATTTACTAAAAACTCTTATGTTATCAGTTAGAATTCCAGAAACCTGCTTTGGCATCAGGAAATTCCCTTTTGGTACCTACTAGTCCTATAGCTGTTAGAAAGCAGTTCCCCCAACTTTTTCTTAAGTCTTGGCTGTAGTTTTGGTATATCCTGAGACCCTCTGGAACAGAAAGCAATATGTATATGTGTTGCTTACCCTTTCTGTTTCTCGCTAGGTTTCAGGGCAACTCACTTCTTGAATTCTAGCCATGGATTTCAGAATCCATTAAACCTGGTTTTACTTCTTCAAATTAATTCAACACAGATGACTATTGTTCTGGCTATAATTTTGAGGATGTCAAATATCTCATTTGTTTCTGAAAATGGCACATTTGGCTTTTTAGTTCCTAATTGTGTTCAAAGTTCAGTGGAGTCAGGGGGTCTTTTTGCAAGTTTGTTTCCTGTGCCAGTTACAACATTATTGCAACTTTCAGGGGAAAAGAGCCCAAACCAAGCTGTGGGTATGCTGCATGACTGCAGAAGGTTGTGTGATAACAAAAATAGCCTCATTCTCTAGGCAGACCCTAGTCCAACTGTTTCAATGATATCATCACTGAAATCTTTATCACTACTTGGCAAATATTATCCACCCATACCAGTCTTTAAGATATTCTCTTTTGGTAGCAACCTGTTTCTGGTACTGTTTTTCAGATACTGGTTTCAAAATGCATGCAGTAACTAGAAAACAAACTGTATGTCTGATGACTGTATTATGACTTATGAACAATGTGAGACTAATTTTTCACTACCGCTTCTGACTGTAAATAATATCTGTACAAAGCTGTAGCTAGCAGCATTACCCTGAATAACTTAAAGTTTATGTACAGCTGTCTGCTGTAAACCAGAGTTTTCCGCCTTTCTTCTTACCATAGCTCCTGATGTTTGTGTATTTTTCTTATTGCTAGTAAGTCTATTTGCTATTCTATAATTCCTCTTTTTAAAGATCCAGAAATAAAAGTATATTAATAAAAGTTGTTTCCAGTACTGATTGGGTTCTCACCCTTCTTTTATAAGTTGCTCAAAACCAAGGCAGTATCAATGAGAAAACTATATTTATAATCATACCAGGAAACAGTTTTATGGTTAGGTGGTAGCCAATATGCAGCAGAACATAAACAGGCATTCTATTCATAAAAGCACAATTAAATCAGAAGATATAAAAAGATCAGTTAAAAATTTTCAAAGCTAAACGTCACTAGTAAGCTTTTAAGTAATGTAAGAACAAGCTTGTTAGGGAATTGTTTCAGCAAACTGAAATTTTTCAGTCAGTTGAAACTATTTTATTTCCTCCTCCTTCCCAACCCTTTAACTTTGTGTGTGGTTAGAACAGGTAAAAGCTGCATGTGTAACTCATCTCTTCAAGGCAGAGTACAAGGGATAGTGCAGAAATAGAGTGGGAGAGGTGCAAGGAGTAAGGCAGTAACTTCTATAGCAGTTGGAGTCATTGCTGAAGGTTTCTCCCTTTACTGACTGTATATGGGAGCTTGATAAGAACTGCTGCTTGGCTTAACCTGTTCTTTCATTGTTGATGCCACTGGCCTGGCCATTGTGGAATTGTATGGAAAGTGTATTTTTCATTAGTGAATTTTCTTTAAAAAAGATAAGGAGAGAAAGATTTTGTAGTCTCCATGTACAAAAACTAGGAGAAAATGTAAAAAATCCACTCTTATATATGCGGTTTGGAAGTTACTGACTCTTTGTACAAGATCTCACTATGGCGGTTTTGTCAGACATTCTCCTTTTAGAGAAATCAGATTTTTAAGAATAATGACAATTAGTAACATGCATTTCAGAGTGCCATCTCCCAGGCAGGATGAGTTTTAATAATAAACAATATTCAATGCATTTGTTAGGTTTGAATGCTAAAGAGAGTAGTGTTACAATGACCATCAAATGATACAGTAAATTGTCTATGAGGAATACAATAGACATATCAAGTGCATTAATGTCTGTACTGAACAGATCAGAAACCCACACCGAGAGTGCTGATTTAAGGTTCTTAAACATATTAATGTGAACAGTGAATTAGGAAGGGGCAATCAAAAAACCAGTAAGGCCTATATTGTATGAAGTATATTAATATAAACTACATATTTTTGTCTTGCATGAAGTGTAATAATGTGAATACAAATGTAAAATCTTAATCAGTGATGTGATCAGCTTAATTGGGTAAAAGGCAGTATCTCACAACATAAACAGAAAATGTCCTATACTGTTTAGCTTCTGCACATTAAGAGTTTTTTTAACCTCTATGTTACATAGAATGCATTTCCACAACAAATTACAGAAATTTAATGTCACAGAATGTTTTCCTCTTGTACAGTTGGGAGCCAAGTAACAGTTGTGTAACACATCCATTGCAGATGATCTTCATAACTAGGTGAAACTTTTGAATTTCACCGGTATTGGACCTTAACATGCACGCGGAGTCAGCATTGGAGTCCACCTTCCCTGTCAGAACATAAAGCTCAGGATGAAGTTTCTCAGTGCTATGACACTTATTGTTTATTTTTGCATTAATTCTTTGATAATAATTTGTCGCATACATAAAGAAAAAATTCAAGTTGTTTTTCATATTGATTGAGATTGAAAATAGCTTCAATTTCCCTTTCTTTCCTTATGCCAGCCAAAGCATTCGCATATATCCGTGAGTGTCATTATTTTTGGCCATTCCAAGGCAGGAGTGAAAGAGTGAAAGACATGTCCCATCAGTCAACAATACATCCTTTTGTGAGGGGATGAGAGATGGTGGTACCACTTGATGGCAAAATACTTTTCCTGCTCCCATTTCATTATCCCAAGGAGAGAAACACTGTATTGCTCTTTATACTATGTATGTATTCTCAATATTGCCAGTGAGAAAAACTAAGAATCCATGAGAGTAGACTGAAGTTTAAACATATATGTGTGGGTGTGTATGCATGAACACATGTACACATCTGTGTTCTTACATATAAAATCAAACATAGGCTTTTTCTTCTTTTAATATGAACCTTGCATCTTCTAGTTACTATAATGATAGCTTGATTAATTTAAACTTGGCTAAAGCTTCACTCAAGTTAGTCTGGCTTGAATGAGAGATGTTGTGCTTCAAAGTAGTTGTGCTTGGATAAACAGCAGAGAAGTTCAGTCATGTCTCATTACCAGCTTCAGAGCTGGCTGCATGGTTGTACACTGGCTTTATGCCACACTCACTTTTGAGCCAACTAAAATCAAGAAACCATTTTCTCTTCGGAAATTTCCCTTCCATGTAGTACTTTAGATTGTTCCTGCTGGAGGAAATAAGCAGAGAAGGGAAAGATTGCCACTGCTTGAGGAATTACTAGCATTCATCCCGCTTGCCTGATCTTAGATCAAAAAACAATAACTGAGGAAGAAAGGAAAAACAAAAATTTACTGTTTGCATTTTTTTATTATATGGGTATACCAAGTTCTGTCAAATAAAGAAGTAAATATTTCAGAAGCTATGTAATGTTTTCATCCACACAAAAAACCATGGCGAAACAGTGCAAGAGAATGCATAAAATTAAGGTGAAGTCTTTCAGTTCTTAGGCACTGCAGATCGCAATATCCAGGTGAGGGGTGGTAAGATAGGAAAAAGTAATGGATATGGAAAAAAATTGTTTAAAATGAGAGACAGAGAAATATAAAAGGAAGTGAATTAAAAAGGGAGAGAGACCTAAAGAGCTACTAGAGGGAATAAAGACATGCAGGAATAGTGTATGAAGTGACATTTACTGGGAGATGAGAAGATGACTGCATTGGCAGAACACTGTTCAGGATGATCCCACAGGCCTACAGTGCTCTGTACACCTATGGTCCTTGCTGATGGGATGGTTCTCAGCTGGGAAACCCTGACAGCATAACAGAGATGTTGGGAAATGTGCTTGGTCAGGTGGGTTCCTATTCTTTCAGCTAATGCTGTCTGGTGCACTGTTTATACCTGCACTGGTAAATAATACCAGGGGCGCTGGATGAGGCAGCTCTGTTAGACTAGTAAGCAGGGAAAAACACTCTTTATATCTCTGCCCTCTTTTTGATCCTGGAAAGTGAGTAGAGGTTTCTCCAGATATACCAAAGACAGACCTCTCAGGTAAAGTGTACTGCTTTTATAGTTACTTTTCTGATTATAGTGGCCACGTTTTTTGCTAAATCCCTTGAAGATAAAAGCAGCAATTTCCAAAAGAAATCCAAAGAGAATAGTACCAAACCACTGTTTTCTAAATCAATAGATATTCCAAAATTTTTGTTTATTTGTTTTGTTAGTTGAGATGTCTAGAATACTTTTACTCCTTCAAACATTGGGAAGAGAAACTTGGCAGTTTATTTCCAAAAGAAAAAAAAACTGTGTTCATTCAGAAAAGAGACTAGAGTAACCACAGTAAGAAATTCCTAGTGTACTGTCTCACATGAAAAGAAATTAAAAAGTAACACTGTTGAAATAGCAATGTACACCAAGTATAGACCTAAATACTTTGGTTTGTAAATGCTTGTTATTATTACCTATAAAAGGCCATGATGCTATGTAATCTCAAATTCACTAATACGGCTTTTGCATGTGAGGCTTCCACAGAAAAATGGGTTTCTTGGCTCTCTTTGCATAAGGTTGCTAGTTACACTGCTGAGATAAGTCTTAGTTGCTGTTTCATAGCAATACTTCAACTTATGCCTGAATTTCACATCAGAGAAAGTATATCAAATACATTTATCTTAGAATAAGTGAATACAGGCCAAAATAATAGTATGTGTTTTCTTAAACGTAGGTTTCTAGATATACAATTCAGCATGTGTATAAAACATACCCCACTGAATAGCTCAGCTGCTTTGTTCAGTTCCTGTTTTTCCTGGAAATAGTAGCAAACCCTTCATCTGGCTCAGAGACAATGAATTGTTAATGCAGGCTGTACTGCAAAGTCACAATCAGCAAGGTGAGAGTTAAGTAAAAATCTCTTTAGCAGAAACATATGCAAGGACAGGACTGCTCTGTGGGGATATTGCTTATCCAGGTGATGCTGGTTGTAGTTCAGTAGCAGCTTAAATTTCCAGATACTAGTAAAAGAAACTAGCTTTCAGACACTTTTCGGATGGATAGCTAGGGACTAAGTATATCGCTTGTTAGTTTTCATATTCTTTTAAAAAATTGCTCTATCATAGATCCTTAAGACTTTTTTTCACCTTTTGCCTCAGTTTCAGCTCACATTAGATCCTGTGATCAGCTTTGGGTGCACTTTGATCTTGTATTATTGTTCTGTGACTCTGCTAATACCGTTGTTAGCTGGTGTATAAATCTATCTATAGTTATTTATTAATATTTTCATTATACTTACTATGGTTCTGTGGTCTTTTTCAGTGTACCTTGAGGATAGTTTTGTGAAATCTGGAGTATTCAACGTGTCAGAGCTTGTGAGGGTGTCAAGAAGTAAGTTAACATTTGTGTTTAATTGTTTCCAAAGCCTCCTATAATCAAGTGAAGGTTTCTTCCTTGAACTTTTTTCTCCACAAGACATAAGATGCATAGGAAATACCTCTAACAGTGCACAATTTTGATATATTTTACCACAGTATTACAGCCCATCTTGCACATGTTTGTAATAAAACAAATAGGTCTTCTATCTCTTTGATATTTAAAGATGGAATCAATTTATTATATCTCCTTCTGCACACCTAGTGGTCTGACGTTTCAATAAAATTACCATATGTAGCAAAACCTTCCATTGTTAGACTTAACAGTTTTTTAAGGATGCCCTACACGTCCTTGGGACATTGCTAAAAGATCAAATTATTCCTTTAGGGTTTTTGTTTTTAATTTGCAACTGTCAAAAATCACAGTATGGATATAAAGGATGATCAACAATGTGTGAAATATTTGTATTTCTTTTAGTCTTAGCATTGGCTGTAACTGAATTTCTAATTACATTGTCTTGTTTTGCCATCAGAGATGTTACACACATGAACATGTAAAAATCTTCATAAATATTAAATATAAAAGTACAGGTGAAATTTTGACTGCAGAATGAAAAACCAAAAAGAATAGAAGTTTTCTTTTGTTGACATCTAACAGTTGTTATAATAGTATAGCATAAAACATGTCCACATTTTCATTTTGCATTGCTTCCTGACCCTTTCTTTTCTCCCTTTACTATCAACACTATTAAAGTATTTCTCTCAAGAGTTCATTAGGAAGTAAAGAAGAATAGTTGAAAGTTGTAGAAGTGTAAAAGTGTCCACAGTGATTGTAAAGACTGAATGGTCCAGAAAAATCACTTTTCTGGTGAGGTGAGGACAAAGTAAAAGAGGCTTCCAAAATTTCAAAAATGTCTGTCCATATTTTGCACGGGTGTTAACTCATGCAGGGTCAGGGTCCTTGAAGAATTTAATTAACTTTCTGAGGCTTCAGAGTCATGGGTTATTTAATTTTCTGTGGTCAGAAATGAATATTCAACAACTAAAATTTTGTTAAATCCTTCAGCAAAACAGTGAGCATTGCAATCCTGCAGTGCTAAGACATATCCTTTCTTGTGCCTGCCGAAGATATGGTTTTGCTGCTTTAGAAGGCTGAGGATGTGTGAATTACAGCTTTCTTTTTGTTGTCAGGTGGTTAAGTACATTTTAAAGTATAGGGCCATTCAGGTTAAAAAAGAAACAATATTGTAATTGTTCTTTGAAACTGTGCATTATGGGGCTGTTATACATGATATACTTCTAATAATAAGCATTAAAGGATGTGGTTTCTGTGGGATTTCTTACCATGCATTTGTTTAACCTCAAGCCACAACAGAGTTGTACTTAAACTGTCAGGAAAAATACAAACCTTCAAATACATTACACAGCGTGCAATTATTCTTTTAAGTGCCAAAGGTAGTTAAAATGCACAATGCAAAGACAATGAACAAACGTAAATACACTACAATATGTAATACATAATTTATTCTTGAATTAACAGAGTCTGTGTGGTACACAGACCCTATAAGGAGGTGAAGGTAACACTGACTGTGGGTATTTGCATATAGGTGTACATTTGCAAAGCAGAATACGTGGCAAAAAAAAAACGGCAGAAAAACAGGCTGTCAACACAGCAGGTTATTTTTAATACAGCAGAGTTAACATTAAGGAAAAGGGATTAGTGTTTATCCAAGTTTCTTATTTACATTTTTTCAGTTCTTTAATAAATTATACTAGCTGCCCTCATACACCCAGCCTCATTCATTATAGCGCTTGAGGTTTGTATTATCTTTTCCATATTGGTGATTCCATGTTATCTCTTATAAAATAAATGTATTCTGTCTTCACAGCTGCTAAGTTAGTACTACAGAAAACAATTCACTTTTTAGTTACATAATCATTGATGCAACTTGTCTGTACTTGGTTTCCACAAGAGGCAGAAAATTAGGTACATGTAGTAACATCCTGATATTTTTCCAAGTGTTAAAAAAGAAAAGATAGCTAAAAAGATAGAAGATTATCTCTGACTTCTTATGATGATGTGTTTTTCAGCACCCATAACCCAAGGAAGTGGAGTAAACTTCCCAATTGGAGAGCTTCCCAGCCAGCCGTATTACCATGATATGAATTCTGGTGTAAACCTACAGAGGTCCTTGTCCTCTCCACCAAGCAGGTAAAAACTTGAAATAAGTGCTAATGTGAACCATGTTTAATAGTGTGGGACAAACAATTCACAAATCCTGTCAACAGCCAACTGCTTTGTTTATTTCCTCTCATTTTGTGAGGCTAGCTACTTCTGTATGTCGCGATAATCTCTGTACAGACTTGTAAATTATAAATTTTGTCATTTGAAATATCGCCATTGTTGCCTGTCATCTTGCATGACATTGAAGATGGTGGAAGCTTTTCCCAGGGTTTGAAGTGCCCACTAAATCGTTTTGCCAGGAGGACAGCTGCACATCCCAAAAGTGCTGCTGAGCTGCAGGAAGGTCTAGCACTTGGGAGCATGCTGGTGCTGCTCAGAGTGGTTGCGGGCACAAGGACAGTCCTTCAGGGCTCCCTCTTGGACCTCCGTCTTGCAAGATATGTTTGGACAGATACTGTTTCCTCTAGATAAGGTCTTAGGACGGTATATAAAGACAAGATGTTTTCATCCATAACAGCCCAGCTCATGCAACTATGTTTCGTGCCTCGATTTTTCAGGCAGCATTTCCCAACGGCGTGGAAAGAAGGAGGAGCATGTGAGATAGTTACAGGTTAATTTTTCTCAAGAGTCTCCCTTAGCTGCTACAGACGATTTAATCTGAGGGACTGACTTGCCCCTTTTTCAACATGCTCCCTTCTCCCATCTCTGAGAAAACGTCTCATGTCTTCCCTTGGGAGCAGCTCATGGGCCCATGAATATAGGGCTGTGCCCTCCTCTTGACTACCAGATCATGCAGTGTCTGACAGACCCCTTGGTTTTCTGAAACTGCCTGCTATACCGTGAAATCACGAGCACTACAGGAGCTGTCATTGCCCCACATTTCTGCACCCCAGTCAGTCAGGAAGTGTCTGTGCAGTGGGACAGGATTTAATAGGACTATCAGGGTGCTGAGGTATTCTTCCACCAGCACTTGATTCTTCTGAGTTATTTTGCTCATGTTCCCGTATTTCATTCTATCATATTTTCAGCTCGGCAGTATACCAAATGCATTTTAGAAATTGATGGATTAATTAGCATAGATGGATTAATTATCATACTGTAGCAAAGAAGTTATAGCAGTAGTAGTCGCAGTAGCAGTAGTAGCAGTAGTAGTAGCAGCAGTAATAATAATAACAACAACAACAACAACAACAACAATTAGTACCACACCATTAAAACCTTATTCTTGTTTTCTTTGGCAGTCAGTGTAACAGGTTCAGTATATATTGCTATGAGGAAACTTCACTTTCCTTCACTGTTTTGAAGTTCTGCCTCATTTTATATGGTGTGACTTGAAATATGGGCCTTTTGTTGTTTTTAATTAAACTAGTCAAAAATGAAAACTGTTTGTTTCAAACTAGCCCACTTTGAAAAGTTTGGGAGTTTGACCTGATGAAATGCAGTAAAGTATATTTTTTCCTTATTAACACCTTCATGAAAGTTCCTGTTCTACCTTGGCCTTATTGGTAATACTTTCCAGTGGCTTGCTTCACTTCATGGTTCTTACATAGAGTTTAGTACCTTCATGACACAATCTGTCTTTGGTAGGCTACAGGAACTGGTTTATTGGTTGTTCCATGAAATGCTGTGGACTGTTATGTTACCCATTCATGCAATCTTTGAAATATCTAGTCATGTGAACAACACAAGTGCATACCTGCATCATGTATTATTAACATTGCCTGTGCAAGTTAATGTAGGTTGTAATATCCAGATTTTTTTGAGTTTTTTCTTGGCTTTGGTAGTTTATATACCACTACTAGATGAATATTATATTCACTGACAAATCTCACAATTCTTCCACAGCAAAAGACCCAAAACTATCTCCATAGATGAAAATATGGAGCCAAGCCCCACAGGAGACTTCTATCCTTCTCCAAATTCACCAGCTGCAGGAAGTAGGACATGGCATGAAAGAGATCAAGGTGAGTAGCATGGAGTTATTTTACCTTGAATTATGCTCAAATATAGCCATTTCACTGCTGCAATAAAATGATGGCTTTTTAGAAGAATCTTTTTTTCTGCGTGTAATATGTATTTACTGGTTTTGTAAATGTATTTAAAACCAACAGGATATTGTATAAACAATCACCATAAACAACATTATTATTATTTATACCACAGTATAATATGAATATGAATATGAATATGAATATGAATATTGCTACTACTACTAATGTTTTTTCTATCTGGTGATAGCATTATTATTTGAAAAGATATGTGACAAATGAGGTGCTTGATATTGTCTATGCCATGATCATCCCAGTAGAATTTGGAGTATGATTTCTAAATCATAAGATTGCACCATTTCTTTATTACCATGGCATGGACTTTTAGTCTCTACCTTGTGCCTCAGATTAGATCCAATAGGCTCTTTCTGAAGAGCCTGCATGTAGCTCTGTGGGACTCTATCTGAGGGGATTGGTAAGTAGTGGCATGTTCTGGGTTATCCAAAGCAACAAACATGCTTACTGTGGAGAATTAGAGTGAAATTAATCAAGAGTCAAAAGAGTGAAATCAACTGTCATAAATCTCTCTCATGTTATCTTGATGCTTTATAAACCTAGGTGCCAGTGCAGTCTTTTCCCTCCCCTTTGTTGTGTGAGAGTGTGTTTAAACTCATATATTTAAACAGTGTTGGTTAATGGATCCTGTGGCTGAGGTTCTTTAGCTGTCTGGAGGGATTATGACATGTAAAGCATGGTACGTAAAAGGGAAATAGTTAAAAAGACATGCAATTCCTTCCTTTGTGAATCTTTCAGTATTTGTCCTTAGTTTTCACATCGACTACAGATCATTGTTCTCAGTTCTTCAGCAACTGAGTGACCCTTTTTATATTGTTTTAAAGCTTCTTAAAAAAACAAAAACAAAAACAAAAACAGAAAAACAACCCAAAAACCCAACAAAAAAACCCCAACAAAAACAACAACAACAAACCAACCAAAAAACAACCCAACTCTTTTTTTCCTCCCTGCTAAGTTTCCTATTTCATCTCCATGTGCAAGGAAATATCTGACTGGTATTTCTTTTAGTTGCCAAACTTTCACATTTCCATTATAGTGGGTCTCATTTTAGTCTACTTTCGCCTACCTTTTTATCTGTGTTCTTACCATTAGGCTGTTCTTCTCACTTAGTGTTAACAAGTTTTTTCTTCATAATTTCTTTGGTATGTCATTTCTTAGGGAGCTTCTGATACTTATTTTTGACTATTTGAAGCATTCACTTTTGTGTTTTTTAAAAAGAGACTTGCCCGTGGTTTTGCATAATCTTATTTAAGAACAGTATAAATAGCAGATCTGCCATCCAGAATCTTCCTCCTTATGCAAAATATTTTTCTCTGTGAATGCTACTTGTTTTGCCATGAAACTTTATTAAAGTTCTTCGTGAAAGACTGGATCATACCTCAAATAATTTTTTTACTTTCTAGATAAATTATTTTTTAGAGTTGTAAGGAAGTCATGTATCCCCATTTGTGAAATGTAGTTTTGTGCTGCTGAGTGAGCTGTAGGGGCTTCTGGGAAGTGCTCTGCTAAATAGACTCCTGAGTGCAAGTCCTGCTGACAGAGCCTTTCTCAAGAGATCTTTATAGTATCTCAACTGCATTTTAGGTTTCAAATCATTCTGCTTGCAAAAATTTTCCATGAACACTGGATTTGTTTATGTTTGTATGAACTTCACGTTACAGTTATCAGTAGTGAACAATGTTATGATTTAAATTGCTTGAGTGTATTTACAATGAACCTTTACTTAATTTCTGTGTCATTAGGTAGCTAGAATTCTGGAGTGAATAGCTTTTAATATGTTCCATAAAACAGGGAACTCCAATATGAGGAAGATAAAAGATAGACTTAAATCAGTGTGTTTTGCTTCCTGGAGTTTGCATCCCTCCCTGAATGTCCTGTCCTCCAACACTAATGGGCTTAGTGAAATTTTACCAGATTCCTGTCAGAGAGATAGCCTTTAAGTCACTATTACAGACTTTCTTTTTTCCATCCTTAAGATATTCCATTCCTGCAGAGGCACAGATACAGCACTGTCCAGTGCAAAAAACATTGTACTGGGGGAAATAGAAGCCTTTTGCCTCTAAAAAGTTGTGTTTGCCTCTGATCACTTTCTGAGATTATTGTGCTGCTGCAGAAATACCATAAGTAGTAACTGATAAGCGATGACTACCCTTGGTGCCTGGTCTCAGTGGGAAGGGGTGTAGGGCAGCTCCTGGCATATTTGTTCTGCTGCTAGTTTGTTAGATGCTTGATATCATCTTCATGGCCCTGATTTCATCTCTCTGGTGACCAGTGGTATGATCCAAAGGAGTGACAGAATAGGTTAAATATTAGAAAAAGGTTTTTCATGCAAAGACTGGTTGGAACAGGCTCCTCAGGGAAGTGGACCCAGCTCCAATCCGACAGAATTCAAGAAGCATTTGGACAGTGCTCACACGCATATGTTTTGCTGGACTGCTCTGTGCAGACCCAGGAGTAGGGCTATGGTGATCCTTCGTTGGTCCTTTCCAGCTCTGGATATTTATGGTGATTCAATTACCTATATGTGTCCGGTTAAAAGCTCCTTTCAGATGCAGATATTGTATCATGATATCGTATTTATGAAAATCTATTTTCTGCTTCCATATACCTGCAAACATAAAGATAATACAAGTAAATTTTTGAGGTGGTTTCTATGCCAGAGATCTCACTTGTGTTATTTCCCTTTTACCTATGTAAATCTGTGTGCAATATGAGGTTTGGATAAATGAAAAAGAAATAAGACCTTTGGGATCACGTTTGTGTTTATCCAGTATCAAGAAGGAATTACCATGTAGCTACATCAGATTGCTTCTTCAGGCGGTATCCACAGGTCATCAGCACCAAAAATGCAAATCATTTCACACTACCCACAAATAAGTATGTCTCTGGATATCGTGTTTATGGGTAAATATCTTCTCTACCACGCAAATGCAATTTTAACTTTTCTAAGAGAGACAACATCAGGAATAGTGTTGACACTAAAATATATCGTTGTTAATTTCAGTTTAATTGTCTCAGTTTTGGACTTGACAGAGAGAGATTTTTAACTTCTGAAATGAAATAAGTTTAGTTTCTTCATCACCATATCTAAATGTAAAATATTTTCATAGAAACTGAAATTACATAATTTTGAAAGGCTCTTTTATCATTAAGGCTTTTCACATCTTTATTTAACTATTTCTAAAGTAACAGAAATATCATGAGTGGTAGTTTGGAACTGGATAGTTGCGAGAAAACAATAACATCTGAAACACATTTGAATAAAATATTTAGGATTTTCCTAGGTGTCTGAGGGGCATTCTAACAGTTTTGATAGACAGAATGAGACAGAAATTAATGGGCAACACAGAAATATACTGAAATTAAAAATAGGACAAAGGAAAATTTTGCAGTAGGGTGAAATGAGTTAGATCAACCTTCCATTGCTTTGAAAAAAAAATCATAGTTTAGTATGTAAGAAGAGTTTAGGAGAGGAGTGATTTTGTTGTATTCATGATAGGTTTTATAACTTCTCTGTGCAGGCATGCATCATGAGGTTCAGGGACATGAATATAGGAGTACTTGTGGTGTCGCCAGGATGTAGCATTTGTGGAAGTAAGAAAAAGAAATCTAGCCTAGTTACAGTAAAATATTGCTCATACCAGACTCTGCTTTCAGTTGTAAAACTCCAGACTGTCCTTTTGCTGTTAACTGTCATCCTGTCATAGTACTTCCAAAAATGTTTTGATAAGATTTCCAGATGTTGTGCTTTATAGTCTGTTTTGGGGGAGCTGTCTCTTTGAAGTTGTAACTCTGGGCAGAAATAAGCAGGCGTACCCTAAAAATAGTAACTTTATAGATGGCATACACTTGGTAAGAAAAAAGTCCATAAAGAGTTATGTTACCAATCTGATAAAAAAATATTAACCCTCTCTAATTAACCAAAATTAACATGAAAAATAAGCTTTAATATTTTTATTTGTTGAATTTGGATTATTGATCCCTATGGAAAAAAAAATCTTATTAAGCCATGATACTGTCCTGGAGATTTGCTCCACTGGCTTGCAAAAATGTTTTTAACTATTTTAAAAATATATATAACCACAAGAGTATATGTAACTCTTTCAAAAACAGATTAAAAAATACTGAGGAATGACAGTGTTGTTTTTCGTTTGGAGACATCCAGTCAATGTGGGAAGATTCTGTAGTTTTTGCCATTATTTTTTGTTGTGTTAAAATCCTAAAAATGTGCTTCTATTTGTGTGATTTTTTGAAACAGGTCTGAGGTTTTCTGGTAGTGGAAGTAGGCAGTTTTATAACTGCATAGATTTCTCCCAAGACTTTTGCCATTAGCATTTCAAGTAACTAACTGTCCTCCAAAAGTCATACAGACCAAGAAAGGGAAAAGTCATCTCTGAGAATGCTGCATTACTTAGAAGTTGAACCCTAACATGACAATTGGGATTTCGACTGCTGTGTCTTCTGTCAGATATTGTACAAGTTATTTTTTCTCTCTTGTGGCTTGTTTCTTCCAAAAGGATTCCTGAATAACTTCAATAATGTCTGGATCATGTCTTAAATCTCTATCAATTAGAAATACCTTTATGTCTAATAACTAATTTACTGTAGATCTCTCCCAGTCTTCCTTTCCCCAGGTTGCTGTTACTGAATTCTTCACTATGTTTCCATATCAAACAAAATTTTAAGTTCCTGCACTAGTAAGATTTTGTGAGATAGACGTAGGTTTCTGCCTGAGTAAAACTGATGAGTGTTTGAGCAATTTAGAAATTTTACACAGTGAAAAAAAAAAATTCCCTCACAAAATATGGAAGAGGAAGTTACTAAAAATTTAAAATGTCTCTAGTGACTAGTGCAGTGGCTAAAGGATCTTTAGGATTAATAGGCTAATAACTGTTGGTGAACATCTTGATTTACTAACTGGCAAGTAAATTAGATGCTTTTTTTCTTAACTTGTAAGGAAACAGAAGTATCAGAAAAGAGAAGGACAGTGTGGATATCTGTGGCCTCCTTTTTGAAAGCTGGCTTAAGAAAGTTCATTAACATAATTTCAGACAACTTCCGTATTTGTCCTTGAGATCTGTTTTACTGTTATAGTGTTACAACACTGCGTACATTGGAAATAAATATAACAGTTGTCATCAATGCACACTGTTCATGACAAAAGTGGAGAGATTCATGTGGATTTCCATAGTAG
Organism: Geospiza fortis; assembly: GCF_000277835.1. Taxonomy (NCBI): domain Eukaryota; kingdom Metazoa; phylum Chordata; class Aves; order Passeriformes; family Thraupidae; genus Geospiza; species Geospiza fortis. Next base: position 6,162,521 of record NW_005054323.1, read on the forward strand.
TCAGGTGTCTGGAAATACTGAATATCAATATACAATGAACTGAATTTTAATTTTACAGTTTCTTCATCATGTTCATTCTCTTACACCTCACCCACCTCTACCAACAGTCAAGAGCCAAGATGCCATCATTCCATTAAAACTGAAACAGCTGGACCGCCTTCACCTGTTGCTTGGCCAGCATCTGTTGGACCCTCCACTTCTCAGGTCCCGACACCCTTTGTTGGATACTCCTCTTCTGGACACTTGTCCCCTTTTTCTTTCTCCCCAGCCACTGGAAACTCCTTCCCCATTGGGGTCCTTCCTGATCACTGTTTCTTTCTTGGGTCTTCTTCTCATGAACTGTCAAGGATGGATGTTCTCATTTCTGAAGTGAGGGAACTAAAAGAGGAAGTAGTTAATGTAGTCCAGGAGTTGAGAACAGTAACAGAGCACCTTGGCTTTTTGATATCCTCTGTTGGACAGGGTAAAGGATTTTTTCCAGCTCCTGGTGCTCCGTCTGAGGGCTAATACTTTAAAAACACACTCCCCATCTAAGAGATCAATTCAGTTTGCAAAGGTTTACCTTGATGAATATCTGCTAAATGCCATTCTATGTTTTTGACTTAGTCTGAATTCTCAAAATCATCCATGTCAAAGGATATTTGAAAGAAATTTCTGTCTTATTAGTAGCTTGTTGCTCTACCTTTGTATATTTTTATTTCAAAATACTTTTTAAACAATGTATACACACGCATACACATACATTTCATATCTCTGTATCTCTATATAATACATATAACTTCATGTGTTTTTGACTAGCATGATAGGATTATTTTCAGCACTGTAATCAAATACTACCACTTGATAAATTTTCATAACTTCACATTTGTAAAACGAGAGATACATTTCACCAAGACTAACTTCTCAAAGTGTATTTCCAGAGTAATCTCTTAGACATGGCTTCTATGAGCCTGTTGGCTGCTGTGCCTCTGAAAATGGCATCATGGTAACAAACAGCCTTAACAAGGAAGAGTTACTTGAAGGCCCTATTTGAGTCCTCCTTGTTCCTCCTCATTGCAGAAAAAAGATGTTGGCAGAGTTCAGTGCATGAACTTTGTCTGCTTCTTAAAAATAATGCCAAATGTTGGGATAGTTTAAACAAATCCAAGATCAATAGGGAATTGGTTTGCTTTTGTTTTCTATAGTGGCAATTTTGCAAGAAAAGCTGCTGGTACCTGGAATAAGTCAAACATTATTTTTATGAAGATGAAAAACCCTTAAAGCTGGAAAGGCACTAAGTATAGAAAAATAGGTGAAGGATCTCCCAAATGCTTATTTAATGAAAATACAGAGAAAGAAAAACATACTATGAACAGGATGGCAAAAATGTTACCTTAGAATGAGTAAGTTGCTTGTACATCAAGAAAATTGACATCCTGCATTATTGAGAGTGATAAGTTTATGCTGTCTTCAAAAAACAAAGCAACAAAGATTATATCTGTTTTTCTGTATTTAAAATCAATTTAGACAAATTTGCAACTGTTCATAAGTATCTTCCAGTATTCAGAATAGCAGATGAGGAAGTTTTTCTTTTGGGCAGAGACCTGACTTTTCCTTCACCCCATGAACACTTAGGTTTCAACTGAATGAAGAGTGTTTAGAAATATAAAAAGAAGAACAAATATAGTTGGAGATGCAATAGGAAGCATACAAAAAAGGTTTGCTTTTTTTTTGTGTTCCTGGAAATATCTGTTATTTGCTCAATAAAGTCACTGTAAAAAAATCTCATTACAGATTCTTTGTCTTTTGTTTTGACAAATATATTGTGGAAAGACCTATTACTTAATGTTTTCTATATGTGATTAGTGAGGTGAATACACTCAAGGTCTCCATATTGATCAATGAAAGATGTTAGTGCAAAAAGAATTTTTCTTGTATTCATGGCCATTATCCTGTGATGAATTTTGTATCATGGCAACATCCTGTTATCTGGATGGTAGACATCCTTTGATTGAAATGAGTGATAAAATGAAGTCTTAATGCAAGGTTTGTCCCAGGAGATATTATGTGTAATTTTCTTATTCCAATTTTGCTGAATAAGAGATTTAGTACTTTGAAATGGATCACTTCTTTTAAGAACTTGAAGGGTATGTGTAAGTCTGCATAATTTAACATATGTGGTGCAGAATGTCTTAATTTATGGAAAGAAGAGGTATTGTCCTTTTTTGGGCACCTCTCTTCATTCACAGATTCTGTGCTTCTGTGTTTATAAATAGATGTATTTGAAAAGGTACTTTTTACTACTTTTACACAATCTGTATCAAACTTGATCAAAGTAGTATATTTCAGTTTGACTTAATGATTTTTAAAACCATTCTCCAGATGGATCAACAATTAATGTGGCACAACTCTTAAAATATTTCTGTTACCATTTGAGACTATAATAGTAATAAAGAGATTTCATAATCGGAGTGCTTCTAAATCAACAAATTCCATTGCATTTTTTTATCTCAAATAGCCTTTAAATCTTATTGCATTAGAAACTGAAAATACTTTTGTGACTTTGGCAGTTATGATTACAGTATTGATTTTACTTTCTGGCCAAGGTCCTTGGAGTCTCAGTCTTAATGAAATGTTACAGCTGTACATTTTTCCTTGAAGTCTGGATGACTTTCTGTAGGATAACTTAATAAATGACTAAAATGTACTCCAAAATCTTTATAACTTTTTTTGTTTTTAGGAACATTTTTCTCATTCTTCCACAATGCTCTTCTATCACAGCTGTGTACACAAATCACACCTCTTAAAAGTGATTCGTAGAAGATGAAATGGCCCACCCTATTTCTGAAGTGTAAAGATAAACGAAAAAGTACTCAAGTACCTGAAATACCCTGGAGCTGCTTAAGGGTTTTTTAATGGCAGTGGCTTTTTTAGTGATGGTATTTATATTTGTTCTAGCAACACAGTATTTTTGGTCTGATGCCTTTTACCTCTATTTCCAAAGTCATCCCCATTACTTGCCGTGCCTACTCCATGTTTAATAGGCAGCCCCCCACTGAGCTCTGTGTTAGTCCCGAGTACTTCCCATACAACATCTGATGGGCTGTGTTGATACAGAAGTGGCTGGATGAACTGAGTCTGCAGTTGTAGGAAGATGTGAGACAGGAGAGGCTACAGAGGTGCAGCTGGTCCCTGTGGGTCACTGTGAAGTGGGTGGAGATATTCTCACCTCCTTCCATCAGCAGTATTCCAGATCCCAGTGATTTCCATGATGGCATCTGCAGCTTGGGGGGTCTCACAGCCAGACAGTGTTTCTGGTATGAGATGAGGATGAGGAAAGGTGGGGAAGGCTGGGGAGCTTTATCTAGAAGGTCAGTGCATGGGAAAAAAAGGTATATTTCTCCTCTCAGGAAGCAGTGCAGCTATAGTAACATAGTCATGCTGATTATAAACCTCCCCTGGGTGTTTTACTGTTACTTCCTGGTGAGAAGTGGTGAGGTGTGTTTAAAAGATGAGAATGAAGAATTGCTGCCCACAGCCTTTACAGGACAGTGTTTCAGCCTAATCTTCGTGGGAATAGCTGTAAGTTTACATAGACCTACATCTCTTCAGTATGGCAGTTAATTACCTGCATGTAATATGATCTTGTCAAACAATAATTGTGGGTTTAGGTCTGTATGTCCTGTCCTATAGGTGGACATATTTTTAAATTATTTTGGGATGGGGAAAGTTTTGGTGTCCACATATTCAATATTAATTTGATCTGACCATCACAGCTTTGGTCATCCCCCATTTTGTAAATAGCGTTCTGTTAAAATTGAGAAAAAAAAAATTGGGGAAATGTGTATGCAGGTTTCCCAATTACTTTAGTTTAAATGTCCATGCACTAGATTATACTTTCCAAAAGCTAGTACATATAATTTTAACAGGAACTGTACTGAGTTTTGCTTTCTGTCCATAACAAGTAGGTAGGATAGTCAGTAATGCAATGGAAAATTTCTGTTGTCCAATTTTATACAGTCACAAACACCAGCAAAGAGTGTCCTACATTCATTCATACAGGGACTTGTCTGGGTTTTCCACCCTGCCTCCCTCCATCCTCCCCCCCCCCGTATGCTGGGAGGTGTAAGGGCAGGTAGGTAAAACCCTTCTGTCTCTTGTCCAAACCCCTTTCTGCTGAGGTAAAGAAAACCTTCAAGGTAAACCCAGCCCACAGAATGTTACTGTTAGCAATGGAGTACAGCATTCTGCAAGTTCATGTAGTTAAGGATGAGAAGAATTGCATGTCTGCTCCATCTAAAGGGTTCTGACTTTTGTGTTTCAGTTGTCTGGAATTTCTTGTATCACTTTCTTCTCTTATGTGTATTAATACTTAGAGAGCAAAGCAAAATAAAATAGTGTAATTAATTATATGACTAATGAAAAACTAAATAATTCAATTGCTATTGCAATTAATTTACTCATTTTGCTGTAGTTTTTCTGAATTACAGTATTGTTTTAGTGTTTTTCTTGACAGCTTACAATACTGAAAATGACATTGGTAGAAATTCTAGTCTAGTTTCTCTTCTTAGGTTTTAAATACAAATCTCAAAAGATGATACACTGAAATGGTTTATCTGTTGTGAAATGGCATAATAGCACAACAGAGCATTTGATTAGCCTTGGGCATGGTTCCTGATGGGAAAACAGGTGTCACCGTCTGGTAGACTGGATTGTGTAATATCAGAGGTGTGCCTGTGAAAATAACATTGGCACTAAGTAGGCTGATTTGAAAATGGAAGGTTATCAAGTCTTCATACACTGAAATATTCTAATCTAGTATAAAATTTTCATATGTAAAATGGTTTTCCACACTTGATGCAGAAGTAAAACTGAGATCAGTTTTTAAAATGTGAGGTAAAACAGATCAGTCTTTTGAATGTGAATTGAACAGCGCTTTCCAAACCTTGACACTGGTCCTAAAGTTCAGAACACTCTCAGCTGCTAAGCAGTATGCATGCAGCTGCATGACCGCGTTGTTTCTCACAAAAGTGAGTACAAAAACATTCACCTTGAGAATTGTTAAAACATGCCTCAGAAATCCATAGCATGGAATTGACCATGATTTTTTTGTTCTGTTTTATTTTGTTGATTTTTCATTCTGGAGAACCTCAATTACCAGAATTTTTCATGGAAGTAAATAAATTTTTAGGAGGCCTTATCTCTGGTCCAAGATAACACTTACAGTGAAGTGGAATGAGACACCAAAAAGTCAAGGATTAGGGCACAGATTTGTAAAAGGGACGAGGTAATTGCAGAGACTGGTTTCTGTCTTGTATAGAACAGGAACTCTAAGCCAGTCTTTGTTACAAACATCAAGTATCTTAGACACCCAGCTGTTCAGGCACATTTCTCTTTCTTTCATATTTATTCACATATCTGTATAAAAATATGTCCCTACTCTTTTTCTCCCTTTTGTGGAGAAGATAAATGAATTAAAATGTTTTTATTTTCATGCTTCTTAGTTTTCATCCAGCCCCAGTGACAAATCTTTGGGGCAGATGTAACAGTCTTTTTGCAATAAGGGAGAGGTGGTTGTGGTTTAAAGTCACTGAGCTGTCAGTATTCAGTATTAGGTGCCTTATTAAAATGCACAGTCGAGAAATACATAATGTTAAAGGAAATCATATTGAGCTATCGGAAAAATTGATGGTGCTGGCTTTGCCTGTGCAAAGTGGCTCTGTGCCTTCTTCACACGTGCAGGTGTAAAGCAAAATAAATTCTCCTGACCATCATGAGATTTCTTGTCATTATACAGACATCCAAAGTGAATTCAAAATTTTACTGAAGTTTTCGTGTGCTTCACACAAGAGTACCTATGGGATGAGGTGAAGACTGAGGGCAAGCCGGCTGTGATGTGTGTAGTGTATCCTGCCGCCAGAAATCATTCCAAGTACTGCCTCTGGGAAAGAGCAGTTCATTTAAAACTGTAGCATGGAAGGATGCCTCTTATAGCTTGACAGTAGTGCTATGGACTCCATGGTTCTTTGTCCTTCATGACAGTGATAAATACTGTAAGCTGAATATAGGTTTATCTTACTTTCTCTGGAGGTGATGCTACACTACTGTGTTGTAAATAAATCTTTACAGATTGTTGTTTGCAAGAGTGAACCTTGTAAAGAAAGGTTTGTGAAACCAAGCAGTAGAAAATATACGAATAAGAAGATTTATAGAATTAAAATATTGAAAGATATTTATTATTTGTTTATGGAATCTGCTAGCTCTTCTCATAAGCATTTCCCATAAGCAAGAAAGAGAAGGTGCTGTGCTGTGGTGGTGATCGAGAAAGTAGGTCAAGTGACCAGAAATGGGCAGGTGGATGTTTAAACTTGCCCTTGGTCACTGCTTGGTTCCAGCTCAGTTCTCCTTACAGGTGGCTTGCCAAGTGCTGCGTCAAGATGACACTCATCCAGGAGCTGCCTGGACAGCAAGCTGCTTTAGACGGAGCAAAGAGGGTCTTTACTTTGATGAGGAAATTGCCAAAACTCAAGTCTCATTAGTGTTTCCTAAGGTTCTTTGGAAGTGAACAACAGTTTAATTAAAGGCTGATGTAAACATGTTTCTGCACTTTCCCTGCAGCATTTTATCACATTAGAATTGATCAAAATTGTTGCCTTGGGCTGTCTTGAGCAGCTATACATCTGGAGCACCATTTGTGCAAGCTGCTGATGAACAGGCTACATATGCTATGTTTCACAGCTGCTCTTCTGCCCTCCTATGTAGGCAGGTTTACCTTGTTAGAAGATGAGATGTTCTAATTTTTTTTTATTTGCATAAGCCCTTTTTACTTTGATGTGATGCTTTAGAATGTATAACATGCTACCTGTTTGAGTGCCTGTGTGCTGTATCTCCAAAGTAATATGAGAATACAAACAACAGTGATTTGGAACAGCACTGAGAATTTAACATTTGAAGAACATTCTCAGCAGGACAGGACACTGTGTCTGATTAATTCTGACCTGAAAATGACTTTGTCCGAGTGTTTTTGACATCTTTCTGCTTTTCATCTGTATTTCAGATTATTTTTTCCAAAAGTCTGTTTTATTTTCATTCTCAAAGTAATAAGGATTGGAATCCCCTCCTGAAACTTAAAAACAAATAAATCCTTTTTCTGCAGCATTGTTGAAGAGATGAACTTTTCAGGGTATTCAGGCATTCATCAGATGTAGTAGTCAGGATCAAAGTGGAGGGGATGGTGGAGGGTCACAGGCAGAGTCTGCTCTGTGTCTAGTGCCAGTGCCTGTGCAGGGATTGACAGCAGGATGGGGCAGGGTGAAGGAGTGGACTCAGTTTCATATGTCCTGCTCTAAGTTCAGTTCAGAAAATATTGATCCAATTGGGTCTCAGTAAGACATTCACATTTTGCAGGCCAGTCTTAGCAGAATAGAGTAATAGAGTGTACCAATATTAAAAGGGTCAAAAATAATTTTAAAAATAACGTGGTCCATGTAAGAAAGTCAGCTGCAATGTGGCCCCTGTCCAGTAAAGTGCTTAAGGAATTACCTCTGCTTTGAACATGAGTTGAAAGAAGAAGTATTTGATTTGAAATTCCATTGATGTGTAATGGAATAAATTAAAATATTGATGTCCGTTCTACAAAAATATTGTAACTAAATTTGAAATAATTTGTTGCAAAGTCCAACAAATATTGATTAAATTAATTAATGTAAACTTTCAGAAAAAAACAATTAATTAAATTAATTAAATTAATTTAATTAATCTAATTAATTAATCAATTAATTAAATCAATTAATGTAAACTTTCAGAAAAAATCCAGTATTTTTGCTCTGGGGAACTTCAGTAAGCTTGGTAGAAATCATACATTTGTTCCTACCAGTCTGTTATCTTCACATAGTGAGGTCTAAAGAAATGTTTTTATTGATAGGGAAACTCAGAGGAAGAAGTGACAAGACCATCCTTGAGACTTGGAAAGTATGAGAATAGTTAAAGTATCCCTTGTTCTTAGGGAGATTACATTGTTTCATTATGGTTTTGGGAAGAGTAAGGGATAAGTTTTGAAGTAATAAAATAATAAATACCATAAACTGGCATGTGTATGGCAATTACCCTACACAGCTGAGTGTAGGTGTTGCATTAAGAAATGCAATAAAAATTAAGCGGCTGTTGAAGGAACAGATGATTTGGTGATGTTCTGAGGAGCTGAGGGATGTCTAGGGAAGTTCTAAAGGCATAAATTTCTTCACAGTTTCACTTGTCTGGTATGAAAGAAATGTAGTTTCTGTTTTGCAGGACAAGGACCTGGTAGGACATTATTTTTAATTCTCAAATTTGAAAGCAGTAATTTAAAATTAGTTTATTCACCATATGGGATTTGGATCATTATACCTTATTTGTGCAAGAACAACAGAAAGAAATATCTTCCGTCTACAAAATGATGTGTCCTGTGTAAGCTAATGTTACTGTTACATTGTTTTTTTATTGTAGATATGTCTTCTCCTACAATGAAGAAGCCTGAAAAGCCTTTGTTTAGTCCTACTTCTCCCCAGGATTCTTCATCAAGACTGAGCACTTTTCCCCAGCATCACCACCCAGGAATCCCAGGAGTTGCACACAGTGGTGAGGGTTATAGAGGAGGAAATAAAAACCTCCCTGTTCATTTGCTCTATTCTCCTTTCCTATAATCAGATTGTGATGCATTTTTGCAGACTTTCTTAGAGACCTAATCCAATTTATAATGCTGGTGAAAATAAAAATGGAAAAGGTTGGGATATCCTTGCAAGAGTGTTCATTTAGCTGTTCAGGTAATCTGACTGCTGGAACTCACTAAAAAGGGTTTAGGATTAGCCAGTGAATAAAATAAACTGTACAGTGCATAAAGAAACCGACAGAGGAAAAATCCTCCCTGTATTTCATCCTCTCACCTAAATCCCTTTTTTATTATTGTTGCTATGACTATATTGTATTTAAATACCAGAATGGCAGGATTTAATACACAAGAGAAGTCACAACCATGTTCACTATGGGACACAATGAAATAAGTACCAGTGCTTCTTTTGCATGCATGAGTCTAAAAAGTCCTGATTAAGTATTTTCCAACACCTGTTTTCTGAAATCATTAGTAAATCCATAGTAAAAATTCACTTGAAGTAAGGATGAGATATGTGAAATGTGACAGAATGCATGTTATCTTGAGGGTTTTTCAGTAATGACAGGGTAATTCCAGCATCATGGTCTGTTTAATTTTATAGGTGAGACTGACCCTGGTTTTCAGATGAGAACACAATCTTGAGAAGTGTCCCTTCAACATCTCATCATGTCTCCTTGACATAAACTACATATAAAAGTTTTAATTTCTTGAGCAGAGTTGAGTGACTAGAGTAAAACAGATTTGAAATCTTTGTTCTTTTTCTTCACATGCAGTTTTGCTTTGTGAAGTTTCTGTTTTATTTTTCCTCCATGATTTCAAGTGGCTCCCTTTAAACTCATCTATAAGGACTATTTTCCCCTTAACATCCACTTATTTTTATTACAATGAATGGTCCTGGACTCATTCTGGTCACTCTGAGGTTTCCACTACTAGCAGATACTCAAGCATATAGAGGTGATGGGTGAAATGTAAGGGACAGATTTCACTTTATTTGTGTTTGTTTTTCGTAGCTCTGACATGCCAGAGCAGTAATTAGTACTTTGTTTAAACTGAACTTGGTGGAGCTGTCAGTAAAATGAACCTACTAAAAAAACCCAAACAAACACAAAAAACCCCAAAAAAACCCCAACCAACAAAAAAAAAAAGCCCCCCAAATCACTTAGGAGTATATCTTTATATTAAATTTAGAGTATAGTTTTATAATATGCATACTTGAGTGACAATCATAATCTATCTTGTGATCAGGTTAATTATTTACTTGCTGGGAACCCCATTTTAATCTTTGTAGCCTGTTCTATTATGCTGATGAGCAATGCCCAAAAATATAAGAAGTCCTTTAAAAACTAAGCTGAAGAAACCCAGATATGTGAAAGTTGGTCCAGAAGAGCAGTGTTCATGTGCTTGTGCTGATACAGTAGAGAACCATTGAACAGTGTATAAACAACCTAGCTTTAAAGATCTGATTTTGTATTTTTCCACTAATGAAAATGGAAACTCCCTGTCTCTTCTGCGTTTCCACTGAACTAAGTACCTCTTGTTGAATACACCAAGTGTGTGCTCTCTAGGTGTGTAGTAAGGGTGGAAAATGTGTTCTTGTGCAGTGTGATAGAAGAAAGTTCTACGCTTCCAGACTGACAACTGGGCACCAGAAGGACAAGCTGTACCTTCCTTGCACTGTGAAAACATTCTTAGTTTAGACACTACACACAGTCTTTAGGTAGAAAATTGTATGTTTGTTGGGGCTGGAAATAAAGAGAATGATAATAATAAAAATGGGTAGGATAGATAATTTTTATTAGTCAAAGATAATTTTATTGGGTGCATTGGATTCTCAGGTACTGAAGAAGCTGAACGTTCATTAACATTTTCATAAAGGTCAGCAAATATCTGTGGCAATATTAATGAGTAGATACTGTCCTGTCCCCAAATGAGGCGGATAGATTGCAATGCAGCGAGGAATCCTCGTTTCTTGGGGCTTGGTGATTTTCCTCAGTGTTGGAGCACCGTAAATAAAAGTGGGGGCTTTATTTAGTATTTGATTTGAGTTCTTTGGACTCCAGATGGGAAAATTGTATAATTGGAATAGCCTTTATTCTGGAGAATGACTCCTGTTTAAAAAAAAAAAAAAAACTATGATGGCATAACCCACAAAACCAAAACGAGATGCACTATTTCTGAATTTGAAACAGTTACACTTTTCATTTCCTGAGATAATGTGAGGGCATTAAGTTTTTCTGTAAAAATGCCATTAATCAGGAGTTCAATACATTGATTTATAACTGACTTTTTATTTTTTTTGCTGTAACACAGAGGTGAAGAATTTTAGAAGAAACAAGATGCGAAGTAATTTTAATTTTATTTTATCTTCTCCAGTCATCTCAACTAGAACTCCACCTCCACCTTCACCATTGCCATTTCCAGCACAAGCTATTCTCCCTCCTGCCCCATCTAGCTACTTCTCTCATCCAACGATCAGATATCCTCCCCACCTGAATCCTCAGGATACTCTGAAGAACTATGTACCTTCTTACGACCCGTCCAGCCCGCAGACCAGCCAGGTACTGTAAAATTATGTCAATAACTCCAAAATCAGTTCTGTGAGGAATATGCGTCTTTCAAGGCATCTAGACTGATGCCTAGCCTGTTCAGGTGTCAGAGAAATCTGGAGCTGCTATATAAGTGACAACTTATCCTGATTGAATCGAGGGTGCAGGTTAATCATATTTACTTGTTTTCTTCTGTCAAGTGTAAGAAAAATACTCTACTGAAAGCCCTGCCAGCAGCAACAGGGCAGGTCCTGGTCCTGCACCCCTCCTGCAGGTGGGGCCACCAGAGGCAAAGGTCCACTGCAAGGAGTGTGCTGGTACACACACATGACCAAGTACACACGTGGACATACAGGTATATTAATAGCCTGGCAATGAAAGTAAACTCTCGCCAGCTAGTACTTGCCCTGTTCCATAGGCACTGATATTTCTTTGCATAGTGAGAACAACACATACAAATTCTTTTTTCTTCCCTTTTAGAGCATGCTGTAGCAGATGTATTCCTGGCAACTGCATGGGTTCAAAGTTGTGTCTGATATTGGAAATTTACATGTTTTTCGTTAGTAAAGTCATTTGTGAAGGTCTCTGTGCAAAACTGCTTTCCATGATAGCATCAGCCCGCACAGTTACCATGTGATTTGCACTACAGCATAAACTGCAGTTGAGACTTGGTCTGTCAATACCTGGAGTATGTCCAATATCAGTGTAATGTAATCTTTGCTGCTCAGGCTGTTATTTTTTTGATGCCTTTCCTAAAAGGCTCTTGTGGAGCCCTGTTGCTTGTGCTTTAGCATGTTTTTTTGGAAGAGCCTTAGGTATGTAAACTGGAGACAGGTTTCCTTCTACTAAGAGTTAGGTTCCTTTGGAAGGACTTAGCAGGGATGAAGGGGTTGCTATGACAGTGTTTTGTTTTGGGCTTAGGTTGGTTTTTTTTCACCAGTAATGACAGGCCTTGCAGCATTCATTTTGGTTACAGCAGCCTTAGAACTTGAGACTGAATCAAACTTTCTCAGTTGAATAACAGATATGTATACTTTGGACTGTGCAGACTGTTCACGGTGACTATTGTCACCATGGGCTAATTTCCTGGTCCAGCTGCATGACTTCCTATATATTTAATTAACAAAAAAAAAAAAAAAAAGGAAAAAAGGAGAGCTTGTAAAATCAAAATTTACTTTGAAGAAAGAAATTCTAACTATGTGGGTTTTGCTTGTTACAGTATTACTGCAAATTAAACAAAAAACTGAACGCAGTATATGTTGACTTCAGAATAAAAATTGCTATCCGCACATGGATTAAAATTCTTTCAATCCTGTATAGCATTTTTTCTGAGACTCAGCTGGGAATGTTGCATGCAGGACCTGATTTTAATTTGTGTAAAATTTCCATGAATAACAAAGTCTAATTAAGACACCCATTAAAAATCCTTAGCTTTAATTCAGTGCAGAAAATCTCAGAGTTCTGTTGGATTTTTTTTTTAAACTGATGTCTTAATTAGGCACTATTAAGGAAAAATTATGCAAATTAAATCAGGCCCTTACTGTTATGCATTTCTTTAATTATTCAGTGCTTGTTTTACTTACATTTTGATTTCTTATATATGTTAAAAGAGCAGATTAGGTGATAATCTCTCTGGATTGTTCCACATCCCACTTAGGATCATTACTGAAAAAAACTACATCTAAATGAAGTATCTAACTTTCTTTCAGTTGAAAAATGTGCTGTCTTATGATTTTAACATTGGAGAGTATATTAATTGAGCAGGAGTTATGCTTTCAACTTTTTGCCCAACTCTTTTCCCTTACCTCTGGTTGAAAAAATAATCTTTTGACCTTAAAAGATTAAATTGTGGTCTGATGATTTTTTACAGAGTAGTAGCAAGCTGAGAAGACTTCATATTTTTGTGTATTCCGTAGGGAATAACAGATTTAACTAGCCCAAGTTTACTACTTTCATTGTTTTTCATAACCTTTTTTTAGGGCAATTTTTTTCATTTCATTTGAGATTTGGTTTAGCTCCTGACAGGAGAAGATAGGGTAAATGACACAAAAGATGCAATTTCAGTCATCTGCATCATATATTCACCATAATTTATTACCATTAATTACTGTATTAGTGGAATATTTAAAAAATTTAATTCTTTGAAGTTTATCTCTTAGATTTGCTGTAAGTTCGAGCAGTTGCATGCCTAGTCAAAATATGACTAAATAAAATAGTTAAAGTTTGGCTGTATGAAAAATAAAACAGCAGGATTAATTTTTTGCTTAGGAAAAAGAAGCAACTGTCTGTGAAGTTTCAGTGACAAAAGGGAATTGTTCTGATACAATAGGATGCTTTGAGCCAAACCCGTTTTTCTTTTCTAAATAAAACACGAATTTTTATTCAAACAAATTTAATTATTATAAAATTCAAAACTGCATCTGTAGGAATACCACATTAAATTTAATTATACTTTCCCACCTCAAAACATACTCATTTGGATTTCAAAAGGAGAACTATGATGATAGTTTTAATTTAGCTGTAGAAATAGAAAGTATGGATACCCTGACAGCATTTACCTAAAATGAACTGTTCCTCCTGAACATCTTTCAGTAATACACTAATTTAGATTGTTACGACAAGCAGCTGAGATGCCTTGTACTCCCCACAGCAATTTTGAGATTAATTACATTACTGCTGCACTGATTATAGGGAGACAGTCATGCTATTCAATGGAATACTTTAAGGAAAATTAGTTCAAGGATATAGAGATCTCATAGGTTCCCATTATGGTAAGCACTGAGCAATTTTCTTGACATAATGTTAAATAGTCCAAATTATGTGTGATGAACAGTCAGGAAGTTCAAACAGGCCCTTTGGCTGCAGTGAAAAATGGTTCAACAATGGATGATCCTAAACAAAAGGGAGCTGTTGCTGCCGGTTTCATGAATATCTGCTTTTCATCCCCTGCTCAATATGGAGAATAAACAAACAAATGTACTGAACAGAAATAGATCTTGTTAGATATAGAGCTGGACTTGTCTCAAGCTAGTAGTCTGGTAAGTTCCCAGGGTTTTGAGAAAACTGTTGTACTTTCCACTAATTTAGAATTTCTGCTAAGCCCTTTCTAGTATATTTATTTCGATGCTTTTCTTCTTAGCTAGATACTCATGTTACTGGTTGAGATTTTATGTGTGAGTATGGATCTGCATTATGATGGGGTACAGGTGTCCCTGACTGATACTGATTATTCAATGCAAGTTTCATCAAAAAACTAATCGATTTGATATGTGTCTAATCCTCCTATGGGGTTTACCCATGCAGAGTGAGGTTTTCAAAGCTACCACAAATTTCCAGCATGTATTTCCTTTTTGAATGATTCCAGATGGGTGAATCTTTTAATCTTAGAAAATATTACCTCCTGTGTATTTGTGTACACAAGTACAGATGCACACATGCACACAAATCTGCACACACATGAAATTCATTATTACTCAGGAGTGTAGGAATCATATACAGTATCAAAATAAGATCTCCAATGAGCTTGAAAAAATAGTCAAGCACAACATCACTTAGGTGGCTGAAATCAAAACCAAAACCTCCAACCATAATTCACAGTTGAGTTAAATGGAATAATTTCCTGATGAAGGTGTGGCGAATCACAGAAAAAGGATCCACAAGTGTGATAAAGAAAATGCAGTAAAGCAAACAGTTGAGGTTCCTACTGAGGAACATCCTGGTGTCAGTAAGAATTATCTTTTTTTCTAACTGAACCAAACAATCTTCCAAGCTTTTTGAGTATCTTATTATGAAGGGCACAGTTTTTCTGTAACCTTATCTCAAATGTTGTGATATTTGTGATGAAATATACTGTTTTCATGATATGGTAAAATTAGCTGAAGTTGATGTGATTTAAGTATTGGACTGTATTCTTCTTACAAAAACTGGCTTACATGTGTTATTTACTGTGAACTGCTGCATATTTACAGTATATATGACTACATATTTGCCTAAAATTCCTGTGTCTGATAAAACATACTTTATTGCAGAGTGGGCTAGTTTGCAGCTTTATCCTTTCATTGGTTTTACCTTTGTCTGAAGACAGAAATATCTGAAGCGCTTGAGAATAGTTGTTTCTGGAAGCTGATGAGGCCACTTATTTTCCTCCTATAATGGATTGGGATACTGAACATTTTGTTCAATGAAAGGAACATTCTCCAGGGGTTCTAGGCAGATGCTTTGTCTTACATTTTTCAATACAATAATTACAGTCATTTGGTGCTGATGAAGGGATCTTGTGGGGCTTTCTTTGGGTTGGTCAAAGTGTTTGCTCTTGATTCTTGGGACAGTACTAGCAGAATAAGCCAAAACATGCAAAATTGTGTGTATGTGGTTTCTTTGGTATAGCTAGGACCTCTTTTATTTGTTGATGTTTAATAATTTTCAGCTTCTTGAGCAAGTCTTTCCTTGTAATTTTTAAGAAAATATTGAAGATTAAATAAGGCAATGTGCAGTTTTTAATTGTGATTGGGAGGCAAAGATTGAGTCCTAGCTTAACACTATCGACTGACAAGCCGTTTTAAGATTTAATTGCAGTTGTAAATTATTATCTTGTATTTAATCTGCTCTAAATGAATGAGTTTAATTCTCTAGAGTGCATGAAATACTATGTAATATAAAAATATCTTTTGAACATTTATCTACAAAGAAAATTCCTTTCCCATGCTTCTGTCACCCCAACTTACCCAGGTAAAGTTTATCACAGGTAAAATGGTGATTCAGGATGTAGGACTCTAGCCCGTCTTATGAGATCCATGTCTGAACATGGATTGTTGAAACTCTACAGTTGCTCTTAGTTTCAGCAGCGTTACATCAAGATGAAAATTCATACATCAGTTCACCAAATGAATGAGACTTTGGCCTTTCTACATCAAAGTCGACACCTTGATTTCTTATAGAAAGCACAGTAGGGATGTTGTCAGCCAAGAACTGGCAGCAATGTGTATTTCTCTAAAGCTAATTTTTCATGCAGGTAGCTGCATGTCATACCGCACGAAACTCTGGTGTGGTATTTGAGAGGTCTGTGTAAGATCTGCTGCCACAATGAGTTACTCAGATTCTTAATAGGAAAGCTCAGGAGATTCATTCTGCTGAAAAGTGGTAAGGGACACTAAAAGAAGAAAAAGTGCATTCCTGTTGCTACCTTCGTGTTCAATAGCAGAAAGGAAACCTGTGCAGCCTTGATTTATGAGAAGCAAATCCTTTACGGAACCCACCAGGTTCAAACTGCCCTACAGTATTTTCTACAGTCGCACTGGTGGTACTCTAGTAATGCCATTTCCTTATGTTTAGCAGAGTCTCAAAAGCATCATTATTAGTCAGGTGGGTGATAAACTGAGGATATGTGTTTCACACATTTTGTGAAACTGACTGCTGTACCATTCAGCTATGTCTGGTGGGGGAATAACATGCCCATTCGATTTTTAGAGGTGATAGAGCATTAGGGTGTCCTAGACAAAAAGAAGAGAGAGAAATTAGAAAAATGGAAGATATTTCTGATTTCTTTCAGTTGTCAATTTTCTAAAACATTCATCACTCTCCATGGGCACTGTGCAGCACAATGACCTGGGCTCAAAAACAGAACTTATCAACTATGATCTCCAGGTTCAGAGGTGTGTCTAGTAAACAATTTTTAATGTAAGATATTTGGTATGGGAACAAAGGACCAAAATATCCAAAACTGTATCTCCTATACGTTCTTCAACAAAATTAATTCAATCAGCCTTCTCAAAACTACTCTGCCATAGGGTTTTATAGTAATATTTTTTGCCATAATACTGGAATCTCACCTTTATAAGCAAACAGAATTCCATACCAGAATTTTGCCTTTACAAGCAAACAGAATTCTTGAGACGAAATGGGTGAAATGCTATTTCCAAATGCATGATATCCAGTTTGACTAAACTGCATTCACTGGTTTATCACCTAGCTATAATATGTTAAAATTGTGAAACACAGAATTTCTATTAAAAACCTGTGTTTTGAAAAGCAAATATATTATCCTCCAATTGTAGTGGTTAGATGGAGTAATAGAATGTTTTGTTAAGCCTTGAAACTTATTTCTGAAACACCTAGCAGAGTTTCATACGTAACTATACCTAGGGCATGCACAGCTTAATATAATTTCTGGCCTTTGTTAATTATTTGTTTGCAGGTGATTTGTACTTAAGATTTCAAGGAAAACTGGATTACTTCATTTGGAATTGAGAAGTATAAATACAATTTTAAAAAAAAGTGTATATGTGAGCATCAAATATATATTATAATTTAGCAATAAATAGTTCATGTAAATTTTTTTAATAGATGTTTCAAACTTTTGTTGTGTTTGGTTAGGTCATCTGTAGATGTTAGTAGTTTCTATTTCATTATAGCATCAGAAATATTTTTTGTAACACTGAAAGTAGTAGACTATATGAAACAACACTGTCCTGAATTGTACCTGAATAACAAAGGTTAAATATGCTGATTTTGGGGATGTATATGAACAAAATCTGAAAGGAGGTTGATTAAATACTGATTATAAATATGTTCAAAAATCCTATCAGGGAAAAGAGATACAGTGATTTCTGACTCTAAGAAAGTCAATATTCATATTGGTTACAGGTTTCTGTTCAGACTTCAGACCTGAGGATTAAAATAAAACGTGCTCAGTGCACGCCATCAGATAACAACAGTCTGACATTCTGAGTTACTTATAGCTGTGACAGCAAATGCAACTTGACTTCGCCTTTGGGCACATAAATGAATTAAACTGTGGCAAACCAAGATGGTGGAATTAAAAAAGATCATAATGATAACAGATCTGAAAATCAAATTGGCGTTTAATCCAAGAGTAGAGAAATGTATGCGTGCATAAATAGGGGCTAAATTTCCCAGACCTTCATTATGTTTACTTCTTTTCCTCACAAATTTTCCAATGCACAGCTTGTTTATCTAACACAGCTGCCTCTATGGAATTTGCTTGAGGTTTATGCCTCAGGCATCACCTCTATGAATTCATGACATAGACATATTGATACCCTATTTGATGGTAACAGCTGATTCCTCACCTGCAATGCATTTGTCTGTAAGAATCTCTTGAGGAAAACTGGAACTAGAATATTGAATTTGTTTTGTATAAGGAAAAAATTAATTTGTGTTAAATGAAATACTGTAAGTATTTGTAAGTACTTTTAATTCAAGTGGTAGAAATGTAGTTTCCATGCTAAAATATTGTTTGATATAACTGTAAAGGATAAAAGGAGAATAGGTCACAGAGATTCTTTCTAGCTGTCATTTTTCAACAAGATTATGAAGGAGCTGTTTCTGACAAAAGGGTTTCCCTTTTTGGACTGAAAACTTAAAGCAGCTCGGAGGACTTGAGACGCTTGAGAGAGCCGATGTTCATGAGCTTGTACTGCTATCATTTTAATTTTGTGTTTCAAAGATAACCATGGAAGCGTGAATTGAGTATAAACTGATATAGCACTATCTGCATCAATCTGAAGACAGGCCAAAGCAAAAACTCTGAGGCAATTACATGATCTGTTTTTTAGGAGTACTTTTCCAATCTTAAGCTGCAAAAACTAGTTATGATAACTTAAATATTAGTTTGGTTAATTGCTCCACTCTTGTTCACTGCATGCAAGAAAAAAAAAATGGATGTTTTTTGAAGGCTTCTTATGAGACATGTTACTCTAATAGAATTTGTGAGAGTATGAGAGTACCATTCATAAACTCTGTTTTCAAAAGTAGCACACTCACAAAAAACACTGAAGTTTAAAGCAAATTTCAAGTGTACCATTTCCTATGAAAACCTTTGTCAAAAGGAGGACCTTGGTTTACATCTCAAAGACAGCTCGACTCTTGAAGAGGAATTGTATTTGTAAACTTCACACCAGGTATGTGCTTACCTACAAATGGATTTGAAATCTAATGTGCAGAGTGTGAAGTCTTGAAATATAATAATTAAACTTACTAAAGTAACAAGTTTTCACTGTTTTTTACCTCAGAGGTTTCTTTTCTGTGAATAGAAGACCTCAGTGTCATTGTACTGCATCTGCACTCTCTTTTACATGTGAGACAGATATAGAACTTCCACTTAGGAGGAAATTTGGGGAATTAAGAAAGAAAAAGAAATGGAGGCGCTTGGTGTGGGGGATCACAAATTACATGTACTGAAATCACTGGTAAATCCTCTATGGCTGTCAACAAGCACGGGATTTCATCCTCTATTTGGTTGGAATGGGGTGATGTACTGCACTGCCATTATGTTATCACACAGGGAAGAATTTGGTTTAGAAGAAAATGGGGTATAAGTATAATCTTTTTCTTAATCTTTGTCTGAACAAAGAGTGTGTTTGCTCATTTGGGCCATATGGATAAGGGCAAAGCTGAGGTCCATGTGAGCCACTGGATCCCTGGCTGGGATCACTACAGTACAATATAAGGAGATATATTTCTGTAAATCATCATGGTCTCCCATGATCTTCTAATTTATTTTAATTTATTCTAATTTATTCTTGTCTGTCTTTGGAGACAGCTGCTTTTGTAAGCTGATTATACTGTCTGTTTAAATCCATACACTTCACAGAATCTTTTTCTTAGTTTTAATAAAAGTTGATCATTTTGGTAAGAGATTCTCAGCTACTTTTGTGATGTTAGCACACCACATAAGCTAAGGCTTCTAAGGCAGCCTTGTGGTTGCAGGTCAGAGACTCCACCTACAAGCTACCAGATGCAGCTGAGAGGTGGTACTCCCTCCAGCAGGCTGTGAGGACAGCTGGGCTGCCAGGACAGGAGCAGAGGCTTGCATCTGCAACAGACTCCCTAGAAGCACAGTGAAAATCCAGTCCAACTTAGTGAGCATGTCTTCCTGACAAGAGTTGTGTCTAGAGAGCGACCTTTTCTCAATAGGAGGGGTAGTTTGCCGCTCATAATTAGTGTGGGTTTTTTCTGTTATTTTTCATTATAAGGCTTGTGATTTTGGAGAGAGGAGTTAGTCAGCTAACTGCTATATGTTCCTATGGATACCATATTGGTTTCCATTTGTGCTTGTATTATTTTCTAGTGTTTTCTGCTAATTTAGCTTTAGATGTCCTAAACAAGGCTCTCCCTTGGGTGCATTTGCAAAGTTTACTGAATCATACTGCCAGGAAGTTTCTTGTGCTAATAATTTTAAATTTCCTCCTTCTCAATTTCATTCCATTACCCCAAGTATGCATTTCCTGTCTTTTCCAAATAATTCCTTCCTCTTCTATGTGTTTATACTTCTCACATACTTGTGGTAATTGTGTCAGTCCAGTTATTATTTCATTACCATAGTCATGCTTACCTCCTTTAACCTTTCCCTGAATCAGTTGAATTGTGTCCTTTATCACTGCATGTCTTTAGGTTATCTTAATTTGACACGATGCTTCTGATTAACAGATTCCCAGCATTTCATGTTTGTATGACTCTTTTAAAATACTTGTGACTCATAGAGCACACAATCAGTTTAAGACAGAAGTTATCAGCTGCTGTTGTAAAAACTATTTACTATGTGCTAGTTTTTATTGCAAGTTATTTACCCTTGGAGTATTTGCAGTGATGCAGAATGTCTAAGGTATGTTTAGGCACTGGATAAACATATATTTACCAGTCAACATTGCCATATTCAGATGTGCCTACATGTAGAAAGTACCATATTTCCTTCTTGACCTGTACCTGCCATAAGGTCATATGCAGACAACCTCTTGTATCTATGAAAGATGTGTTACCTATTGTACTCTTGACTTGCAAAGTTCCCATTATTAAACACTTATGTGTTTTTAGTAGGTGGCTTTTTGCCAGATGTTATAATGTGTACATGGTAGTGCATCATATCCAAACCCTCCACCCTATTCCCAAATTGTGAATCATTAGTTAGCCTCCCAGTGTGAGTAACCTCTGTGGACAACTGTGGTCAAGTCTTGGTTATCCTCCAAGTCAGAGTGGTATGGCGTGTGAAAACAGAGGTTTTACATCAGTTATTTGCTCTTAATACTTCATACATTAGGGCCTGTGCCTGGTCAGTTTACTCCTGCTGTCATGGGATTTTGGTTCACAGACACTGCATGAGCAGCAAAAATATTTTGAAACAATCTGAGGCATGTGCACCCAGGTAGGAAGAATGTGGAAGACTGCTTACCGAAAAGTACTGCTACCTAAGCATCCAAAAAGTACTACTTATCTGAAAAGGCACCTGCCTGGTGAAAATATCACATGGAAATACATAGCCTATTTAGAGCAGCACATTCAAAAACACAAGGTGCTATGATGATGGGCAATTCTGGAAATCCCTAAGATAGGTAGGCTCCTTAAACACAACATGTATGTTTCACAAGGCATTCTTTTGGTTTTGTTTTGTAGCCTAACAGTTGGCACCCTCTCCCCATCACAGTGCGGTGCGACCTGTGACCCTGACCATGACAGATACTAAACCCATCACTACATCCACTGAAGGTGAGGCATCTTCACCTACAGCAACCAGTAAGTATTTCTTTAGGAAACAAAAATGTCCATCAAAAATTTGAAATTATTTCAAATTGAGGCCAGAAAAAGGCGCCTTTTCCTACTATTTGACCAAGTGGGTGCTCATCATTTTACATGGAGAGCAAACATGGTCTGACTGCAAAACTTTTCCTCCCAAAATTTCAACCAATGGATCATGTTACACAAACCAAAGTTTGTGACATGACAAGCAAAATGAAAAGGAAAAGCCTGCATATTTGACCACTATTTAAGGAAAAGAAAATGTGTTTTTTCATCTGAGGTGGACATTGTTAAGCCATTGAGAAGCACACCCAGACAGTAAGGTTTTACAATGACCCACAGATGGAATTCCTAACAGGGACTGGATAATTTGCTCCTCAATGAACTTTCCTACAGAAATCAAACCTTGTTACAACACATACTGAATCTGAGCTATGATAATTGCATGTTAATATAGGTTGTGTCATTTTTA
This sequence comes from Geospiza fortis, assembly GCF_000277835.1. Taxonomy (NCBI): domain Eukaryota; kingdom Metazoa; phylum Chordata; class Aves; order Passeriformes; family Thraupidae; genus Geospiza; species Geospiza fortis. Next base: position 6,184,695 of record NW_005054323.1, read on the forward strand.
GAAAAAAAAACTGTTGTGGCAAAAGAAAATTTTCATTCCTTGTCATTTCTACAAGGGATGGTAGATCCACTGTATGTGCTTTTTGTTTTTTAAAATAGAAAGTAACAAACTCTAACTAATTAAATATTTTAATTTGTTTACTACACATAGGGTCATGTTATTTGTCCTATTATCTTCAATGGAATTGCAGTTCTAGAAATAGAGGCAAATATCTAGACTAATTTCTTCCCTTCAGAGGATTCATAATAAGTGGTGCAGAATGCTGCTTTTTAACTGTGTTCTGGATTTCTGTTGTCCTTGAACTTTTTTTTGGATTTGAGATGGCCATGTTACCAGCATTTAACAGAGTCATGAAGATTTTTAGGAGACACTTCCAGATTCTTGGAAAAATATCTTAACAGTCTTTAAAAGTATTAGTGTCTTTAGGATTTGTAACATTTAAATTACTTGTTCTAGACCGATTTAATAGTTGAACTTTAAATGCACCTCCTAACTATTGGTCTGCCATTAATCATGAGAGATTACACAGTCCTTTTCAGGTGTTTTACCACTTTAAAATTTTTCATTAGCATCTGAGGAAGGCATGAGATTCAAAGGCATAAGATGTAAAGGAGAAAACTGTTTTAAGCATTTATCATAAAAGGATAGTAGTAACTTTTGGAGAAACTACTGCTCAAGTATAAAAAAATAAATATATATATGTGTATTTATGGAAGCATTTTATCTGTCCTTTCAGTATATTAGTTTTGTTAAGAGGTCTTAAGTATAAGAGTTTTGCTAGGAGTATGTCTGTAGCTTCACTGGTGATTTGTGGTACAGTTTTTGGACCTTTTAAGAAGAGTTAGTTTTAGCAGCAAAGTAGAAGCTGTTGCTCTAAACATTTGCGCCAGAACAGAAAACTGAGAAAACTAAGTTCTTGTACAGTTTCAAGTATTTGTGGTTTCATTCTACTTTGACATGATTGTGCTTGGTGTACATATCTCTTAGATGAGGTCAGGGTTTCTGATAAAAATGGCAAAAAGAACACAGTAAATGCCAGAACTGTTTTGGGATGTTTTCTGGTTATATGACCTTAATCATCATTATAGGAAAGCATACCTAATCTGTACATTGTCCTACTACCAAGGGAACTATTTAGATCATATTTTCCAATTAAATCATCACCCAGTTTCTTGTGCAACTCATGGGAACCTGAGTAGCTGATTCCCACTGAACCTTTAGAACACCTTGGCTTAGATACATAAAATGAGGCTTCCTCCATGCTTCCATATCAGTTTCCAAGAAAATTCTTGCCACTACAGCACATAAATAACAATAGAAAAATCCTTATGTGCTAATTTTATTTGAATGTGGCCGTACTGCCTACAAGATAGGTGTAGCACCTCACCTGCTCAGGTGTATTATGATTCTCAGAAAACTATCTCCTTGATACAGGCTTTTGACACTGGGTTGATAACTGTAAGAGCATAAAAAATGAAGAAATATAGCTTGTTGATGAAGAAAATAACAATAAAATGAGAGATTGTGTCCTTCTGATGTATAAATTATGTATGAATACATATAAACTGTATTATCAGTCAAACTGTATTTATCAGTCATAATAGGTCCACCACACAGATTACTGGTGTTAACATAGTGGGAAAATCAACACTTAGCATGATTTATACCATAGTTTTACTTTTATTTGCAGTAATTGACTGATTGTTTGGTCCAAAATACATATAGTTATATATTTATATAACTTAGACAAAAAATTATCATTATTATTGAGTGTGATGGAAATTGACAAATTATTTGCACTGCTTTTCATTCTGAAGTGCTATAGCAGAATCTTTATTAATGAGAAAGAACACCAGCCTTTACAAATAATATTTGTGGAACCCTGTGGCCTCCATAATAACTTCCTTCTAATAATTGGTTAATTCTTATTATAGTTTTTCAGTAAAGCCTATTCATTGTATATAGAATTTTAAATTTTTTAAAAAATGAATACATTTTCTTATTTTTTTTTCCATGTGAACTTAATATTAGCAGGCCAGTTTAGTAAGTACTCTCATCTGGCTTCTCACTGGCATGCTTGTATGTGTCTGTCCAGTTTTAGTAGTTTTGCTAAGTCTTTGCTAGTTTTCCAGCAAATTTCCAGGCTATGATGCTACAGATTGCAGTGTGGACATCTCCACACTGGGAAGTTGAGTAAGACCACCTGACTTATTTGATAAGTGCCACATGACAACATAATGACTTTTAGAAATTACTGGGAGAGACCAGAGAGGAATTTGTCCTACAGGTGGAGGATCCATTCTCTGAGATAATCCTAGCTTCCCTTGACATTCCCTTTCTTCTCAGAAATGGATTTCTTCAATCTTCTGAAGCAGGTAGAGAGAGAATTGTTTTAGTCATTCGCCTCAGAAAATATTGTTTTCTGATGTATGGTGGTTGAATATTTTCTGTTTTATTGCACAGTAAGAATTAGCTCCCTTCTTAGGAAAATATTAATATCCCATTACTGCAAAAATTCATTTATTGTGACATAAGCAAACCAAACTTTTTGTTCTAATTTATGTTCTACTTTTACAGTTGTTTGGTACTTTCTTGGTAAAAACAGGGCCTTTACAGAAATAAAAATAATGTGATCATGCATATTTTCTGACCAGCATTGTAATTTCAGTGATTTCACCGTTGCTTTAGATTGGTATAATGGAAATTAAAAGTGTGATTAGTTCAAATAAATAAATTAGGAAATAATTTGAAAAAAAATTAACCAAAGGGACTACTATTGTCAAGAGACGTCATTGTGATTTACACATGCAGCTTCCATTGAAGTTTATAGGAATTTACACATGCCTTTCCAAATTTGGTCTAATATTTCTTTTGCTTTCTCTTAAAGAAAAGCCAAAGACACTTCCTATATATTGCAAAATCATAACTCTGGATCTCTCATATTTGTACTGTACCTGCACAAGGTAATAGATATGATAGGTTGGTATTTTTATCAATATGTTTTGTTCTTCCTTAATCAGCCTACACAGCCTCAGGCACATCCCAAGCCAATCGATATGTGGGACTAAGCCCAAGAGACCCATCATTCCTACACCAGCAACAGGTGGGCAAGTTTCACATAGGTGTAATGACGTAGAGAAGCTTTTGTGGTATTACCTTCCTACATGCTGCCACTGGTATCTTGGATTAGACTGAAATCTTGAGGTTTTCAGTATTTGTCACATGAAAATGATGTTTATTCAAAACAAACTGAATGCTTTAAGAAATATGAGTTCAGCCTATTCTTTCTTTCTTAGATTGGTCCCATCTTAAGGAACTCCGGATATGTTTCTTTCAATATTTTATTTTTCAAGAGTTCATACATTTAATCTTTAATAGGATTTTAGGAAGTAGAATGAGATGTTTAAGAAACAAATGCTAATTTCAAAATCAGTTTATAAAAATAAGCATAACTTTCAAAGCAAAAAATACAGGTTATTATTTTCAAGTTTTGTTTCCTTTTCCCCCAGATGTTTAACACATTTCTTCATTTTACTTTTAGAAGGTCAGTTGTTAAACCAAATTCTCAAGGCAGCACATAATCATTTCTAGCATAATACGTTTAAATTGGTCTGCTGATTTCAAATGTGACAAAGACACATTTTTATTCTAGTTTCTTACATCATCTATATTTCAAGTAGCATTTTAAATTTCACATCTCATTAATGCTGCAAATTTAATGCAAATGAAGTGTTTACCCAAACTGTGAAAATATAGAGCTGAGATTAATGATGGCATACAAATAAATTAGCTGCAGTCAGTAGCAAGGCCATGCATATACATAATGGTACATTTCAAAAATAAATTCAGACCCTTTAGTATTTTAATGTACTTTATGATGTGTGTTTGTTTTCCTCTTAGATCTTAACAGTAAAGGACTTTGAAGTTCGCAGCAATAAAAATGTTACAAGGAGAAAAGCTGAATGGGGCAATAAGAAAGAGGGTGTTAAATAGGCCTTGGTATTTGTCGTACTGTATTTTTTTCTCAGACTTATGTTACTGTCAGCAGTTTATATGCATTTCTGTTTCATTTTTCAGTAAAACCTACCTGTTCTACATCGTTAAGATATAGCTGACCCTTGCTTCAGCTGAAACTCCCTATCCATACCCACTCACAGGGCAAGGAGGCTGTATGTCCATTTTAAAGGTCACAACATGCAGAGTTCAGAGAAAATCATAAAGATGATAATTTATTCAAAATAGCTGATGCATTGCCAACTATGGTTTTAACTAGTAAGACTTAAATTCAAACATCTGTACACTTTTATTATGAAAATATGTAGTGACTATTAGTGGCTCTTCCGGCCATTAATTTCCCAATAACTTTTCTGCCATGTTGTTTTGTTGGACTTTTTTTAACCTCTCAAAGATTTTTTATTATGAAATATTTTGTAATTACTATGAAATGGGTTTTTTTCCAAGATACACAGCATATGATTATTGTTTTTTAAAGCACACACAACACCTCTCTTTTTTATGCAGAGTGAATGCAATTTTTAGAGTTCTTGTGAAGTTTTATACAGTGCTCTTTGAAATATCTCTGACATCTTGTTAATTTAGGGATGCGCAATACGGTTTTTTCCCCTTTGAATTTTTGGACACAATTTTTTCTGCACACTGCTTCTGCTTAGGCCTACTCCACATTCCAAGCTCATGGAAAGACTTCTAAACATCTCATCACATGCCAGAAAGTAGTAGAAGCATATTTAATTTTGTCCTGGCTGAACTTGACATATATATTGCTGATGTTTTGCATCTTCTGTTTGTTTTTGTCTTTGTGTAGATCAAAATAGATTTCAAAATTTCAGCAGTGTCCTTGGAACATTAAAGTGAAGGGGATCTCAAAGGTCTTTGGTATTGACATGTGTTGTGTCTGATACTCCCTTCCATGGTAAAACATGTGGCCAAATGGCTTAAAAGGAAGGGGAAACTAAGTTAAATCTCATATGCACTTCAGAAACAGAAAAAATATTTAATGGTACTGTGTTAAACCAATGTTCCCCTTTCTAAAGTGTATTGATTCATGGTCTCATTACATTAATCCAAGAGCATCAATTGGTGACCAATGAGCCATGTAATATATTTAAAAATATCAATGTTTTATTGTCTTTGCTCTTAACTCACTATTCTCTTCTAACATATGCAATGGACATATCTGTGTTTGCCTGAGTGTGTTTGTCTGTATGAATGCCGACAGATGCGTAGAAAATTAACGAGTAGTATGCCCAGCTGAAACTATCCGAAAGAACAGAATACTTAAAGTTTTTCAGATGGATAAAACATGGGCATATGAGTATGTTTCTAATGAATTAGTTACCTTCACTCAATTCTAAAGGTGATATAAAGAGATGATAGACTATACACACACACACATACACACACACACACACACACACACACACGTGTGTGTGTGTGTGTGTGTGTGTGTGTGTAGACAGTAACGTAGAGCATTGAGATGCTCTGAACTACTTCAATAGAGCAAAGGTTATCCTTTGCTAAGGCAGAAATGGGATTGATTTACTATGTCCTTTCATTACTTTAGAACAACACAAAAGAGACCACTCTTCTTGTGGCAGATTTTAAATGCATTTGCTTTATGATGAATGAAAAGAAAAATCAAGGGGTACGTGAAATAAGGCGATTAATCATTTTGTATTAGTGGAGAGAAATTTTCAATTAGAAAGCCATTGGTTTTAGTTCCAGAGAAATCTTTTAAACATTCCTCCCTGTAATGAACAGTGACCCCTCAAGAATAAATATTGTCACTAGTACCATTTTTACTTCATTGGAGGAGTCTTTATGAAGATTTATTTTCTCTGGTTATGAGGAATATTAGCAAGTACCTATGAGTAGGGTTTTTTTTTGCTGTTAAAAAGAGCCATTATATAGCCCATTTAAGTTACAGTTACCTCAATAAATTAAAAAGTTGCACATGTATTTTGCAACACACACTCACATGGAGTCCTGACAAAGTGATAGCTTCCTAGAAATTCTGGTTAAACCATGTACAACAAAGCATATCCTAAATAATCACTTTTAGATGGGAAGCACTGAAAAAAACTTTGAAAGATAATACATAATAGGGCCAGTGAGAGAATTTTTTGGCTTTTGCTGATCTGGATACTGTGAAATTGTGATGTTATATGCATTACATAGCATGTAACATTGATATTTAGGAAGACTAGATTTTAATGGGGAATGATAACTATGCAGTCTACTTTCTGATACACTAGCTGGTGGATCTCCCCATTACTTGCCTTGAAATGCCAGCTATTTCTATGCTGTGGCATAAAGAGTTACAAAAAAACCCATCTTGCTTCAGAGGCATTTAGAGAATCATATATATCTTGGCACTTTCTTGTAAAAAATTCATATCATACCTCCTCTGTCTGTTAGAAATTATTGATGACCACTTGTTTTTCTTTTTCTGATTCAGCATCAGCTTCTGAGAATTGTTAAGTGTTGATAACTGCAGGAAGAACACCATGGGAGAGGGCAAGGGACATGATAAGAGCTAGTACCTGAATGAGAGAATTTTTCTTAATTTTATTGTTGGTCATTGGTGGAAGTATATTCTGAAGCCAAATATAATGCTCACTGTTCTTTATCTCTGCTGAGAAACATCCTAGCTAAATTAAATTAAATAAAAGAAAGGTGGGATAGTCTTTGCAATTATGTGGGTGCACCTTCATCCTCTTCCTCCCTATCAATTTGCATGTATTGAAGATTTGTGATTTCTAAGCATAGACTAGAGGAAAAAACAACAAACAAACAAAGTGAGGAAAGTCAGTCAAATTCTGCCCTCTATAAGCGGACACACTTCCTTGCCAGATTCTAGTTGTGCCTGCATTCCTTTGGCTAAGTAACTTTAATGGCCAGTTCAGTAACAAAGTCCTAATGATCAGGATCCTCACAGTTATGTGATGATATTTCTTTAGCCTCCTTGTGTCATGGTTCTCCAGCTTCATGGATTTATCATGGTATCGAAATGACAAACACTTAGAGTCAGGTCATGTTGTTTCTGGCAATAATGCTAGAAAGTTGCCAGAAATACTAGTCATATACTTTGCCTGTGTAAATAGTTTGAAAAGATGGATGGATGGATGGATGGATGGATGGATGGATGGATGGATGGATGGACGGATGGATGAATGGATGGATAGACACTTGTATTTATTGCAAGTGCAGATGAATGATACCACAAAAAATAATGTTTCTGTTGGAATGAATGGAATAACTGCAAGGTTTTTGTTCTTGACCATTTAATTTTAGTGCACCTCTGGCCTTGTATGGATGATTCTATTTTTAATTAGAAAACATAAATAAATGGAATAGCTATTAAGGTTGTTAACAATAATCTCTAGAATTTTCACTGTGTTAACTAATGCTGGCTGAATTGCTGAGGAGTTAATGAACTCTTCCAATTTTTGCACTGATAAACTCAGTGTCATGGTTTTCACTAAAGCTTGCACTTTCTGGGTATGATGGTATGTTGCATTCATGATTTTCACACAGACTTTACAATTATGAGTGAGACCTTTTGAATATACATAGTAATAAGGTCTCCAAAATGGTCAGAAAACTGTAGATAGCTTTTTATTTCCTACAAGTGCCTTCCCTGTCTCTTCAGTGGAAATTTCTTCTTACCAGGTGCATCCTTCAGTTACTGAGCTGCACAGTTCAAAATGTAGTTCACTTCATACTATTAGTCATAGAAACTGTGAACTTAAATGTCCACTGAACACAGAGTATTTGTTTACAAAATGTTTTGAGTGTATGTTACTTTTGCATTCAGCAGCAGGCTGAAAGAAGAACACAGGCGGACTCCTAAAGAGAACTTGTCAGTAAAGTCAGGAAACAGGTTATCAACACTTAGCCTGTTCTTATTGTGTCCCTTATCATAATTGACAGTTTGACGTAAAACTGGGTCACATGATTGCCAGGGAGGTATGTAAATGGCTAAGAGGTCACCTTTCACATAAGCTTGCTGGAAAGGAAACACATTTAAAGGAAGTTTCAGTCAGAACAATGACAATATGCAAATGTTAACTTTTATGGGCTCTTCTCAACTAACAGAAGTTATAGCAGTCTCCTATTGCACTTTCCAAAATACAATTCTTCTTTCACTAGCTATCACAGAAACTTGAAATGAATGTTAGTCTTAGCCATTCTTTACATACAAGGCTGCAAAATCTGCTTCAATACTAACCCCTAAAGATCATTCATACTGTGATTAAAGATTGAGCTGTTGGGCTGTGGGTTTTTAATGTATGTGTGATTTCCATACTTAAAACACTGCAGGATAGTTGTTCTTGCAAGGTGCTGTTTAAACTGTGAAGGCAGCTACAGTAAAATCTAGCACTTGGGTATAACTTCACATCAGTATATCTCACAGCTCTGGAAAGTGCAAAACAAAATCAATTTCCTGGCATTCTACAGAAGAGAAGCACTCAGTCTACTTCTTTGCTTGTCTCCAGGTCTGTGTCCACTTCCAAGCTTGTATTCCCTTCCTGTAAAATATCTGAGGTGAATGAGGGAGTTGCACTGCCTCCCAGGAGAGATGCATGCAGTGGGCTTTGTGCTCTTGGCTGCTTCATGAGTGCAGCAGTGGGGATGTATCACAGGCATAAGGGCAGAGCCTAGGATCCAGGGCTAGGAAAATGCCTGGGCTACCTGTGAGGATTCCTCATCTTCTGCAGGGCTGGGCATCCATTTCCACTTCATAATATAGACTCATCCTCTTTCTCTTGTGGTAAAATGAGAGATAAATAAGAAAATCACTGATAATGTTTTGAGGATAGAGGATGTTGTGGTAGTGAGGTTTCTGTGGCTTGCTTTGCTAAAAATCCACAGAACTGTGGACTGAAGGTCAAGTCTGTTCAGCAGTCTTCTAGGGAGGACTTTTCACCATGTCATATGTCAAATCAGGTCATTTATTTTTCATTCATAACATACATTTAGAAAATTAGTAATGTTTTCAGCAGTTATTAGATATATCCTGGGGACCATTTCTTATGGCTCTCTACTGAGGAATGTAAGTTTTCTCAAGTAGTTTCCTGCCTCTCCTCTTCACATATCTTGCAGAGAAACACTTTTAGGATGGCTTATAGGTAAGAATGACTGTGCCTTCTCCTCTCCAGCTGTGGCATGATTTTAGAGGTACCTAAGTTACTCTGAGGAGAATAACTAGACAGAAAGCTTTCAGTATTACTCCAGGTGATATATAGCACTTGAAATACTGTAGTGAAGTACCTTATGTTCTTCCAAAGCTTGGTATTCATGTCATGTCTATGCATCTAAGCTTTCCCTTCTGGGCTATGTGGAAATCCTCCCAGGGCAGCCTCCCACTGCTGCTGTGATCATTCTTCCATCAAAAGGAGCCCAGACTTAGAGAGTTCTATTAAATTCGACAGTATTTTTACCCAGAAGCCACACAACATATGCAAAGGATGCAGATGCAGACTTTGGAAGTGGTATTTCTAAATCTTAGACATGCAGACATCTTTCAATAAGAGTGACTTGGGAGAGGAAGTTTTACATGAGGGAGAGTTTAAAAAAAAAATCCAGGCAGGTTAATTTTTAAAGACAATGGGGCATCTATGTGAGCCAGCTGAGGAATGTGGAGCAGCAGTTCTTTACATTGGAAGGTGTATTTCAATACAACTAATACAGCCCTGGGCTTGTCACAGAGCCAGCTGTCATGCAAACCTGCACCTCTTCCCAGTGCTGCCAGTACTGCGAGCATGGTGCAGTGAACAGCACTACAGTACTAACTGCGAGTCTCATGGAGCATGAACCTTCTTATAAATGTGCATGCACATGCCTACAGATTAGGTATGAAATGCACATGTTGCATTATTTTGTTTGCAGTGTTTGGCTGTATGTGAATTGAAGTACATGTGACTGTATATAATAAGCAGCATGCCATTACTAACATTTATGAAATATGTTTCAAAAACTTTGTGGTGTTTTCTTAATGATAAATTTAACACATAGACTGTATGTGTGGAAGGTTTTCACACAGACTGTGGGAAGAATACAGTGATATAGTGCAGAAGCTAATTTACTAAAATGCAATATATCAATCTCTTGCTCTTTTCCCCAAATGGCAAATGCAATTAGGTTCTATATAACAAGCTAAGTGCTTGCCAGATTTTTGAGGTATAATTAAGTGAATATAATAATTTGGTAATGCTAAGTTTGTGATTTTAGTATATTTTTAATGGTTCTAATCAGCCACAGGGTGTTTATGCATAGATTTTATATTTTGTGAAGAAGTAAAAGAGGGGGATGGGTGGGAAGGTTTAACCTTTCAGTCTTTTGTTTCAGCTGCAAGTGAGTTTTTATAGCTAAGTTAAGAAGCTCTAATATATGCATTTGTAGTGAAGATGATAACATCCTTAAGGATAATAGCAGAAATATGTCTACTGTACATTGAATAACTGGGCTGACATATTATGTTTTCCTTATTAAAATCAAGCTCACGACTCTGTTTTGTATAGTGACTAAATCAAATGTTTACTTACCCGTTTTTTAAAACATGTTTAATATATTATTCACAGTTACCTCTAGCAAACTTTTAAACTGCATGTTTCCTTTTCTGGTTAATTTCATGTGGTTTAGTCATGCTTTTAATGGCCTTTAGAAGGTCCCTTGGAGTTCTTTAGATAACAAACAAGAAACAATCCCTATGAAAACATCAAAGACTAACATTTCCATTTCTCAGACCTTAACAGCAGGAAGCTTATTAGTCTAACAGCCAGACAGGGTCAGGTTTGCAATATTGTCTTGTCCTCAGCATTTGTATTTTTCAGGAAAAGACTGCAATAAATTGTGCTCCTGTGAAAACAGTTTATTGTAGTTTGTTTGCTGTAGCCTGTGCTATCTCAAGAATGTGAACATGGATAGAGAAAACTAAAATGCATTGAATGCAATTAAACTTGGCAACATTATCTTCAGAGTGTCTAATCATATATAATAGTACAGCAATTTATATAAACATGACTATACAGAGGATAAAACATATATTTTCTTCAGAAATCATTTAAGTTCCCTTTCTTAAGCTTAAAAATAAGCAGCATATATTTTCAATAAATCTGCTAACACTATTGGGCAGCTGTTAAATAAACAGATCGGCTGAGGGTTGCTTGAACAATCTGTGAAGGCAGAACTGATGATTTGAGGATCTGGGAAGAATTTGTTTCAGCTAATATTTAGTACATTTGTCTTTATATTAAAATGCAGTAAAGTATTTTAAATTCTACTTTTCTTAGTCTGAACACGATTAGATTATTTTATCACCTCTTGCTAAGTAATACCACTTTCAGTAACACTTGATTAATAAACTTCAGTTACAAAATATCTTTACTCTTCTTAAATGGCTAGATAACAACATACAATTTGTTTAATTTTGGCAAATTTTCTATAAATTGCATGTCTTCTATATTTACCAAAAAGCATGCTAGAAGATGTTGATTATATTTTACCGTACTAAATGCACATTATATAGAGCACTGCTTAAAAAGACAGCATAATTATTTCCTTTCTTAAAGTATTGCACTATTGATTATTAACATTTCCTTTTATTCCAGCTCAATTTGTAATCTAATAATGGCTAATTGTTATGTGCTACACGCTAGTTACTCTTTTATGCTTTATTAATACAGGATCATATTAAAGTGGCATTATATTAAACAAATCTATAGGTATTTATCTCTCAAAATAAGTTATTTTTCTTTGTTTTATTTTTTAAAGTTACTTATTGGGAAAGTAAGACTTTTGCCATGTACAGTACTAGTTTGCATGTATTCATTTAAGTACTAAAAACTGTAGTATGCTCGATCCATATCTGACTGCTAGGTTTCAATTGACAGCTGAGAATTTGTGACTGGACCATGAATCAAAACGGCAGGCATTTATACCCCAGTGCCAGTGAGGATACATTGGGAATTACTTGGCAAAGGTAACATTTTAATTATTTCCACCCCTACACTGCCTCTAAAAAAGTTGCATAGAGCAGCAATATCTGTTTTAGTGGGCCTCCAGAGTATATGTGACAGCATTATGATCAAAATATGTGTGTAACATTTCTCCTAAACTCATTCAGGTTATCTTTCATGCAAGCTGACTTTAGACGATCCCTTAATGTGACACCTGAAATAACATCATGCTGTCCTGTGCAAAGGGTTTGCGAGCTGAAGGAAATACTGATCCTAGGCTTTAAAAATGTCTTTGCTCTCATATTTTTGGGACCTGATTGTTAAGAGAAAGAAAATGGTGCTTTTAGAGGTATAGATGAGTATAATAATAAATGGCTGAGATGGTGGTAGGTTTTGGGTGAAGAATAACTATATTATTCATAGAGACATTTCTTACCAATAGGCTAGTGTAGGTTTAAGTCACTAACATATACCTGAAGGTAAGATATAAACCATCTTATTTTTCAACTAGATAACAGAAAAGTTAGGAACGATTTACAAAAAAAGTTTCTTTTTCTATGAGCCCACCCTGTCCTCCCCCCAACAAATAAACCAAACAATAAACTTCATTAACCTTTGATATAGTATTAATTTATTAGATTTTACATCTCTTGGTATATAGTGGACTATGATAACAGCAGAAGGTGTTTATCTAAATAGGCATACAAACTAATCAACATAATTTTGATACATCAGTTTTCATCTTTTTCATGTACAGGATTATCTTTGGCACTTAATGACGCTTGTCCATGTAAGGCTTGTAGGTTGGGAGCCTATCAGATGAAGTATTAGCCACTCACTCATGAAATAATTTAAAATATTTTTTAGAAATTTATGTGTACATGAAAATATATGTACTTCTGAATAGTTAGTGTTAGTATGTGTGTGAGTGTAATTTATAGTTACTATACACAAAATGCCTTCGGATGCATTGTGCTGATGGTACTATGGATGGCTAGAAGTTTTGGGACTTTTGAGTATCAACTTGGAAAGGAAATTACTGAATTTAAAAACTGATGCTGTTTACAAATCTGAAGCTTAATTTCTTCTGTATTTGGTTGGGTTTTTTTTTCAATTTATATGAAACAATGTTTTAAATCTGGAAGAATTGTGGCGGTGAAATAAGACCTTGTCATTTCTTTCCTTATGTATTAGAAGGTACAATGGAAAATTAGCTAATGGATTCACCTCATCTTCTCAAGGACTGTGATTCACATTACAAATCCCCATCACACAGTAACTGCCAGAGTTTTCAATGTACTGCCAGGAGTGAATCCAAACTGAGTTTTTATAGCACAGAGGGGATGGTTCATTCTCCCACTACAAAGTGACATTTTTCAGGGCATTGACAGGCCTTAGAAAATTGCATCACAACAACTTATCTAAGAGCATCCTCACGTGGTTTTAATCAGTCATCACTCGAGCCCCCCTTAAAGCAATGCCAGTTACACTGATAGAAGCACTGTCTTAGTGTTTGGTGAATTCTGTTTTTCAGTACCATCATACAACACCCTGGGCATAAATTGTGAAAAGAAAGGAAAGGTGGGGGAAAAGATTTCTATGTGATGATCAAGAAAACGTTGGTGGCAAATGAAAGCCTTCTCCACAATCCATTTGCTGTTACAAACCACATCGCTTTGCAGATCACTCCCAGCACACTGCCTGCCACTGTGGCCCTACCAGCAAACACAAGCACTGCCAGAAGAGCTTGGGCACAAAACCTGCCATGGGCATTTTGTTAGGGGCAGAGGCTATGCCACTCGCTCTTGGATTATGCACAGCCTAGAAGGACAAGGAAGCAAACAGGTCTGCCTAAGCAGATGGCTTTTAGTTATTGGGTTTTTAAAGGTGACATTCTTCAAATCCCACAGAAATAAGGACCTAAGAAGAGAAATTATACCTGCTCAGGTTAAGGAGCAGTGAGTCTTTCTAACAGTAAAGCCAATGTTAGAAAACAAGAATATATTTCAAAAGTAACTGTCGCATGTGGGCAAAGAAAGATATCCCAATTCAAACAAGTTGCTGCAACTCCAAATGTTTTGATAAATGTTTGATTATGTGATTTCTTTAGATCTGCAGAGCTCAGTTTGATTGTACTCAATCTCATCTTATACATGAGCCTTTTGTGGTAAAGTATACTGATTTTCAGAAGGGTTATTGACCTCAGGCAGGTGAAAAAGTTGGCAGTCCCTCAGTGTTAGCTGCTCTGTCTCTACAGATACCAGGTAGCAGATATGGTCAGGTTGAAAGCTTTGTCGTCAAGTACTGTTGGAGAGCCACACCTTGGAAGTTTGGAAAAGGTGAATGACAAAAACTTTCTGTTATTTCTGTGTGTCTTTGTCTTACTAATAGTTGCCTATCCCACCTCATGGTAGGTACAATGCATAGATTTCAAGTTTGTTTTCTTTTGTTTTATTTCCTTAGAAAATTATGTGTCTGTTGGCATCTAAAAATTCAGGTATAGAACAGTAGTGGTCTGTATGTAAAGACTGAACTTTGCAGAAAAGAGAATATGACTAATACTAAACAAAAAAGGACCAAAAAGCCACAAAAACTTAGATCACTGATACACCATTTTCTACAAAACCAGAAGACTTGCAGTGAAAAGTGATAACAAAAAATAGATTAATAGTCTGCATATCTGAGTTAAACATTCTAGTATCTTTAAAGGAAATACTTACATTAAACATTCAGTGAGCATCCTAAAAAAACCAAAATAAAATGGAAAAAACCCCTATCCCAGTTATTTGGTGAAGTATTTAGAAGTAGTAATTTTTACTTTGCTCCTCATACCAAACCATCTACAGCTTTTGTTTGGATTGGTTTGATTTTTTCATTGCTTACTTAGAACATTTAGGGTACATATTCTGTTGTTATATGACTTTTTATATTTATTCATAAATATATTTTTTTTATGTCTGCTGAACTTTGAACATCGTTTAAACACATCAATAGAAATAAACTCTCCAATACTTTTATGATCATTTAGGTAATTTTTTTGGTGTACATGTGAAGAAGATATTCAAAACCATTAAAAAACACTAAATCCTTATTTTTTTGATAATGGCAGTTCTGTTTTCCTAGAGACAGAAGGCGAGGAAAAGCTGTGAAAATCTGTAAGGCTCATTTAGAAAAATACAGTCTCAGTCACTACGTGAGGGCAAGAGTGTATGCAAAAAGTACACTTAAGAAACAAGCGAGAGTGACAAAAAGTGGGGGTGTGTGTGTGAGGCTGATAGCATGAGTTTGATCCTAAATCTACACCACTCATTACACCACTGATGGTATTTCCAGTATAAATACTCATAAAAGCTGGCATGATGGGTCTCCTAGACCGTGTGGAATGTTTGCAAGTCTTCCACAGACTGTTAGCAACTTTGCATTGCCAAAGTGCACGCTTCAATTCAGCTATCAACAAATGTATTTTTATTTATATTAATTCTCTTAGCAAGCATTCTGCATTAACTGTTTAACATTACCTTTACCCTATGCAGGCAAATGGACTAGGCTAGAATTTCAGGCTTTCATTCTGTTATCTTGACACATCAGCACAGTACAACAGCTGGCTCATTCCTGGAGATGCTGAGGGGAGCACTGTTCTCAGAGTGCTGAATTTCTTTCTCAGCTGTAGCTGTGGGGTATTCAGCATTCCAGGCATCATTCCTCCCCCTCCCACTTCCCACCCTCCCTGCACCACTGTGTATTTATGCTAACAGTACTGATAAGGCAATCAAATGGGGTAATCTGATTCATCAGAGAGAGAAGTCGAAGGGCAATTGAGAATTGGTGCATATTGCTTTTGCAGCACAATATCTTGTACATGATTGGTATTGAGAAAGCATATAGCTAAAATTACACAGCCAGCAGCATGTCTGTCGAAACACATTTTGGCAAACACAGACACCTGTTAGAGCAGTAGTTCCTACATTGTGACCTGTGTCCCTCCCTCATTCCTCTCCCCAGCAATGGTTTGGAATAAAAGTAGCATATTATTACAATTCAAGACCAAAAAGGCTGAAGTTTCCTGGGTGCAAAAATATTCACAGAGAGCAAATCAAATGATTTCTTATCTTTATACATTTAAGTTACTATTTCTAATAGTTTTGCACAACTCTGTAATGTACAATGATGTACAAAACATTGTTTCTTCCCCATCCGGGCAAACATCTTCCTAAGAAACACTTCCTAAGAACACTTCCTAAGAAATTAGTTGTATTCAAGCCAGACTTGCATGCTGCCATCCCACAGGAAATGGGTCAGCAATCCATTAAGATGCCATTAGATAATCTAATTTGGAACTTAATCTCTAAATTAACCATGCTCCATACTTGAAGCATACTTGAGAGAAAGAAAAAAAGTTTATGTTTGAATCGATAGGGGAGCCGAAGCGTGAAGAAGGCTGTTTGTTTTTTCTGTAGCTGTGGTCACGTCTCAAGCCGTCTGGTAACCAGGAGAAACCAGACATGATGTAATTCCAGATTGAACTTGAACTTCAGGGACTTAGAATGGGGGAACAATGGACCATAGGAATCAATAATGTCCATTTTCCACATGATTATGTTTGGAGCTTTAAGTTCAACTTTATGGGGGAAGCAACAAGAGCTGCAGTGTGACCAAAATGAATGAGTTGATCTAGAAGCAAGATGCCAAAATAAAGAAAACAACTTCAGTAATAATTTCTGAGCAGCGCTGCAGATTCCAGCAGAATTAGAAAAGTTCTTGCTCTGCAGTGAACTGGTTGCCTGTTCTGAGATCTCTTTGTTCACTTAGGTGGGACAAACTTAATCTTATGTTTCCTGTCAGATGATTTTTGGCAGCTGCTAGGGAAGGAGGAGCATATTATTGAGAATTCCCAAGTGTAAACTGTATATTTAACCCCTTGGTTACGCCAGCTTTCTACTTCCTTATCATGTTACCTCCAATTGTTTCTTTTAAATCAGTAGAACTGATTTGTTTGGGGTTTATTTTGTTTGGTTTTTTATTTGTTACAGTTAGGATCATCTGCATTATTATTTAGTCATGCTAATTTGATAAACTTGTAGTTACATTTTTTTAAAGTGCTAAGGTAAAAATTCTAACGGTTTGAATGAAAATAGTGATATTTGGGAAAAGAAAAAGGTAGTGCAGGTGTGTAAAGTTTAGTTAGTTTTTCATGGGCACCCCAGTGGACTCTGGTAACCAAGCGCAAGTTCTCCATGGTTTGGCTTGATTTGGTCAGAGCCTCCTTTGTGCAAGTGCATGTTTGAAATCTGCTGTTGGCCCTGTTCCTGCATCAAATTCTCGTACATGGATGGTCCAAAGCACAGCATGGAAATGCACAATTTCTCTGGGCACTCCCACTGTTGTGGGTACTCTTTGTAAGTAATGGGTTCTGTAGCCTCTTCTTGATCTTTGTGTACCTTTTTGTGTTTCACTGCCACAAACAGAAGTTTGCAGGGAATAGAATAAATAGTATTTTTACAGATTTTCCTTTTCCCTCCCATGGGCGTAATTCTTTAACTCCTCTGTCTGCTAGATGGGTGATCTGTGCCTGCTAAACTGCAAAAATCATCCTAAACTAACCTGAGATACACTTCATACATCTCTTGAAACAAGTACTCAACTTGGAGGTGAAATTTGGCAGCTGTTTACCTATGGATGCCAGTTCAGAATGGTAACAGAAGTACTCCTTTAAGTGGATGTTGGAAGGATGGTTATTCCTTTGACAGAAATGCAAAAGTGGAAATTTAACCAGGACACTGAGAGTAGCGAAATTGCATTTCCAAAATTCTTATGATCCAAGTAATTTTAAGTGGTAAAACTCCCTGTATTTGCATGGGCAAGCAAATCTTACTAGAGAGATAGAAGTTCCTTGCTTGGTGGTTTACTACTGTTGCTTCACTCAACATCGACTGAAAGGTATTTCTACCTTTTCCGTCCAAGGACTGGCTTTGCAGGCTCTCCTCTACCTTCTGTAGGCTAGTGAGTTCATGTATGTGGTAGTAAAGCTGCAAGAAGGAAATACTGCTTTAGATGTACTTTCTGAATGGCAAAATACTCTTACAGACTTCTGAAACTGTAAAAGAAAGAAAGTAGTATCTGGTGGAAAATAAGAACATGAAAGACCTCCACATTTATTCAGGTCAGATTAGATTTATTTTTTATTGCATTTAGTTAATTGTTTAACATTATTATGGTCTTTATGTTATTATAACCTCCAAAGTGAACTGTATATACATATAATATAAGCACCACTTTTGGTCCATTCCAGTAATATTTTAATCAGTGGTTCTTGAAACAGCAATTATTATCTTTAAAAGGAAATCATGGCAGAAATCTTGATTGAATTAACATCTGGAAACTGTAATGGAAAGTGTAATGGAGAATGTTAACCCTGTAGTATGCTTGTAGAATTTTCCTTTGCTGTTTTATTGCATTTGAACAGATAAATACATTATACTTCCTGTAGAGAGAAGGAACTGTTGACTGTATAATGTATTTGATAGTCTAGCTATGGTGAAGAGAAAACTGATAGCAGTAGTGAAATCACTTAAAAGTGGGATGCTTCAGGAAGGTGGTCCTGCAACAAAGATGGATCCAAATCTCACAACAGACTCTTATGGTGCTTCTCACGTAATTTTCTTCAAAACTTAGCCTTGAGCAGTTTTTTAGGTCTCACTTCATATTTCAGTGGAAAGGCATTTATATTATAACTTCTGTCAGCAAATGGATAACAGATTTCCTCAGGAGTAGTAAGCTGGAGTGTGGGGTAGACCTGCTTTATTCCACTCATATACAAAGATTTCTTATCTGAAGAAGCAGTCATGTGGGCATCCTGTTAACTTCTACAAGTACAACCTTGCCTCTGTTCTTGGCAATGGAAAGAATTTTGGCTTCCCTGGTTGAGGCACGTAGTGGACAAAGGCGGAGTGTTGCCTCTGGTTTTGTGAAACCAAGTGCTGAATTTTAACTCACAGCAACTGCTGGATGGTATGGTGAAGGGAAAGGTGTTCCTCCATTTCCTGCTCCTGTGGGCACCCAGACAGAGGTTGCTTTGCAGCCCTAAGTATCTGTCACTCCTGCTAGGATGTTCTGCAAAAAAGAAGCAGTGGATGGTTTCCATGGCAGAAGCTAAGCTCTGCGATACTCAGAGAGGTCCTTTCTTAGTAGGCTGGAGAAGTCTAACAGGGGGACCTTGCTCTTCTGGGCAGTTAGCCTTGCTTGGCTTCATACTGGGGCAAGTGCTGGGGAACTACAAAGCAGAGTGTGGCTATCTATCATAGGATAGATGAAAGTGTGGCTATCTATCATAGGATAGATGAAAGTCCAACTAAATTTGCCATAAGTGTAAAGGGAGTCATGGGAATATTGGATAGACAGCCACATGCATGTAGCTCAGCAGAGCCTGTGTTGTTTGTTTGGTTATTCACAGTTATGTCACAGCTGTTCTTGGAGCTCTGTGCTGTGACTAGGGCTGTTTTCCTCAGTAGATTTAATTCAGTTTTTTTCCTTTGTCTGCAGTAAGCCCCTGATGGTGGTACCTGGGCTGGGGTGGCCCAAGATAGAGTTACATCTACTTGCAGTATGATAATGTTATTTTCTAAACTACAACCAGAACTCATCAAGCCTCAAAAAGAATGTCTTAGGAAGTGCCAGCAAACAGAGGGAATGGGCCAGTGCAGCCAGACTCTGCCCAGTGTGTGTGCTTAGACCAGGACTTCAACCACCTCCAGAGGTGGGGAAGGGGTGGCTGTCCCAGCCCTGCAGGCAGATAGCGTGTGGCTGCCTTGGTCCCCCAGGTGCTCTGCTGCCTGCACTCCATCTCTGGCAGAAGGCTTGGCGTGAGGTTTGAGAAAAGGGGCTTTGAAACTCCTGTGGGATATGCACAGTGTTAACATGGATGATGTATTACTCCCTCAGGATTCATAAGTAGTACTGACAAATGTCTTGCAGTCTGCATTTTTTTCATGGTCATAATACGAGGTGGGAGGCTTGAAAGGTTTAAATAAACACCTATATTAAACTGTTAGGTCATATGGCAACAATGGTCATTCATATTAGGAACTTGCTACAACTTATTTTTATTGAGCAGTTTCCATAAAAATCAAGATCTCTGCCTGGTATTTGAAATATCAGATAAAAATTTCGCTGCAAATACTAATTTGCTTTGTTGGCACTGAACTGTTTCCTTCACCCACTGTAGTCACTAGAGGGCTGGCAACTTTAAAACAAAGCAAAAAGTCAAAACTGTATTTATTCAATCATTGAAATGCACTATAAATCTTCAGAAAGATAACCTGGAGCCTGTGTGTTTAGCCTTTGCCACAAAAAATTTTAAATAGAGTGTTGACCTCAAACAAAATTTATATTCTTTGAGTTAGTGCTGTATTTTTTGAAGTCACTAAACACTGTAAACTGTATCCCACGTAACAGGACAGCAAAGAACTGTGCATTGTAAAACATATATTCAGACAGATCCCAAGCAAACAAATCTGAGTGGGTCTTTATTTTTTATTACTAGTTCTTATTTTTATAAATCCACATGCTTGGAAGCAATTTGCTTTCTGTCAATTATTTCAGAATTTACTTCTTAGCGTCACTGAAATCCAAGGAGAAAGGGACAAAAAACGCATTTTAAAACAAATTGTGAAGGAAGATGAAGAATAAATTGAAACAATTAAGCCACTTAAATGAAATGCTGGTATTGAATTTTTATTTTCTTTTTGGAACACATTCTTTTCATTATATCATCTTGGAAAAATCTTTCATGCATAACAAGGTTTAAGTTTTTGTGAGTGCTTCAAGATTTGTGATCTAACTGTGATTTTCAAATTTCAAAAGGGTTTTTATTTTCCTCCAATACCAGATTTTTTGGTAGTAGTCAATAGAATTAAAACTACCAAAAAAAATTAAACATATTAGCTGATCTTAAATTTTTGAAAACAGCAATTTTAAAAAAAGATTTTCTGAAAAGTTAGGACTCTGCAGGTATTAACACTCTTAGGTGTTCTTTGAGAATATACCCAACTAAAGAAAAAAAACCAACAGCCTTATTGAAAAGTATTTGTACTTCAGACATTGAAAGCATTAAGATATTGACATTTATTGTATTTTCTTCATGAAATAAGATTAGTCCTTCTCCTTTGGGAGTATGGCTGTTATTAAGACAAGCAGGTCAGGAACTATTTCCACTTTTTTTTTGTGTGTGTAAAACATAGCACCTGAAATTAATTGCTAGGAGTTAAAATGGTGAATTAGCAAGCTTAGAGAGGTAAGTATTTTCAAACAGAAGTAAATTAAAGAAGCCGTTTGTATTTTTTTAATGCAAAAGCTATGAGAATTTACAAAATGAGTTGACCACTTTTCAGCAACTGAAATGATCACAAAAGGCTGCTAAATGAAATGTAATTATGAACATTGGAAATAGATAAATGTCATGAACATTGGAAATAGATAAAAAAGGTCAATTTTCTTCTTTATACCTGATGCCATAAAAGTGCATCTGCTTGTCCAGGGAGAGAGCTGTGAAGGAATGGGCCAAAAGATATAAAAGGAAGAAAACTTTTTGCCTCCACCATACACAAGTTGAAGGGCTTCAGATGTGCTATCAGGAAGCTCGTTAGCCTAATCCCAGAGTATAATTCGAAATAAGCCCTTATGTTTGAGATAAACACTGGAAAAGCTCAATACAATGAAGTGCAGAGGAAGGGTGGGTTTGCATGCTATATGTCCAGTGCTGGTATTAGCTCTTTGTCAGTGATTCTGACTTGATGCTGTTTTTCTTCTGAATAAATGTGACAAAACTTTCTCTGAAGTCACAGAAGCATATAGCTTAGGATAGTTTGGTTTGGACTTCTGGGTTGCCAGAACCACATCTAAGGAAAGGGCTGCTCAGGCTACTGGGTACTGAACACAGCAGATGAGACCCATCTTTGAGTATCCATCTTGCAAGTACTACTGATTGGTGCCTGGCGAACCTGTGAATGCCATTGGGACTTCAGCTCCTTAGTGACAGAGCTCTTTTAAAATGATGACTTAAGTTCCTAGTCATTGAATCGTTCTTGAAAATACTTTTTTTCTCAGAGGCTTGTTTTAAAAAATATGTTACTTGCTGTTACCCTCAACTGGTGGCTACCCTTAGCTGCAAGTGTTTAGATGATTGGATCCTGTGTTAACTGGTGTTTCTGAAACTGACATTCTTAGGGAAAATTTTTTTAAAAGCAGTTTTTTTGAACATAAAATCCTCTGTTCTTATGGACATCCTTATATCTCAGAGGCCTATTTTGGAATGGTGACAAAATAAACTGATGTGTGTAAGAGTGGAGGAAATCTCACAGGATGCTGAACCACTGAATCTTCATGCTGTGTTCTTGAAAAAAGAACACCTGTACCCTGTGGTATATTTCACTAGCTCTTAAATGATATCCATTACTCTATGTAATGTCATTTGTATGGTTTAGTTGTGTCTGCTCTATATATTTGTATATGACATTTTTGGGGGTTTTCATAAACAAACAGGCCTCTTAGTGTAACTCAGGAGTCATACAACTTGCTACTGAGTTCAACATAATTAATTTTTTTTGAAACAACTCATACTTCCACAAAGAAAACTAGGAAGTAGAATCTCAAGTTACATTCACAAATTTTCTTTCCAGCTTTATCTTAAGTAGTGCTATTATTAATGAATATTAGCTGGACCTTGATTCAAATTCATTGTATACATGTTTAATATATGTTTTTTTTTCTCTCTCTCTTT
>NW_005054323.1:6207456-6259293 GCF_000277835.1 Geospiza fortis
TTGTCTCTTTCCCCTTTTCAACAGTCCTGGTACCTGGGCTAGCTTGGTTCCTTTCCAAGTATCAAATAGGACACCGATCCTGCCGACAAATGTCCCAAATTATGGTTTGAACATAATTGGAGAGCCTTTCCTTCAAGCAGAAACAAGCAACTGAGGGAAAAAAATTAAAAGCAAAATTAAAAAAAAAAAAGGAAAAAGGAAAAAGAAAAGAAGACAGTATGAGAAAAGAACCTGAAGAAAGAAGAACAAAAATAGACCAGCAATTGCAGCTCTTACAATCACTAATTCTCTTATGGTTGAAACTGAAATGATATACAAAGGGTCGATGATATTTCACTGATGAGTAGAATGCAACTCCTCCTAAGTAGCCTTTGTTATATGAAGTCCGCTGGGAAATAGATGTTCTGTCTCTGACAATATATTTTAACTGACTTTCTAGATGCCTTAATATTTGCATGATAAGCTAGTTCTGTTGGTTTAGTATTCTTGTTGTTTACGCATGAGATCACTATTCCTGGTTATCTCACAAAACAAAGGCTAGGCAGCGACAGCAGAGCTGCAGGAGGACAGGGGCCGCGAGCCAGACATTTTCTCAACAGTCTGATTTCTAAATGTTTTAAAAATAAGCTCTGTAGCCTTTAGTTATCAGTATGGATTTATTAAACTTTGGCCCTTAATTCAGCCTTTTTCTAGTGTGTTATGCAGTTTGAAATTTTCAATCAGTATGAACACACAGGCTCTATGGAAGAAATGCCTCTACACAGGTAAAAGTATTATCTTCTCATGCAACAGTAAAAAAAGAAAAAAAGTGACGTTTTCCCCAGTAAAGAAACACTTACAGAGGCAAGTGCAATTTAAAAATCATATCTAAGAGGTCATCACTATAAGTCCTTCAGCCCTTGGACTCTAAATTGAGGGGATTAAAAATAAAAAATTACTTTGAACAAACTTATGTTTCCCCTCGGTTTTTGAGGGCATTAAAAGGCATTAAGTCAAGACAAATCACGTCCTTGAGAATAAGAAATCAATGGAAACACAGCACTTATGTTGGTTTAGCTGCTGCCTCCACAGAGGGGTAGGATTTATTTATTTAAACTTACTTGTTGCATCAAGAACCCATAGGGTTTACATGTTTCTGTAAAATCTACATCATAGAGACAAAGACATAGGCAAATCCATGTCACAAGGGCAAAGCTTACCGTTTACAAACTGGTAATACCAGGATGGGGATATGTTGTATTTAAATAATGCACTCTTAATGTAAGTCTAATTACAGGGTGCTGTAAACTTGCATGGTGCTTTCAGAAGTTAGCCTTGTTCAACAATTTTCACATATTGACAGAAATATAATGTGCATGGGCAGACATTTTGCCTCTATGTCTCTTTAAAAATTTAAAATACTCTTTCCAGTAATCCTAATTTGCACGAAGATATAATGTCCACATTACGTGCCTTGCCTTGAAATCTAAAAAATGGAAAAAAAGAAAAAAAGAAAAAAAAACTACAAAAAAATTGACATCACTACACTTGTTTTGCTGCATTTATTATAATTTTAAATCTTTACCATTTTTATGACAAAATATTTTGTACTCCAGATGCGAAAAATGTGTGACATCATGGATTTTTTAGACAGTTATACCTTTATCTCACATTTATAGAGCATATCATGGCTGTGTATAGTTGCCGCTTAAGAATTGTAATCGACCAGCAATATTTTCAGTATTTTGGTGTTTTTTCTATTAACCTTTCATGTTTTTCATCTTCCAATTAATATTGGGGGGAGGGGATACAAATTTATACGAATTATGCAATACCAAGTTTTGCCTATGTAGGTAGTGCTTTTAGCTGTATTGGTTATTATAGGTAAGTACACAGATTTAAAAAAAAAAAATAATGTATGCTTTTTTTGTTTGTTTTAATTGACCAAAGTGGGTACTGCTATTTTTGCAGTGTGATGAGGTCCTTTTCTGTACTGAGAGGTGGACAGGGGATTTTTTTTTATACATACATATATATATATTCTGGGGTGGGGGGGGAGGATTTTTAACACTTTACAGTGTAGCTGTGAAGCAGTGCACCCTTAGCCAGGCAAGGGCTGCAAAGCAACTGTTCTGCCTACTGTGACAAACTTTCAAATAGGTTCCCTCTTTTTAACTTCCCACCTGGGGTGCAAGCTGAAATCATTTCTGGATTTAAAAAATAAATAATGAATTCTGTTGGAGGCAGACTTGACTTGAGGAAATTGTTTTACTTCAAGGTTTTTTTCATGAGAAAGACAGACGGAGAAAGAGGTCAAGACCCACAGTGAGATGAAGTCTTTTCCATTCTGGCAAATATAATGCATCCTGAAGTGTTCATGTTAGAAAATGTTTTTAGCTCAGAATGACAACGACGTTTGCTTTGTCTAGGAAATGCAAGTACAGGGCCAAAATCTTTGCTGGCATAATTCCACTGACTCCAGTGGACTCTGGAGCTGCTCAAGCAGAGAATTTGCCCCCCTTATTCTGCTTGACTTTTTTCCTGTACATATTTTTTTTTATATTCCACTCCTCTCTTGCCCTGCCAATTCAAATTCAGCATTTGAATTACAATTTCCAGCCTGGTTGGGCTATGTCAGAAGTTTGCAGTCTTCTCATAGAGATCAGATGGAGACCTCTGGGGAGTAGTGGAGAAGGAATTTCTTTACGCAAGGAATTAGACCATGGTGGAAATAAAAGTGTGTTTCCAGTAAGATCTCATTTTGCAGACCAGGTATGGGCCTGTTGCTGGTGATCTCTTACACACAGGGGATTTCTGCAATGTATGGCTCAACACAGGGTGAAGCTTTCTTTAAAGTACAGTCTTCTGCTAGGGTGAAAGCAGAGGAGCATATAGTCATGTGGAAATTCATCCCTTTGCAGTTGTCTCTGCGTTTTGGAGGTTTTCCTACCCTGGAGCAGTGCCAGAGGCACAACTCCAGCAGCAGCCACCCCAGTGAGCTCTGGTCAGGGCGTACCACCGTCAGTCCCTTCTGCCTTCAGCTGTGGTTAAGAGCAGTAGTGGTGCCACATCCCCATGTCTCCAGGAGGACTGAGTGTGTAGGCAGAGCTTGAATGGCTACAGAGGTGGGAATTGTAGGAAAATGAACCTTTGAGATTTAGCTAAACTGGAAAAAAAAAAAAAAAAGAAACAGATAAGACACAGACACAAAAAGAAACATGGGGCTCTTTGGTTCTCTTTCAGAACCCTTCAGTAAGTAAATTTGTTTGCCAAGCACATGGCAAAGTCTGCTAGACCCAATCACAATGTGCCTCAGGCCTTGGCCTGGTAAAACAAAGTATGTGTTGTCCTTTGCACATGTCATGATACAGAGCAGTCTGGGAGCAGAGCTGTGCTGAGGGCATATCCTTGATTAGTTCTGTTAAAAAGGTGTTCCCTGGAAGCTTTTAATACCACACTGGTGCAAAACTGGAACAAGTTCAGGCTTCAACATGAAATATCCAGAATGGTAATTGCCTTTTGTAGTAAGAAAGATGTCCTTAACAGAGTTTTTTTTTAATCGGGCCTCCTGTATGAAAAAATCTGAGCTAAAGATGCAATATTTTAGAGAAGTAAACTCCATCTTTAAACTGGGTTATTCAGCAGCTGTGGGTTTTTGTCACCTGCCTCTCTAATAGAAAAGCCTGCTTGGAAGTTAATGAGACTTTCATTTACTGTATGCTTGGTTTTAGTTTGGCTTTGTTGGTTGGTTTTTTTTTTAAGCTCAGCAGTCAAAAGATTAAGATAAGATTGAGAACTCAAATCCAGTCTCTGGCCTCCTCCTTCACCAGGAAGTGTATTCTGACTAAATTGAGCCACCCCGTTCTATGTGCACTGTTCTGCCTTTATTAAGTTGCTTTGCAGCCCTGGCCTCATGGCTGTGCCACTGAAGTGTGTTTCCCCTGGAGTGACATGAACGTTTGAGGCTTGACTAAGGAAAAAAAAGGCAGTGAAGGAGACTGTACATAAAGACATGGCAAAAATATTAATTATAGCAATATAGTTGTGGGGTGATGTTCAGGTGGGCAGCTCCATTGAAAATATGTGAATGAGTTTGTGAAGCTGCAAGTAGCAAGAAGAAAGGATGATCTTCTGACTAAACCGCCTACCTTGTAGACAGTAATTTGTACACTGTATAGTTTTGTTAAGAATTTTTTTTTAATTAAAATACCCTTGTTTGTAAAGCTAACTTTTTAACAATTATAATGGAAATGCGTTTCCATTTTTAAACAAGAATATTCTTTGTTTAGAAACTGGACTTGGGTTAAAACTCTCCAGTTTCTTAATTTATGTATTAAAAAAAAATCTGTCCATGTTAGGAGTTATTTCGCATATTCCTGTGCTTGAAAAGCATAGGTTACTAATCCTTTAAAAATGTAAATGGAGAAAATTATATTTTATGAAGGTTATTTTGTTGTATTTAGTATTGGAAAAGTTGGTTTTCAGAGCATTTCAAAATGTTGGAAGCACCACTGTCTTTTTTTAGTAGTATATATGGCCTTTAGCAAAAGTTTTTGTGATTGTTACATGATGGTATTTAAGATTAGGTTCACAGAGCTATTCAGGATAGGCAGAGAGCTAAAACAGTACTTAAGTCTCACACAGCTGTGTCCTCAGGGAGCAGAATTTTGGATTTGCAACTTGTAGCTTCATAAGGACTTAATGAAAGAGATTGCACAAAGACATCTGTGACACCGGAGTGTGTTCTATACCTAAACCTAAATTATATGTACTGTGTGAGATTATGAAGGCTGCAGAAAGTTTTCCCATATTCAGTGTACAGTTTTCACTTTTAATGAAAACACTCTCTAATGTTGCTGGCAGTAAGGCCCCAAGCATGACATCCTTTATAGTTTACATGATCCTGTCAAGGTCTTTTGTTAACGTTAACCAGCTGTATGCTCCTGGATTTTTTTATTTGGTTTCTATAGGAAACTTTAAAGAAAAAAAAAAGAGAGTAAAATCCCACGCCAGCTAATCAAGTTAAACAGGAAAGGCTCAAAGCTGAATGCTCTTCTCCATGCTGAAGGAGCCGAAAACCGCCTCCTTCTTATTTGCACTTTCTGCTAGTTCCCCTGTTTTATTAATTCCTCAAAATTGTGTGGGTGTGGTGGAGCACTGCAGTTGGAGGATAACATGGACCACTGATTTTGCCCTTTAACCCTGCACAATGACCTTTGCATCAGCCAAACTTATTGCCATGACAACTCTTTGTACTGTTTCCATGCCACAGCTCTGTTGGTCATGTTGTCAATAGTAAAGGGGACAAGTTGGAGACGGTCAATTTTTACATTTTTTTTTGTTGCAATTTTTTCTTCAATGGTTGTAAGTAGTTGTTTGGTTTTTTTTTCTTTATGATAAAAGGGTTCACTAGTTAGTACTCTTTAGAAATATCTGTGTGTTGCAATTCAGATGTATGTTGAATTTGTGAAAAGGGCTTCAGTGCCACTAGCATCATGAATAGAATAAGCCTTTGATACTTTCATTGCATGATACCGTAACAGTAAAACAAAAGGTGGCCTAAATAAATGGAGAGCAGTGTGAGCTAGTGACACTAAAGCTAGTCTTTGTATTACTGTATTTTTGACAGAATGATTTTGAAAACTGTGCTACAGGGACTGATGTGGCAAATGTATCTCTATATGCAGAAGGAAGTTTTTTAAGAAGTATGGCTTATTATGCATTTTTCATTGAGGGCATTGAAGTTGCATGGACTGATAGAAGTTGATGCAAAATGAGAAAGAAACAAAAACCAGCAAAATGTTTACCAAAAACTCAAACAAATGAGCAGTGCCTGTTCAATTTCACAGTCTCTGTTGAGTTCAGTTGTAAATATGTTTCAGAGAACATTTTCTTCAAAAATAATCTCTACAACATTGTAGAATGTGAGGGGTTCCTCAATCCCAGGCATAGGCTTCTCAAGAGCTGCATTAGATTATGTCTTCATCAAGCTGTTAATTTGCGCTTATATCATATAGAACTTTTAGTAATCTGGGAAGAGGCACCCCATCTCAATGATATTTCTCTGAGAAAACTTTTGTAGGGCTGTGTGTTTCTTTAGATACATTTAGTACAACTGTAGGTGACAAGTAGTCAGTTATTGCTTGCTAGCTACATACCAGGGTTGATCCATTTTAAAACTTTTGGCATTTTTTCCCATACTGTAGGCCATAAATCCTGAAGGTTACATTTTAATTAAAAAGAAGGTGCGTGCAGAGTCTTTGTGTAATGAACCTTCACTAGTAGGATGCATTACAGTACAGCTACTTAATTTTGGAATTAGAGCCCTCTGGCATCAGATCTGATTTTAGCCTGAGTGTTAACAAAGGTTTTTATTGTGCCTGGTTGGAGGATAAAGTGTTCTTTCTGGTACTTTCTTTTTTTTAGGTTACAAATGAACTCAACTGCCACAAGTTTTAAACTGGTGTAAATCAAGCTTGACTTAATGTGATTGTTACTGTTATATCCAGCCTATACTGCTAGCAGCTGCTCATACTGCAGTCAATTACTGGAAGCGGATATATTTCCTATGCAAAAACTGTTTAAACAATAAAAATGAGCTATGCTACAGACATGGCCTTATGTTTTCATTTCTGTCTCTCAAAAAGTCATAATTGGGAATATCTTAGAAACAAACCTAAAATCTTGTAGCCTGATAGCACAGCAAAACTCATGGAAATCTGTGTATACCTAGTTTAGATTTAACATATTTGTTTGCACACATTTGGGCTTAACTTACTTACACTGAAAATGGAGGAAAAGAAGAGAAAAAGGAGATGCAATCAGGTAATCAGCTCAATTTAAATTTTACATTTAGTTTTTATCATATTCAACCAACCCTAGTAATTATACAGGTGATCTTGATGCTAAACCAATTTTTTTCTTTTATATATTCTTCAGAAATATTTGTAGCTCTGTAACCTATTATGGTATAACTATATAGATTTGTGCTAGTACTTTCCTATCCTGTTTGACAGAAAGACAAACTACATTCCTAGGCCCATATCCTATCTTCCTTCTTCTGAGAACGAAGGTCAAAACACTGTCCCATAAACAGCTAGCAAGGAAGGGAGGTTTCTGAAGACGATAGAACCAAAAGGGGGAATTACCTCAACACCCGTGTTTCTAATTGGGGATTCTTGTCAATTATGCTAATTTTCTAAACTTATAAAACTGTATTTCCTGTGTGTTACGTGTGCATTTTCAGCATATTTTTGGCACGAAATTCAGCATGTTGCACACCTGAGGGAGCCCTTCATAAAAGGTAACTGCATTTTTATCACCTAATTGTATCTAGCTCATGATTTCAGGGACCAGAAAAAGGCATCAATCTGAACTGCATCTCCTGTGATGTAAAATTAGGCATGATAGCAGGAGGTTAGGAGACCTCTGTTTTGTGTTTATGTTATTGATTTGTGACAGACAGTCAATCCTTGATTTCTTAACCATCTTCATGATTACATTTTTGTTGAATAAAAACAGGAAGATTCAATCTTCCCAAAATTCTTCCTGAAACCAGGAATCTTTATGTAAGGTCAAGATCTTTCAACTCCACAAAAGAACTATTTTTCGTAAGCGTGAATCAGATGTACATATAGGATGTTTCATTCAGTTCATGTTCTGGGAAATAGAAAGTTTTCTTCTCAAACCACCAGCATTCCATAAATCAGTACCAATATTTAACAAGTAACATGAATATGGTCAAATTACTTGTGGAATAAGAGTGTAAACCTTTAAACTGGATTATATATAAATAATAAAATTTTGTCTCACAGTGAAGAGAAACAGCTCTCCATATACTTAGATGAAAGTATTCTTCAGTTTCTAGAGCATAAGTTTTATCCAGCTGCAACCAATAGTGTGAAAAAATATAATTTTTTTAAAAATTTTTCCCTACTGGTTTGTTAACACAATGACCATTGGTTTATTAAATGCACTCATTTTTTTCTGTGAGAGGCCCTTTTCTGTGTGTGTGTCTTTCCAAAACAAATTGTCAGGCATGAAAATTAAGGAAATTCAAATGATTTTTCCGGTTGGGGTTTCATTGAGTGATGCCATTTGGCCATGATTTGAAGACTATATTAAGGCCCTCGGGTTCCATGTTTAAAGCTCCAAACCAGAAAACTTTCGTGAATAGTACAGAGACAGTTAAGTTTGGCCTCCTCTTTCTGACAAAAACCTGCCCTACTTCTCCAGCCACTCTTCAGCTGACTGCAAAGCAGGCTGCTGATGAAGTGTGCAGCAATCCCCCATGACCTTGATCCCCCACTCTGTGCGTGCCGGCCCTAGGGTGACACTGATGCAAATAGCTGGAAGGAGAATGGCAGCTGCCTGAGACTGCCAGTGTCACAGCCAGACCTGCAATGCCATGCTCAAGATACACAATACAGAGTCCTATACCACCAATATGAAAGTAGCAAGAAGGAGAGAATGCAAAGAGCATGGCTTGCAACATTGTGGTGATACAAAAAGAGGAACACTTCTAGTTCAGGCCTTTCTGCTTTCCCATTTACAAGATTTTTTGAGAAGAAATGGACAAACAATAGTTTTTTAACACGTCCAGTGTTATTTTTGTGTATTTTCCATTGAGCATAAAAATTATAATTGAAAAATGACATAAATCTTGACACCAGATCCAAACACATGCACAAGCAACAAAGTAGAAGTGTGCAGAGCAACCACAAAGATTTTTGCTGCTTAAGTCATTACATGAAGTTCTGAAATCTTTGCTATATCTGAGTTTCTTTTTGAGTCTTAATTTTTATGCTGGTTACAGATTTAAATTTGCACAGTAAAACTGTTGGTCAATCAGCTTCTGATTTTTTGGGTAATGGTTAAAGCAAACATTGTCTTGGCATCTTGCTTTTGCACCTCAGCCCATGAGCATTCATTTCTTTGGGGATGTTCCCCTGGCATTCTGTTTCTTTGGATGTGTTCTCCTAAATGCTAAGGGACCCTTGGGAGTGTTTAACTGCCAGTATCTGAGTCACATCCAGGAGTGTCTATGAAACAAGGTTATTGAACTCTCAGGACTGAACGAAATTTTGTCTGGAATTTGCTGGAGGGAAGATTGTTGCTGTCCAGGTGATTCTCATGCGCTTTGTCACATCTCCGCTCAAGAGAGCTGCAACCTAAAGTCTTTCTGGTAAGGTAACCACAGGATTGTTTCACAAGATTTTTTCATAGATAGGTTATATCAATCTCCCCAAGAAATGATAGAACTATGTCCACTAAGATTTAAGAACAGAGTCCAAACTAAAGCAAACTCTTGGCATTGTCAGATTTTGACAGACATAAGCAGGGCCTAACCAAGATCTTCATTAGAAGAGGTATCCTACTTCTGCCTGGAAAATGCATCTTTAGTGTTCACAAATAGTTTATTTAAGGTCCTTGACGTGAGAGCAGCCATTATGACCAAGGCCATTACCCAGAAATGTTGATGGACTGAGCTGCTGAGAGCTCTAAAGAGCTGAGCAAGCATTCAAGTGTGTCTTGAACTCAATTTCTCAATTTACCTTCTATGGCATTCACCATTATGTTGTACCCTGTACCCACTTTTCTTACTCTGTCATATCAGTGTGTTCTCCAGACAAAGAATGCAATGAACAAAGTTACAGGACATTGAAAAATATGAAATTTAAGGAAAAAGCAATATATGGAAATTTTAAGCATACCACAGTCTTTTATATCAACATTCTCTTGTAGTGGGTGTCTGCACATGGTGTAATGGGCTATCTAAACAGAACCTGCTGCTTTAAAAAAAGAGGGATTCAGGAGTAGGTGGGACATCTCCTCTGGAAAAGCTGACTGATGCCACTGGGAATTAATAGAGATCCCTCAACTGGTTTCTAACAGATCTTATTAGAAAACACCTATATTGCTGCCAAGGCAACTTAATTAAGGTGAACATGTATTTTTTCCAGGCCTTAATATCTATACCTGTTTCTTTTTTCCCTTGAGGTGGGTGCCTTAGGGTGAAAGCAGATGTTCAAAGCAGAAAATAATAGTTTCTGCAGCTAAGATGATGCTCACTACTAAAACGATTGTCTCTATTGGCTTTATTTAGATGCACTGCAGCTGCCAAAACCAGCACTCATTGCTGTGGGCAGACAGGCAAGAAAGTTTTATACACCAAGCACTGGGCCAGGGGTAAGAAATATATCTCTACATAACTGACAAATCAAGCTCTGAAGCACCATGAAGCTGGAAACATATCAATTGTAAGCAGCTGTCTATTCAATTTTCAGAAACTCTCTGATCAGATAGTTGCTGATGTTTCGAGAAACAAATGGTTCCCTCAGAGCACTGAAATGCCACACAATGCCATGAGGTCACCCAAGGGTAGGTGGGGGCTTTAGTACTTAAACACTTTTCAGGAATTTTTCTGGTTGTAAAACACCTCTCTCTCAAATTATTTGAGATTGAAATATTTCCCTTAGTGTAGTTTTCTGCTGAAGTACACTGGAAAAATGTCACAGTTACTTATAGTGGGCTTGTTTCACAGACCAGAAAACATTGATTTGTGATAACCATTAGAAATTGAGTGTATTTTCTGTTTCATGGAGACAAGAATACAAAGATAAGGTTGGGTTTTTTTCTTGGTGGTATTTTGCTGTTTTTCCTTTTGTTGCCTTTTTTTTTCTTTTTCATTTTTAGGTGGCTTGATCTTCCACCCTCAGTCCTTCCCTTTGAAGGAATGTGATATAGGAATTCACTTGTATCCAATATCTAAAGTATCTAATGTATGTTAGTTTGGTTTTACTTTGAACTGGAGAGGAGGACATACACCACAGTACTCATAAAATCCCCTCAGTGATAAGAAAATTAACTAAAGATAACATGATGCCTCTAAGACTCAGAGCTTGCATAAGTTGGAAATAATAATATGTGGACTGTAGATGAGTTAAGACATTTTGGAGTATGTGAAAGTAAGGTAAGTAGATAATGCAAAAATATTGCTGCAATCAGATGTCCACCTGCTAAGCTTCTTTACTTAGTGCTTTCTGGGCATGCCAAGCTAGCATCACGCCAGGATGACTGTGTCTTTAGAGGGGCCAGGATCTCTCTGCTCAGGAGGAGCCAGCAGCAAGAGCTATGGGGTCCTGGCAAGCCTGGACTGTGTATCAATAGGAAGTTCCAACAGTATTTGCTGCAGATGGTGTGTTCCTTCAGGACAGTGGCTTTCAATCTTTGGTCCTAAGTCTTGGGGATCTTTGGAGCATTTACCTAGAGTGGAATAGAGAAGATATAAGATTGTATCAATCTTATGATAATCAATGATAAGATTGTAACAATCTTATCAATTGAGTGGTACAATGATGACCTTCTAGTAGCTAGTTTTCCTGTCACATCATCATGTTTTCAAGGATATATGCAAGGCCCCTTCACAGCAGTTTTTTGATTTATAAGCCTCTGTTCAGACTTTTGATGTTTCAGGCAAAGAACAATGTGAGGAACAGAAACCCCTGCTATCTTATACATTTAAAATTTAATTCACTTTGAATTTTGATAATTGTTCAGGGTATCCCAGGGGGATGATATTAGGGTAAAACTAGAAAAGGAAGAGTCTTGTCCTGTGCTCAAGGATGAAATTTGGCTTGGCACAGCATCTCACTGTGAAACAATAAAACTCTCTCTTCCCAGTGTTCTAGGGGCTGAAGAGATGGACAGCTGACATATCCAGACTAACAGCTGCCTTCGTAAATAACTCCTGCTGCCAGCTCTGTCCTTGTCTTTCCGTGGGCTCGGGTTCTTCTCCGGTATGCTCAGTGAACCTCCTTTCCTTTACCCTAATTCTTTACCCTAATTCTTCAATTAGACTTTCTTCTTCTTCTTCTTGCCTTTGCCCTCATTCTTCAATCACTAAGGCTCCTTGCTTGCCATTCCCCACTACCTCCGCCTGATGTCAATCAGAGGTTCCCTCATGCTGCGTGTCCTCCTTGTCTCTCCTGAGGATGAAAGGTGGTAGAGTTGGATCACTCTGACCCAAGGAGGGAGGTGGCAAACAATGGGTGAGCCTGAGCTCAGGTAGGATCCCTTTTCATCCCAGGGAGCAGTAGAGGGATTAGTGAGCACCAAGAGCACCTGCAGAGATGACAGATATCCTACCCTCTTCTTCACCTCCTGTGGCAGCAATTCTGCAAGGAGTAGCTATGTCACAGAACCACTATATCAGAAGACCATCTCCAGCCTGACTTAAGGTTGGCTGACCTCATGTCTCAAGAGAAGGTGGGACCTGCTGGGCTCAGTCATCTCAGAATTTAATCTTCAGGTAAAGGTATATTCTGTCTTGGCGGCACTTAAATCCAGTTTTAATGGTGACTATTAAAATAAATGAACAAAAGCTGAGAGTTTTATTGCTGGGTAGGGCTGGATTATTTTACCCTATAGAGAAAGTCAAATGATTGTAGTATTGTAAGGAAAAACAATTTCCCTTTGACTTATTTGATCAAGACTTGTGGAGAAAGCAAGAAAGACTTAACAAAGATGGTTGCGTTATGCTGTTGGACAAAGCCTTTCTGCAGGGCATGAGTGGAGCAATGAGTGGGGAGGTCCTGTCCAGAAGTATCCAGCAAAGAGAAAATTCCTACAGCTTGATCATAGCATAAGGCAAAATTAAGGTTTTAAATTATGTTTTCTAGCAGTTAACAGTAAAAGAGTGGATTTGGGACAATCTATAAAAATGAAGGAAGGATTGGTATAGAAAGGGAATGTTTCAAATTAATGGCACCTTGAAGCAGCTTCAAGGATGTCTTCACTCCCTGTTCCCTGGGACAGGCAATACCTCAGGGGCTCTGTGCTTCAGTCAAGTGCCCAGGCTGAGAAAGCAGGGAGGTGTGAGCTGGGGTCAGGAGCCTGCCCTAGGACCAAACTGTGCTCTGTGCTTGCTGATATATGTAGCACTCTGGTAGGTCCCAGGTGCTGTACCACAGACTCTATAGGAGTCTGTCTATTTCTGCTTTTAATCTCTATAGAAGATTAAAAACAGAAATATTAAAAGTGGTCAGTAAGCAGGAGCTTAATCTCTAATGCCTCCATCCAGCCAGGTCTAACGACACCAAACATGTGTGCTCTGCTCTTGGTCTTGTGCGCCGCTATCCAGGCACATTGACGACACCTATACAGTGGGAAGAGACTTGGGCTGAATTAAAAATTGGATTTAAATAAAAAAAAGCAGGTACTTCCTGAGGGGCATGGGTCAAATCACAATCATTATCATTAACTCTTAGTAGAGAATGGAGCAGATGCTGAAGATTATAAATGTCACTAAGACGCAACAATTTTTAATGTTGTTTCATAAGAAAAAGGAGCTCTTGAAGCCAGTATTATTTCAAGGTTGTGTTTTGAGAGCTACACATTGAACTTTCCAGTTGATTTGCTGATAAAATATGTATGTGTGTCATCAAAGGCTTAATTGTGAGTGTTCTTAGCAGAAGCAAAACCTACTGAATGATGATTTCCAATAATCATTTTGAAAATGAAAGCCCATGGAGGCTGAAAGCTGGAATAGTCAGGCTTTAACCTTCCTGTATCTTTGATTCTATATGGCCAAACAGGATAACAGCACATACTTAGCTTATAAGAACTTATGTCTCTAGATTTCACTAAGGTTTCTATGTGTTCCCATCAATATAAGTAAGAAACTACTATTACAACCTAAATTCACATTTTTGGAAGAACCAGATTTTGCACCCTTCTAACATAGCTTGTTTTCACAAAGTCTGAGTGATGATCAGTGCTTTCTCTGTGGAAGTCACTTGGCTACATTAAGAGTTTTAACAGACCTCAAATTCTTCAAGCTGAACTTTTCTATCTGGAGTGAAGGAATCAAAATCACTTCCTCTGCAGTCAAAGTTTTCTTGCAAGTCAGAAACCTTGTAAAGTATGAAAACATTCACCTGTTTGCCTTGGCTCCTAGTGCTACTCTGCTTTTTTTGTTAGTAAAATATGTAAAATCATCTAATTTCCACAACTGGTCTTTGGTTAAGCAGAGGGTCTCGCCTGCTAATGAAATAAATAGAGGGATATGATTTCCAGTGATGTCATCACCTTAGCAGTTATAGGAGAAAAGGAAATATTAATGACTACTGCTCAAAGCCAGAGCCTTTGCATTGCTAAAAATGCAGTGTTAGATTGTATTTTAGTGCTGAGACTTCCTCTCTGAAGAGGAATTGTGAAAAGTGCAAACTTTCTTCAGCAATGACAGCCTTAACTGGCTGAGTTAAAAAATCTGATACGTAGGAGAAAGATAAAAAATTCTCCTGAAAACTACATAACTACATACATGGGCTCTGTACCTGGGGATTCACGGCTGACATGCCTGATTCAGTACAAACAATACATTACCTCCACAGCAGGCCACAGGAAATGTTGAACATCACATGCAGGAATAATTGGAGAATAAAGTTCCCCCAGTTGAGTGTTACAATTTTTTGACATTGTCCCCATTTACTACTTTCACATTCTGTATTAAGTTCTTTTTTTTCAGCTATTTAAGTGATGATGATTATACTAATAGGCAAAAATTAATTCTTCAGTTGGAGTAAATGTTATCAAATTAATTGATTGTTGGTGTTCCTTTGCACAATTTTCATGATCTGTATGGTTCTGTTTCCATTTTGATTGTACATTCAGAACCTGGATGAAAATCTTTGTTCCCTTAACAAATACCTGTTTTTTGAAAAAGTTCTGTAAATTATGACAATCTTCATTGAAAGGGATCAAAATTTAAAAAGCTGCAGAGATATATATCTGAATGGCAAGTCAGCTCACAAATGAGTGAAGCAGCTTCCAATTAAAACAAGTGTCCCGTACAGTGGTGTTACATTTTACAGCTGAACAGCTGCTCTGAGAGCATAGCAGAGGTGACCTGATGAACAAAGCTGCAGGGCAAACATTGTAAGGCGACGATAGGAACTGCTGTCAATAAAGGGCAAGAATGTACTGCTGAATTATGGCCTGGTTTGCCATTTAGAAGGATCAATTTAGAGGGGTCAAGAGTGGCAGGAGGAGCGCTCCTGTTGGTCTTGCCTGATGTTTTTCCTTTGTTATGCTGTCAAAATCTGCAGATGAGGAACCCACCTGCTAGATGGGATTTGGTGTCTAGGTCAAAAGGCTGGGATAGAAAAACCAAGCATTGTCTAAAAATAATTAAGAGGTGCCTTTAGACACTATTGAATGAGTTATTGCCATTTTTCAGTCTGCCTGGTGTCTATGTCATTTGTTGGGAGGGAATTTGTATGCTGCACAGGCTGCAAAATTTATTAAATCATATTTTTTTGCCAATAATATGCTCAGAGCCAACCTCATTTATTGCTGTTAACATGTGTAACATGAGTTGCATCTTCTGTTCTCCTTATTTACTATGTGTTTTGTCGCCTTAAATGCTTAGAAGATATTTGTCTTCTGATTAGGTTTATGCTGATGGGATATGCCTTTATGCCTTTTTCTCCTAGACAGCAATTAACTAATCCAGCACAAAAGAATTAAGAAATTTAATGGTGATGATGATCTAATAACTACTTTCACAATCACCTTGCAAGACTTTTTTTCCAACTTGAACACTTTCATGAATAATTTAGGATTTCAGTCCTCTTAAGTGAAAAGAAATTAATCTGACATCTTCTCTGATGCATCCAAATGCAATGTTTCAAAAAAACCCAAAAGCCAACAGCAAGAACAGCAACAATACCGAAACAAACCAAAAGTGAAAACCATCCCAAAAAAAAAAAAAAAGAAGAAAGGAAGGGAAAAAGAGAAACTGTCTGCTAAAAAGATGTACAAAAAAGGAGAGATGTATCATGACAAAAAATGATAGAGGGAAAAGCATATGCTTAAAAAGTAATGGGTTCAGAATAAAGAGGAGCCAGATACATTAAGAACAAAGAAATCCTTGCAGCAAAACAGGACCATTACCAAATGGGGATGATGAAAATTTCATAATGATGCTGGAGAGACTGGTTCCAGAGGGGTGGTCCATAAAAGGTGTTCCTATTTGCAAAGAAGCAGAAAATAGTCCCTGTATGTCATCAGGATGCTGACATGCTTCTCAGTTCTTTGCCGAGGATGAAGAGCAGTATCTGCAAAGCACAGGGCCACAGGGGGGTTCTTGAGGAGAGTCAAAGGTGATTTGTACCAGCAATTATATAAATGTGGAGTTGAGAGTAAATCATATTTAGGGTCTCTTCTAACCCAAACTATCTTATGATTCTATGCAATATGTTAACTTGAAAAATATTAAGCACTACAGAAGTTCCAAAAGCCTGAAAAAATGTTAAAGTTTGAATGGGTGGTTTAAAAAATACCTGTATCATAAAAAGTAATGCGAACTGAAAAAATCCAGAGAAGTTACTCATAGAACCACAAAATCATTAAAGTTAAAAAATATCTCCAAGGTCATCAAGTCTAACCTTCATTTGAATAGTACCATGCCCACTAAAATTTATCAAAAAGAGCCAAGTCTACTTGTTTTTTGCACATTTCTAGGAACTGTGACTCTGACACTTCCCTGGGCAGACTGTTCCAATGCTTAACTATTCTTTCAGTAAAGAATTTTTCCTAATATTCAACCTGAATCTCCCCTGATGCAACTTGAGGCCATTTTCCCTTGTTCTATCACTAGTTGCCTGGAAAAAGAGACTGACTGCCACCTTGCTACAACTTCCTTTCAGGTGGTTCTAGAACACAGCAAGGTCTCCCCTGAGCCTACTTTTCTTCAGCCTAAACAACCTCAGCCACTCCTAATGAACCTTGCGCTCCAGACTCTTCACCA
The DNA here is from genome assembly GCF_000277835.1 of Geospiza fortis. NCBI lineage: Eukaryota > Metazoa > Chordata > Aves > Passeriformes > Thraupidae > Geospiza > Geospiza fortis. The sequence goes on from NW_005054323.1 coordinate 6,224,246, forward strand.
GCTTAATTTCCCTTCTCTGGACTAACTCTTGTACCTCAATGTACTTTTTGCCCTTGGAGCCCCAAAACTGAACACAGGATTTGAGGTGTAGGCTCGCCAGTTCCAAGGACAGGGAAATGATCTCTTCCCTGGCCCTGCTGGCTACACTGCTGCTGATACAGGCCAGGATGCCACTGGCCTTCTTGCCCTCCTGGGCACATGCTAGGCCATGCTCAGCCTCTGTTGACCAGCACCCCCAGGTTCTTCTCCACTAAGAAGCTTTCCAGCTGCTCTTCCCCCAGCCAGTTGCATTTTTGAGTGGGGTTGTTATGAGTCAAGGGCAAGACCTTCCACTTGGTCTTGTTGAAGCTCGTGCCACTGGCCTTGGCCCATCGAACCGGACTGTTTAGAACCCTCTTCAGAGCCTTCCTACCTTCCAGCAGATCAACACTCCCATCCAACTGGGGCATTGCTGTGGTTTTTACGTGTGTCTGAAATGATAGTGCAAGTACTATGGTTGCCCTGCAATAGCTCAAAGCTATAGCAAGAATGGATCATCTTGGAGGAAGAAATATTTTTATATACTTGGAATTGAGAAAAAAGGATTGTGGGAAATATAGAATGCTTAAAATTAAGAGTGGTTTATTTATCAAATATATATGACATACAGTAGTAGGAAAATGCCTTTAAGCTGAAGCAGGGCACTGAAGACTATAAAACATGTAGATTTTGCTTTTTTTAAAGACTGATGTTACTACAAAGCAACCAAAAGAAATGGTAGTCTTCAGCTCTCAGGTTCAAATAAAATACTTTTTAAAACATCTTTTCTTAAGCTGTTTTTCCACCCAGTGCAAAATTTACATTCATATCAGAATAAGAATATCTGGATAAAATTAACTAAACTGTAATGATTGGACTTCAAACCAGACTGGTGCCATACTGTGTTACTTAGCGCCTTTTGCAGATGTCTGTTCATGAACATGTTATGCCTTAATTCCTTCTGTTATCTTTCAGTATCATTGCCAAGGAGTGACTTGCTAATAAGAAATTACAAGGGAATAGGTTAAGATAATTGTTGAAGAATTGGTGGAAACAGGATTTATTTGAAGGTTTTCTTTCTTGACCATTTCATTCTTTGTACAAATAAAAAATTCTTGGTTGTGAAACCAAATGGCTATTGAACTGTGTGTTATGCTTTCAAAATAAAGTCTGTACATTATCCAAGTTTAGTTTTAAAAGTTTTATTTCTGTCTGAGAGGCTCCATCAGTTTTATTTTAAACTTTGATTTGCTATTTACACTTTAATTTTTTTCAGTAATATATTGAAATATTTCCTGAGTTCTACCTGGGTTTAATTTTTAAGTGTTTTTACTTTTTTCTTTTTTTTCCTTATCAGGCTACTCAAACTTTGGGTGAACACCGTGCAGGTAAACTCTTTGTATGTGTATGCTGGAGATACAACTTTCTTGAAATCAGAATTACTCCTTTTGTGTCTGTTGTGGGCTGACCCTTCCTGGCTGCAAGACCCCTGCCCATCTGCTTTCTCACTCTTCATTCTCGAAAGGATTAAGAGAAAATAAGATGAAAAAGCTGTTGGATTGAGATAAAGACAGGTATATAATTTAAAAATTGCCTTCGCAAGCAAAACCTACTTGGCATATGGAAAACTAATTTGATTTATAGCCATTTAAAAACAGACTGGTGAGAAAAAAAGACAAAACCAAAAATCTCTTTCCATCCACCTCCCCCTTTTTCCAAGGAACAACTTCAGTCTTTCACTCCAAATCCTCTACCTTACCCCTTCCCTGAGAAGCACAGGAGGATAGGGAATAGGGGGTTACAGTCTGTCCAAAACAGCTTCTCTCTGCTGCTTCTTCCTCCTCACACTCTTCCCCTGCTACAAAGTGAGGTAACTCATACAAGCAGGCCTCCAAAAACAAGCAGTTGATCCAACATGAGATCCTCCCTGGCCAGTAGTGTGGATATCTGTTCTGGTATATTCCTCCCATGGCTTAAAGGGAATTAAGTGCTCTAATGTAGTCTGCTCTATCTCTTCCTCCATCTCCTTTTCTGACCTAGGTGTTCACAGGTCCATTCCTTAGCCTCTTCCCCCTATTCTTCACTGTCGGCGTAGTATTTTTTGCTCAGTCTTAAATATGTTTTCCACAAGGTGTCACAACTTGGCTGATGGATTCAGCTATGTCCTATGATGGATTTGTTGGAACCACCTGTGTCTTGCACAGTGCACACTAAATTCTCCCACAGAGGCAAACTCATACCAACATCTTGACACCTACTTTCAGTATGCTTGTCATTTTCCTTTGTCTGATCTATCCTTAGGATTAGAGGTTAGATAACTGTACTTTGTGCTGCAAGAAAACAGAAAAGTTTTTGTAGCCAAAGTTGATATTATTTTGTGGAACCACTCATGTAAAATTCCTCCTATTGGCAATTTTGTTTTTGATGAGAAATGATTCTTTGAATGAAGTTATGGAGGGAGTGATGAGCTTCTCAATGGCTGTACTTGGAAAGGGAATAAGTTTTGGTGGCCGTGGGTTTGCTTATCTAAGCACTTTGAAATAACTCCTTTCTTAACTTCTGAAACAAGATGCATGACAGTATCCTTTGAAAAGGGTATAGCTCAGTAGTAGGAAGAGAAAATGTCATTTCTTAAAGTGGAAAAGTGGAGACCGACATTACTGTTGCTGCGCAAGCTACTTTGAGGGCAGAGGGAGCAGCAAGCCTTGTGACTGATTAATGACAAGGAAATGAAGACTCTTCAGTGGCAGGTAAAACTTACACACAAGTTGAACTGATCAGTTGCCTCACTCATTCTGGTCATCAGAGAAAAGACAGGCTCTATTTATTTCTGGGGATAAAGGACCTGGATAAAGGAATAAATTGAACATCCTTCTTCTTTTTAGCTCTGTCCAACAGAACAAATTCTAGTGACTGCACATGTTTTAGCATCACAGAGAATATGAGAAACTACAGTTCTCTCTGTGTGCAGTGGGCTAAGGGCTGATCTAACTTGCCAGAGGCTGTCACTACTTATGCACACCCTTCCCAGGGATGAAGAAAAAATAGTGTGACCCTCTGTTCAATGGTAGCTGTGCAGAGACTAGCTAAGATTATGATTTTTTCAAAATTATTTTAATCCTTTCAAGCCATTAGAGCAGGTTTGTGCATGATTGCAAAGAGGTGGAGATGACATACAAAACAAACTCAAGACTAACAATAAGGTACTAGAACAAAATGATGCCAGAAGCCAGGTGTTTCTCCTGTCCTACACAATAATTTTGGAGTGAAGGGAAATACAGAGAAGTGGGCTGCAGCGCTATCACAGGAGTTCCTGGTGAAGGCAAAGCCAGTAGAAAAGTTTTGCATCAAATACAGCTAGCATTTTCTCAGCCTTTTTTTGGTATGCCCAAATGTTTGACATCACCTGGAGTACTGGCAGGTATTTCAGGATCTGGGACTCCAAAATCAGACCTTTCCATGGATAGCATTCCCACATGCACCAGCTCATTGAGGTAATTCACAAGACAGGGGTTCTTGTGATATTGCGTGCGTGAAGACAACAAAACAAAAAAAAGAATTATTTTTTCAATGCATATTTTTTTGAAAAATACAAAACCATTCCCTCCTATCAAGAAAGCAAAAAAGTGTCTCTTGGGTGGGATTTAGGATATTCTGCCTAATGACTGTACACACAATGACTGAGATAGAGTCTCAAGATTGTGTGTTAAACAGCTAAAATATTTTTCTTCTTGCTGGGCCTTTTAGGATTACACTATCTTGTGTTACAATTCAGTGACACACAGGTTCAAATACAATACTTTAAGAGTTCTTTTTTAGAGCAGAAGTAAATTCAAATTCAGAGTGGGAACACAGTAAAGAAACCCAGTATCAGAGAGAGGTACAGTAAGAGTACAGTATTGCTAGTCTCAGTGTAGGAACACCATTGGAGAACTGACAGGATTAACTTATTTCCAAAAAGCCAACTGAGCAAAACACTACAATGAACTGTATAAATACAACCTATATGATAACAATAACTATATTTTTCTGTGTTCTTTTACTGCATATATTCTGGAAGAGTCCTGAAGGCTTGTAAAATGTTGCTACTTGTGAAAACAGAATGGTTTTGAACACTCAAGAAGGACTTGCTGCTTTATTTATTAGATTAAACCAAAACATTATACTCATTCAAACTTGAGTTTCAATGGCTCTTGTTCAATCACAGTTCATATTTGTGTATTAATATTTCAGGAATCAAAATGCTTTCTGTGTCAGACAAAACTTGCCATAGCAAATGTGACATAAACAGATGCATCAAAACACAGGAATGAAGAACAGCCAACAAATAAGAGCACAATTACGGGAACATTTATGTTTTTATAAAACACAAATATTGTGCCTTTCTGAGCAATGGCATGGGGGAAAACTGTGAATGAGTCCATGAGATTAAATTGTTGTTATACAGTGGTCATTACTATTGTAACATTTATCAAATCTGAGCAGCCAGCAAAACATCTGACTTTTACAAACATGTAGGGGTTTGAGTCTTCCTTTGTCCTATATTCATTTAATCCTTTTTGTCCATGTCCATTGTCAGAGATTTAGCACCCATGAAGCTAAACAAACTATACTTTCTTTTTTCAGTGCATAAGAAAATCAAGGAATGGTTTGTTATTCTTTGTGCATTTTGTTTGTTTATTTATTTATTTTATTTCCTGCATATTCAGTTTGTATATTCCTACATACTCAGGTTTTAAGTAGAAATATCTTAAGTCATCATGTTAGTGTCTACAGAACACAAAATGAAAAAAGTGTACTGTGCTTGAGGTCCTTTCTGTTTTTAAGTAGGCTTTTATAAGCATCTCTCAATGATGCACATTCCTCATGCTGCCAAAAGGAAAGAAGGTTCTCTGTCTCTTTAGTCTGAATGATCTCATCTCATAGTGAAATGAGTTCTACACTTGAGATGAGTTTGCAGGGCCTCTTGGGGCAACCTGTTAACTGACAGACTCATCACTAGTCCAACTAATGTGGGTTGGCACAGCTGGCAATGTAAGCTCAATAAATGGCAGAAAAGAGTGAAGATGGAGGTTGAATTTACACCTCATATATCAAATAAAGGGCATTTTCCAAGGGAAATGTTTAAGTGAACAAGTGGAAGAATATTTGGCAGGGCCAAGTGTTCACCAGTTTAAGCACCCTGGATTCAGCTTCCGCCCCACGATCATGGAGGGACATGGAAACATTCATCTTCTCAGAGACATAGGGATGAATGAAGATAATAAGTACTTCCATCCTCCATTCTCCAAAACACACTACTTCCCAATGTCAGGATGACTTTGCTCAGATGCAACAAAGAGCACATTAAAACAGAGATGACAAAAAAGAAACTAAGAAAAGAAGGGAAACTTCTTACCAAGATTACTGATCAGAAAACTGTCTAGCAAGCAAAAATGCCCAGTTTGAGGTGCAACGGAAAAAGTCTCTGTAAAAGCCAGTTAAACTTTGCAACTACAATTGCATAGTGCCATTTGTAAGTTATTTCCTTCTAAACCTAATGGCCTAACCCAAGAAAGTGCTGTGTCATTATGAAACCTCAAACATTATAAAACCTCAAACAAAACTGAGCACTTCTTACTCTCTCTCTCTCTTTTTTTTTTTTTTTTTGTTTGTTTTTTTTTGTTTTGTTTTGTTTTGTTTTGGTCCATGGAGTTTACAGGCAATGAGGATCCCCTGTTCCTTTGTGATACATCTTTCTCTTCAGGGGATGACTACTAACTAATTTCATTTCTCATGAAAATAGTTCATAAAATACCTCTTTTTCTCTCCCATGATCACTGACTTTCTTCCACTGCAATAAGGGAGTGGCTAGAGTATAAGTTACATGGTTTGCCCGGAAGTATGAAGAGAACAGCACTTCTTCAAGAGAAGCAGGTAATTTGCTATAGCTGAAAGACAAACTTGTTTCTACAGGGAAACATATCCAGGCTTACAAAATGCAATAAGGCAACAGATCACTGATGTCACAGTACCAAATGGAAAATTTGTTGGTTAAAGAAAAACTGGAAAAGTAACATTTTCTGTTAACTTTAGAAAGGCTGTGTTGGGGTTTGTGAGAGGAATTCTATGGAGCAACAGGAAATTTTTCACTATGTGGGATTTAGCTAAGATGAGGCTTAATAATGATAAACTGTGGTTTGTTTGGGATTTGGGAGACATTTAGTAAAATACACTTTAGACTCTTAATAAAAAAAAAACTTTATTAAGAGAACTCCAAGTTCTCCCTACCCTGAACATAAATTCTGGCTAATATCAACACTCACTGAATATTTTGGACTTTATTTTGGTAGTTCATGAAATGGGAAATACAGCTGATCGTGCACACAATGTTTGTAACATATCCTAGAAGTGAATAGAGAAAATTAGGAAATATTACTGCAACTAAAGGGATTAGGAGTTTATTTTAGGACTAAGTTGTGGTGGTAGCAAATATAAAGCATTCTAGCTTCTGCTTCTCCTGAATATCATCTGATCATTCAGTCTTTAAATCATATCATTTTGCTTGTGCATATGTTAAATTCTAAGGTAGCTAAGAAAAGATTGTATACTGAAATGTAATCTGTCTGGACCACAGTGTCATGGATCCTAATTAGGGCCAGCCAGAAAGGCAGTGGTTTTAAACACATGTATTTAAAGACATGACCCCCTCCTTTCAATTAATTGCTTTATTCCGGCCTGCTCTTTCACAAAATGTTCTAGTTGAGATTCTGTCTGCTGCGTTATTAAAATTTCCTTTTACTTTTTGCCAGTCGTCCCTGTGCCTTGCTGTACTAAGGCAGCATTTTCCTGACAGAGTGATTGCTTGCTGGCACTGCTGATTTTGTACAAGTTAATTTCATTAGAAGTGAACTACAAGTGCTGGAAGGACAGTATTATCAGAAAGATGCTCCTTTTTATCTCCCCTTCCATTCACAAGCATTTTCTTTCTTTCCACCTTAAACCAGCTGGCAAATTTATACTGAGGTTTCTCCCCAGTCTGGCCATCAGTTTAGTTTCTGCAGCCCCCTCCTTGGTGAAAATGGCTGAGCCGTGCTGCACCGCTGTTATGGCTGCAGAATGACCTGGAGATCTGAAGCAAAAAACAGATGTCTCAATAAATTTTTGTCAAAATGTAATTATCTTGGGAGCAGGGAAACAAATGGAGAGAGAGGCAGAACCAGATGCGTGACTTTAAAATACGCAATCATAATTACAAGGAAATTTTGAATAACTAAGTGGAAGAGCCAATGACTGCAGAGAAAAGTCCTTCTTCACTTCTCATGATTATGATTTCAAATGAATCCTGAAACTCAGTTTCTGATAATGGTGCTCAAAGCAGAAACAAGGAGGGCTGTGCAAAAAAAAATCCTCTTGAGTGCATTTTCACAAATAAGTCTTTTCAAATATGACAGGCTATCTTTCCCCAAGGAATCCAGCCAAGATGCGTCTTCATTTTCAACGAATAAAACACTGTAGATTTTGTATGGTAAGTAATGGTGGGAGTTCATTTCTCTAAGACGTCAGGTTAAATAACACAAGTTGGGAAAACTAATTTACTCAGTCAATGTGAGGCTAAAATGTCCAAAAATAATTTTTTTAGTGCTGTTTTAACAATAGATAATTAAACTAATTTCAAAGAGAGTTTGTTTTGTTTTGTTTTGTTTTGTTTTGTTTTGTTTTGTTTTGTTTTGTTTTTCGAGGAGGGTGTGGTGGGGTGGGTTTTTTTGGCTTTTTTGGGGTTTTTTGTTTTCATTTATCAGAAAAGACCACTCTACAGCTGCATTTAAACAAAATGCTGTGCAAAGTCAGACCAGTTTGTTAAGCTGCCTTTTAGGTGAATATAAAATGCCATATTCAGCTGTTGTGAGTAATGTTGCAGAAATCCTAGGGAGGGCTTCCCAGCAGCACTCAGGTTCTCCTTATTCTGTGCCAAACTCAGTGCCATTCCCTGAAGCACTGTGTACTGTATCTTCCTACGTTCACTGATCACCTTACCAGAAATGCTTGCATTTATATCTGAAGCCCCATGAGCAGCCAGGCTACCTTCCACATGCTCTTCTCTCCAGGGGACTTGCTGGAACTTTTACAATTAGAAAATATTTAGTAAATTGCACCTCTAAAATGAGGTGAGGCGAGTTTTAGCTCTCTCATTGGAGAGGCTACTCCCTCATTTCCTCTTTTTTTGTCTTATGTTCTTATCTGTCCTGTGAGTATAAAGGATTCTGCTGTTTTTCTTCACATGGAAGTAGCAGTTTATGGGAAGTATTCTCACAGCTTGGAAGGTAGCTGGCTGGGATCCATTCTGTGAAGAAGAGTAAAGATTATTCAGGAAACAGTAAAATTTTACTCCTGTAGCTGATGTCTTGTTTAAACACTTTAGGGTTTGGGCACATCCATGGCCAATTTATGAACATCAAAAAGAGAAAATACACAAGCCAGTTTTCTCGGAAAAGGAGGTTGGTTCCTCCAAGATGCCTTGTTTAAATTGTGCTGCCAGACACAAAATCAAAAGTTTTGTTCTGTAAAACCTAAAAATTTTCTGGGACCCCTTATTTAACTTCACTAGTGAAAGCGCTGTTTCTGGTTTTGTTTAATAAATATGATGACTAAGTTATAGAAAATAAGAGCTTTGAAACTTCATTAGCATGACAGTTTTTTCCCTTTATATAGCCTATTTTATAGCTGATGCAGAATAATGCTCTCCGACTCCCCAAATATCAAGATTTTTTTAGTCTTCAAGGCTGTTCTTTCAAAGGCAAAGAAGACTAATACTGACAGACTCTAATAATGAGGATCCATTTCCCTTCTCCCCTGCTGATATATTTTCAGCTCTTTCTAAACAGTCTTGGATAGAAAAGAAGTGGAGTGGAATTAAAACGATGTGTGAATCAAATTTTAGAATTCATTGTAACAAATCTACTAAATTTTATTTCCCTATGAATAGCAACAGTCCTAAAAGGCTGGCATGAGTCGATGCTGTCCAAAAATATCTTAGGAAGAGAAGGTTTTGCTTTTCTCTGTTTCAGACTGAAATGAAGGCTGAAACTAAAAGTTTAATTACAAGTTAATAATTTATTCAGTAGAACAAGCTTAACACTTTCAAAGATACCTTATAGATTAGTTGTCCAGGTTAGTGATTTTCGTTGGCAGCAGACAGATAACATTAGCTTTATAGGCAGACTTAAAAAAGTCTTTTGAAGATTTCAACAGGAACATAAAATATCCTCAGGTGTATGAAGTCACCGGAGATCTAAGACAAAGGTGAAAAGAACAAAGATCAAAGTGTGATCTTTAAAATACCTGGTTAGAGCTAAGGTTACTAAGGAAGTGGCAAAATTTTTCCATGGTAATCCTTTTTTTCTTCCTGTAAACCCTTAATATAGCCAAAATAGATCTAAAAACCAAAATTAAGTTCTGACAATAGCAAATTCTAGATTAATGTCTTTTTTGAAAGGGTGTTCAGAACTGGAACAGGCTGCCAGGGAAGTAACTGAATCACTGGAAGTGTTAAAAAAAAATAAAGTAGATATGTTACTTGGGGACAAGGGTTAGATCTCAATATGGCAGTGCTCAGTTAAGAGTTGGAATCAATTATATTAGAGGTGTTTTGCCACCCTAACAACTCCATGATTCTATGAAAGCAAACATATAGATGAAGCATTTAGAAGAACATTATCTCCTTACTTATTGAAAAGTTAGCAGAGCTTTTTGTTATATATTCAAATTGTTCTGTAAACTACAGGATTAATTATGTTTATTTTCATGGTGATTTGGGCCAGACTATCAGGATTTAATACTGCATGCAATACCCCTGTCTACTGGATTATCCTTTTTCAATTTTATTGCAGCTATGGTTTAATTAATAATTAATGTTGAATTACTATTTTATTAATATATATATATATTCACAAACTCTTAAAAGGAATTTCAGAAACTTGTTTGTAAAGCATAGACACATCTGTGGTCTGTATCTTTTTTTTACCCTTATCAAAGTTCTCAGAGAGTACAACATAGTTTATAAAGATGGACATGTGTATTTATACAACAAGAAATGCTGGGTAGGAAATCCTGAGATCTGCAGGGGCTGAGCATGACCTACTTGACCTGCGAAGTAATAAATAAATAAATAGTCTCCTCCAGGTATAAACCAAGAATGCAAAGTTCTGCAGTCTTTTTCAAGACTGAAAAGTGATAAATTGAAATTCAGAGCTACAGGAAAAGAAGGCTAGAGTAGAAAGCACTGTATGACCTTTGTAGCATGTTGTTGTAGGATGTCTGAGTAGGCATATGCATATATATAAACAGGATGTTAATCATTTAGACTGTGAATTGAAGGAGCAGCAAGGACAGAAATTCATAAATACTTCTCATTTCTTGATGTCTTAAATAGCCTGCTACCTACTCAGAGAACTGTCTTTTTACAGAGCAGAAAAGTGTATTTTCACTAATGCACTGTATCAGCTAGAAAATCAGATGAAGAATGAAACTATCAAACATGTAAATAACAAGGACAATCATCTGTGTTCCACTTAATTGTACTGACCATTTTGGAAAAGTGTAACATTCATTGCACTAAATTTTATATGCCTAGCTTTAGAAAACTTTAAAAAGAGAAGTTAATACGCAAAATAGCTATATTTCAGTGCTTTATGATTGCATGGCCCTGGATTCCTTTTCCTTGATGTAAGTTAGATAATCAAGTAGCGGTTTAATCTATTTAAGCATAAATTGATTTTTGTGGGTTTTCAGCACAGAATCTGTCTAAGTTTGTCACAGTCATAGGCAAAGGAGTGACTGAGTTACAATTTTTCATATTCTCATTTTATATAAAATAAAACATTGAAAAACATTGCATAAATTTAACAAAAGTGCCATAATCAAGTGTAAAAAAATTATTTTTAAGCGCAACCTTTTTGCTGTCCTGCATGTTAATAAGATTAGAGCCTGAATTATAAAACATATAAAACACATAAAACATTGGAAATTATTACTTTGTTCTCCAAAAAAATCAATAAATACCTAATTTTAATTTAACTTGCTCTGGACTTTTTGCAGCAGCTTTCTTTTTTTCTCATGTGTCTCTGTTTCTTCCAGTCCAACCCCCATACCACATGCTCTGCAATTTCTCCTGTTTCCATTTCACCCTTCTAAGAACTGCTCAGTCTAAGTACTGAGTACATTCAGAACACCGTGACACGTTCCAAAAACATAAAGTTAACCCATAAGTGTCCCGTGACACACTACACAAACCCAGGGAAACAGTTCCTTCATAATCTTGTCAATCAACACATACTTCTAGAAGCTGCCACAGCCCTGAAATTGTGATGAAGCATGCCTTCCTGAACTTATCAGTGATGCACTTTGATGAAGGGGTTAGTTACCATCAGTTATGTACTCAACACCATTTTTGTCATCAGTACTCTTTCCACCTTATGTGGACATGGCATTTCATAAATAAGAAAATAAAAACCTTTGCATGAAATTTTCTTATCAAAATGACCAGAATCTGGAGTACATGTGCTTGGGTATCTTAAAACCTCTTGCATTCCAAGGCAATGAAATAGTTAAGACCTTTAACCGATGAAAAATAGATTCCAGTACTTCTTTGCTATTTCATAGCTGTAAGGGTTAGCTGTAATAATACTCCTTATTTTTTTTTGAACAAACCATTCAGGTTTAAAGCTCCATAACTCTTTGTACGTATGCACCTATGTATGTAGTTAGGTATGTACGTGTATGTGCATGCATTATTCAGAACCTAAAATCATATGGAGAATTCTTCTTTCTTAAGTATTCTTTTTTTTTTTATATATACCAGAAAGTAATAAAACATTTTAAGATGTTATTAGGTCTTTAAGTTACAAAATCTAGATTCCACCTTAAAAATGTTCCATACTGTATGTTGCATAGCCTGGGGTTCTGACTAGCTGCCAAATATCTATCAGAGAGTGATTTATGATATATGATATGTTCCTCAGCCCAAGTGGAGACTGTTTAGTTGAAACATGAGAAAGGAGAGCCCTTGTGCTCTCCAAACCATGATGACAAGTTTCTGTTTGGCTTTCTGAGTGAACGCACAGTACTAAATGTGCCATATTTTACAACACCGAAACTTATGTAAGGAACAAAACTAAATTCACTTAACCCCTGGTTTCATTAGTTTTTCCTTTTTTTCCTTTCCATTTTTTTGTGAAGCCTACTTCCTATTGTAATGAGCCCATTATTCTTTTGCTGTTTGCAGGGTCTGTTAAATAGAATTACTACAGCTTAATTTCTAAAACTAAAATATTTTCAATATCTGTATGACATTATTTTTTAAATGAGATTTCAGTCATACCATTTAAATTTTGTACCTTCCTTTCAACTGTAACTAAAGACTGTGCTATGATTTCTGGTGCATTTTTTTCTGAAAATAATTGTTCCCTGAAGCCATAAAGAAGTACCTCTCCCATGCTGGTTTTGGAGTTCCCACTTTGAAATGCTTGGGTAGGACAGTAATGTCAATGACCTCTATGGTCCTGAGCAAGAAAATTCCTCAAACCTTTTTTACTGTATTCACAGATACTTCCAGCTATGGGAAAGAAGAAAAAAAAAAAGAATGTTGGCTGTTGGCTGTTTAATCTAGCTGATGTGTCTGTTTTAGTTAGATATTCATTCGCCACAGTACCAAAATACTGAAGTATAGCAGTACAGCATGGGAAAAAAAACAAAACCAAAACCCAAACCAACTCTTGTTACTTCAAGGGGGCTGGATTTGTTTCTTCATATCATTATATTATCTTTGCATGTTCTCTCTCTTTTGTAATCTATGTTTTTTCTGTGGAAGAACAACTGATATGGAAGGCTGGTTTTCCACGGGGAAATGAAATGGTCAGCCTAGAGCATGCTCTCATCTCAAGCAAAGCTTTTCACAGCTGCACAGAAAATGCATGTCATCTTCAGCATTTTGTATGTATGATAGACTGAAAGCCTCTACCTGCTTAGAAGATACAGTAAGTGCAAATTATGAGAACATGTATCCTCCATTTACAAAACCTTGCAGCTCAGTACCTGAAACAAACCTTTAAATCTGAGTCAAAATGCAGAAGGAAACAAATATTTTTTTTTCTGTGAGTCTACACAAGAACAGTTATGACAAACGTCATATCTAGTTTCAGGAGGGCTTCCCAGATCCACTATGACATTGTTCCAGTGCTCTCTTTAGGGGAAGACCAAGAACCAGGATGGCACTCTTCAGTCTGGATTTTTGCCAAAGGATATGGGCCCAGTAGAGCTAGGGAGTACTTTTACCACGCACCAGTCCTGACAAATGTAAACATAGGATCATGGCTTGTGTAACGGCATCTATCCTCCACTCAGCCCAGGTACAGACAGGAAATCAAATATACCCTATGGCACAACAAGAAACTGCTGGCAGCAAAAGAAACTTACTTTTCCTGTTCTGAGTCCTTGCAAGGTCCTTAGACACAAGACCTAATTTCTATAAGATTCATTGAAGATATAGATGGCTTTCACACATGTGATTTGCAGTTCTTTGGAGATGCTGCAAATCATGTGGACTTGAGAGGTCACTTTGGCCTCAGTCCACTGAGGCTGTCAGGTTGAAGGATCAGGCTTTTGTATTGGACATGAAAAAAGCAGAATCAGTAGATAATCAACAGGCACTGGTCTCAGGCCATTAAGACAGAGGAGAGACTGCTGAAGAGGTAGGATAAATGAACTATGACACAAATATGTTTCTGTTTATGTAGAATATTATCTCAGTTAGAATTATATCTCTGCAAAGGCAATTTGACAAAAAGTCCATAGCAGAAAAAAACCTGATCAACACTGTCTATTGAGGCTGACTATCCTTTCTGTTCCTGGGTCAGTATGCTATTAATAGATGTCTTCAGGCTCAGTTATTGGCCTCTTCTGGATATGTGCAAATCAACAACTCAGGAAAGCCCCACTCTGAAGGCTTCTCTAGTGCTGCTTTTTTTTTTGTTACCCACAACTCCAGGCATTGAAAGATATCGTGAGGTAATGCAGCTGATTGCTTTAAGAAAATGTGCAAGTTGGAAACCTAAGAGCTATGTATATGCCTAGAAGGTAAGCATTTTTTAGTTTGGAAATAAACACACTCCATCATTCAGAGTTGTGCACTGATTTCACTGTATTCATCTCACGAACATGTTTCTGCTAATTAGTGCATCATATTCTTACTTTGGATTGAATCTTGGTATATTCTGGAATATGTCTTCAAAAACCTGCAGATTTTTAAAAGTCCTTTTTAAAATATTAACTTAGTGGTAGTCACATATTGCCTTTCTGAGAAAAAAAAAATAGGACTCTGAGTCTGAGCACACTTGCTACACTTGAGATATGTATGAAGGCATACAATATTGAAAGCAAAAATAAACAGAACCTTTCCAACTCTTAAGAATGGATTGGCAGAGAGGGACAGAAGCCTGTGAATAGAATAATCCTCTAACCTGTGACAGGTGTGAACATTTGTGTTCTGAATCAATCAGAATTGCTGTGCGGCTTTTTAGTTAATACAGAGTAATAATACTACATTTATGACTGTTTAACCAGTTGTAGGCATCAAATTTATCTTGGAGTCTTTGCTTTCTTCTGTCCAAACAGGCAAAATTTTCACTGTTTTGTGTAAAGTGACCCAGCCTCTTCTGTTATAGTGATACAAACATGACACAGTTGTGTTTTATCTGGAAGATCCACAAACAGGTTAGCAGTAGAGAATGGAGCAGCACATAGAAAATACATAATAAGCTAGTATGATACCTAGAAATGTCTTCTGATTGTCTTTGCACTATATCTCACACTGTTACAGCAACATTTGTTGTCCTGAAATAATTATGTTTTATTATCAGAGTAGAAGCCTGCCTATGGATTGCTAAATAGTGACTATTTAAAATTAATTTGGAGGAAAAAAAAGAAATAGTCTTTAGATTTCTTAGCCTGCAGAATACTGGTATTATTTGTTACTTTACTGGCAATACCTAAAAGGTCTAGTTGTGTTTAAAAGTTTAAAATTTTATGTTGTCTGGTGTCTGTTTTGCAGAACTATTAGAATATGAAAACTGTTGAAGATTATGGGTTCACCGGCAAGTTTTCCTCACTTGGGAGTAATCTATTGCTCATTTAGAGTATAAACAACCCTATTAATGCTAAAATAATTGTTTGAGAATTTTCTTGTGCTTGGATTTTCAGTATAAGTGCTGAGACTTGCAACTCAGCTAACGTCAGCAGCAAACAAACATCCTGTCAATGTGCCTGGCACTCTGTGTTCCTGTATGATTGGCAGGAAACAGAGTGTTTGGGGAAGGGGAAGATGGACATTACAAAAACTATAAACCTGTTTTCCCAAAACAATGGCATGATACAAACCCAAAGGGGCCTTTTATTAAAATATTTGCTGTTAGATTAATTGAGTTGCAAGGGTAAGTGGGGGGAGGAATGGGTAGAGGGTGTGATTTCTCAATATATAACTGAGGTTAAATATAACTGGCATATTATACACACTTTTTTTTCCTCATAGGCTGTTTTTCAGCAGCACTGTAGAATGCATGGAGCTGAAACTACCCATCTGTATGTGTCCATCCCACTGGGGTTCATTTCTAGTACACTGTATTGGCAGTAGTTTCTACGTTAACTTGGTCTATCTCCATGATCAGTGTCCAGAGCAGATGTCCTTCTACTTTTTGGGTGTATCACAGCTCAAACCATAAAGCAGACCAGGTTTTTTGTTGCACTAGTGCCACTCTTGCATTGCACAGAAGGCTAGCTTTAATCTCTGTGGGGCACTGTATGCAAGTCCAGCTGGCCAAAGCTGCAGTGCATGTGCTGAGCAAGCACGTTTCCCAGCTGCCTGAGCAGCATCTCCTGCTCAGTCACTCTCCAAAACACTTAGAGCTGTGCTGCAACCTGGAAGCTCCTACAATGAGGGAAAGTGAGACAGCTCTTCATTAGACTGCAGTCCTTTAATCTTAAGCCTTCTGGCCTTCTGTGATGCTTCTCTCCTGAAAAGTAGCCTGGAGCAATTTGTGGGGTTTATACATCTATACAGGCAACCAGATAACTAGTTTAGCCATCCATACAGCACATGAAGACGTTAAAGCCTGTTAGGAGGGAATTGTTGAATCAGATTGTATTTGAAGGACAGTCATAACTGAGAAGTGGAATTTGGGTTTTTTTCCTGTTCTTTCCAGTAGGCATATCTAGAATGTACCATCTTGTCACTGAGACTAAATAGCATTTTCTGAAACCACCAAAATAAATTGAAGTTAGTTCTTAAAAAAGGGGGTTTGCAAATTATTTGCAATTTGTTCAACTGTGAAAGATTTTTACTATTGTGAAAGGCTTTGAACTAAAAGATGTCAGCTTTGAGTTGGTGTGTGATACCATCTGGCACATTTGCAGCAGCAATTGCTTAATATCAATGGAGGTTCAAGCAAGGAGCCTAATGAATTTTGGCAGCAAGTTTGAATAACAATAAGAAAGTTGAGTTTCTGTTCACTGGTCATAAACAAGGACATTTGTGTTGCCTTACAGTGCTAGACCCAATGAAAAGCAAAACTTCTGCTGGTGAATATTTGTATTGGTCTTAGCCAATAGAGTAAACTTTCTCTGTAATAGCTGGTGTGTGCCTGTGTTTTTATTTCTGACAGAAATCAGTGTTGATAAGGGTGGATGTCCTTGTTACTGCTAAGCAGCACTGATGCATCATCAAGGTCTGTTCTGCTCCTCACACCGCCCCACCACTGAGTGTCCTGGGGTGCAGCAAGCCAGACAGCTGACCCCAACTGGCCAAAGGGATATAGTCTACCACAGAGTGACATGCTTACAATATTGAGCTGGAGGAAGAAGGTAGAAGGGGGACATTTGGAGTTGTAGGATTTTTCTTCCCAGGACACTGTTGCATGTGATGGAACCCTGATTTCCTGGGGATGGCTGAAAACCTACCTGCCCATGGGAATCAGTGAATTAATTCCTTGTTTTGCTTTGCTTGTAAGTGTGGCTTCTGCTGTACCTATTAATCTGTTTTTATCTCAACTCATGGATTCTTTTGCTTTTACTCTTTCAATTCTCTTTCCCATCTCACTTTGCAGGCCTCAATGAGTAGCTGTGTGGTGCTTATTTGCTGGCTTGGTTAAACCATAACAAAATTGAATGCTTCTCTGGAGTCACATGCTTTCCACCTACTCAGGATCTGCCAACCATAGAAGAACTATTATGCTGCAAAAATGACAAGGTAAGTTGAAATGTGGAGCAGATAATTCTGCGGTGAGACAACAGTTACAACTTTATGGAAATCAGTGGAACACATCACCACACTGGACATTAGTATGTTCCCACCACACTGTAAAACTTGAAAAATATTGTCTGACGTGTTGTGTCTAGAGCTCCTTTCTTTCCTGCGCAGATGAGTCATCTGCATGTGCATGGATCAATGTAGAGACATTTATTTCCTTAATTATAGGCAGGTGCACTTGGTGTCCAAGGTGTGTTGGAGGAGATAAGAATCTGGTCTAACTCCAAGAGGCTACTTCTCCTCCAAATGTGTCTTAATCTACAAACAATGCATGCACACCATAAAACAAAGAAACCAACCAGCTTTAACCAAACTGAACCCTACAGCTTCTTTAGTGCCAGACCTTAGTCATGAAAAACACAATAAAGATTCCACAAGAGGAAAGAATGGTGTAATTTTTATTGTGGAAATTTAATATGTTCTTCCTTCTCCTAGCATCACCACTCCATTATACTGTAAGTGGCTAGTGGATGTTTGATGAATGATGTCATGTTGTAGACATGGCAGTAAATCTACCTCTATTTGTCTACATGCTCTGCAACCCAATGTGAAGGTGTGGGCAGATGTGGCAACACGCTACTCTCTCAGTCCACGCAGGTAATTTAGAATAGATTGGGAGATGCCTGTAAAGTCTACTATCTAAAGGACAAACTTGCACTAGTGGAGCTGTAGGACTCATTTTGGTTAGGGCTGGCTGAAGCTTCATTTTTCTTCAGATTCAAGCTTATGAATGTTTGCAATTAGTTTATCATAAAAAACTTGGGCTTTGATTTTACAGCAATTTTCTTTAATTTTCAACCAACACAGGTTTCCTACAATGCTCTCCAGCCTTATTAAAAGTCTTGTCTTGAGTAAAAATATTCTCCTTATGGTGAACTCATTAGCTGGTGTATAAGCTGAGTGAACACAGAATAGTGAAAGAAAAGCCAGCAGCAAATTCTATTTTAAATTGGAACAAATATAATTGGGGAAATTGCATGTAGTCATCATCAGTCATAGTAAGAGATTTCTCTGTGAGTGGCATCTAATTTAATGATTTCACAAATGGGTGGGGGTGACTCCATCAATTTTTGGTGAATTGACAAGCTCATTACATTTATAATAGCCAGGACTTGATCCTACAAACCTTACTCACCAGAGTGAAAAACAGTTTGAGGCAATGCCTTTGTTATGTGCAAAATAAAGGAGGAAAAAAGATCAAAACAAACATATTTTTTCCTCCCTTTTTACCATCCACAGATTCTGATGCTTATAAAGGGCCACTCTTTCTTGTCTGCTCTGATTTTTAAATCAGTCTTCCATTTTTATTTTGATGTGTACTTGAGGTAAAAAGCATTATAGCAATAACCATAATAAAACCAATAATGCACAACTTACTGGATAAGCAAATTATTAGGTATGCAGTATATTATGACAAAGCAGTAATGTGAAGGGAATGGAATCAAATACTTACTCCTTAAAACAGTAGAACCAAAACACTCCAGTATCTTACAATGGTGTCTTTTTGTTAGGCTTCACTCCTCCATTTAGCAGTTTAACAAAAGGAGAAAGTAAAATTCAAAATATATCAGGCTGCCTGTGCATCAAGTGTCTCGCTAAATGCCCTCCTCTAGTGCATTGCTAGCACAATAGCTGACAGCTGGGCAGCATATGATGATTCCAAAGCTTAAGTCAGTGATCCTGAGGAAAAAAATCTCACCTTCACTGCTCTATTTCTGTCCTGGATTGAGAAGGAATTTTTGATGATGTATGCAAAATACAGACCAACATTTATTATACATTATTTTGAGCATAAAAATATTTTTACAGCGTTTTTATCTCAAAGGACACTAAAATTATTTGTGGTTAACTGAAAACAGACCTCTCCAAGGGTGAGAGATGTTCTGTACCAACTATGATACACAATTTTGAGGAAAAAACCCCAGATAATGGGAAAGAAAAAGGGAAAAGGAAGAGAAGGAGAATGAACATGAGACATAGGTGCAGAGGAGTACAGCTCAATTTGTGGGGACACAAAGATTAATAATCTTCATAAAAAATCCCTGAAAGTCATAAATAGGAAATAGAAAATTTTGCAATTCATACTCGTTCATAGAGGGAAAAATTATTATCTTATTCTGAGAATCAACATATGATGTCATGAGGCATACTGTGGGGTTTGGACTACCCTATAAAGCACTTTCTTGTGTAGGATCAGTGCAGTAAAAATGCACATTAACTGAGGCAGCATTATGTTAGCTTTACTTTATGGCAAATCTGTCCTCTATAAATTGATAAAAAGGCTGATTTACTTGTAAAGTTTAATTCTACCCTGATTAGTGATCACTTCATCACTTGAAATACTTAGAGCAGGGGGAATTAGAAGGGAGGGAACAAGTTTCCTATTTATACTTAAAATAATAGGCACTGGACACCTGGCACCCTATAAATACTGTGACACTGTACGATGGCAAACATGGGCACAATGCACTGCTTATTCTCAGTTGAAATCCATCTGTACACTACAGTAGTAAGACAAAAGAGGATTGTTAGCACTTAAAGGCACCTTGACGCAGTCATACCACTTGACTCTTTTATTAATTGCCCCATCTGTTAAGTGAGAACTTTCTGACATAGGTTGGTACACACTCTTAAACCCCTTGGTCTGCTTCCTATTGGTTCCACATGTGTTTGTATTTGTTCTCAGTAGGCAGAGATTCCAGAGAGAAATGAACCGCTGCAGATCGATTGCAGTATCAGTCATGCAGAAGACATGGTAATACATGCCGCTTCAGCCTGATTTGTTGTTAACCCTTTGAACACAGGGAAGTAGTGGGTGTGGGTCAGAGAGGAAAAGAGAAACCAGTAAGCTGCCAAAGACTCTACTGGGAGAAATAGAATTGGTATCATGACTTCTAAATTACTCATCTCGTTAGGGGCTCTCTGCCTTCCAATAAGTCTTTGCAAATTACATTTCCACTGCTGCCTGTCTTAGAGCTATGTACTTTAATACAGCCAAGCCAGACAGTATTAGGATAATGTGAAAGATTACACTGCTGTACTGAGTATTCCTGCCCATTCTGCACTGCCTGGATAATTTTCTCTGACAAAATTATAGTGACAAGAGCAGCGACTGAAGCCTAGAGTGACAAAAGCCAGAGCATTTAAAGGTAAGACCACAATTCACACAAGAAATAAAACAAAGACATTGTGTTGCTAAGTATTTGCAGAAGATGTAGGCTTGCTTCCCAGAAATTTTGGTTGGCATTTATGGTATTGCTAGGAATTATATACTAAAACATGATTTTCAAAGGCATTGAAGAAAAATTTGTAGTTTGAAGACCTATACTATGGACACATGGACAGTGATTCAAAACTTTTCAATTTATTGAGCAAGTAGGATTAAAATCAAAAGACCATCTTCATGTGAATGCACAGGTAGAAAAGCAAGCAGTATTCTCTTTAATTAGAAGAGATTGGCAATGTAGCACCTGGTAGGGCTATAAAAGCTCAGTGAAATTTTTCTTTAAATGTGGCTTCTGTGAATTGTACACATGTATTCCTATGCCGATGCTTGAGGGAGGCAAGTAGGACCTGTTTTCTCAAAAGTTCGAGGCAGCATAAAATCTTTTGTTATATTGCTACAGTTGTGTTCACTGCAGAACCTGCTAAAGTCTAGAGTGAATACAAGGGCCCACATAATCCAGTCATTGTTCATAGAACCACTTAGGTTGGAAAAGACTTTTGAGATCATCAAGTCCAACCACAAACCTGACAATGGCAAGTCCACTACTAGTGCCACTTCTACCTCTCTTTTAAGTACCTCCAGGGAGAATGAAGCAACCACTTTGCTGGACTGCCCTTTTCAATGCCTGTCTGATTTCTGTGAATAAATGTTTCCTAATATCCAATCTAAATTTTTCCTGGTGCAACTTGAGGTCATTCAGTCTCATTCTGTCTCCTGTTACTTGAGAGATGAGACTGTTCCGCACCTTGCCACAAGCCCAAGTTGTAGAGAGTGATTAGGTCCCCCCCAGCCTTCCTGTTCTCCAGCTAAACAACCCCAGGTCCCTCAGCTGCCTCTCATGGAACTTCAGACCTTTAATAAACTTTGCTGACCTTCCCTGGACACAATCCTCAATGTCTTGTACTGAGGGGCCTAAAACAGATCACAGTCCTTGATGTATGGGCAATCATAGCTATCTTTTCTTAAAACCCTCTAATTAGATTTAAAGTAAATGTGTAGTGGTTACACTAGAGAGTTAGAGGATGCATTAAAGATGACTCATACGAATTTTAATGCAGTTTTTACATGGTATTTTAGCTTTACCAATAGAATCATAGAATGATTTGTGTCGGAAGGGACTTTAAAGAGAATCTAGTTCCAAACCCGTGGCTATGTGCAGGGACACTTTTCAGTAGAACAGATTGTTCAGAGCCCCATCCAACCTGTCTTGAACACTCCCAGGGGCCCACAGTTTCTTTGGGCATCTTGCTCTTCACCACCCTCACAGTAAAGAATTTTATTCTAGCATTTCGTCCAAACCTACTCTCTTCCAGTTTGGAGCCACTCCCCCTTGTCCTCTCACTACAGGCTAACAGAACTAGTGTCTCTCCATCTCTCTTGTAGATTCCCTTCAGGTTCTGGAAGGCTGCAACAAAGTCAACCTGGAGTTTTCTCCTTTCCAGGTGAAAAACCCCAGTTCCACCAGCCTTTCCTCACCTCCTCAGAGGTGGTCCATCTTTCCAATAAACTTGACAGTATTTCTCCGCACTTGCTCCAAGATGTCCTTTCTGTGCTCAGAATCATCCTAAAAAATACATCTAATATTTAATCTTAGAGTTTATGTGAAATGGACAATTTACGTACTTGGGAGGGTAACAGACACTCTACATGAACAGAATTAAAAGATGACTGGTGCTGTTTCAGTCATCTACTTTTTAAAGATACACATTTTCTAAAATAGCTCAGGGTAAGTCAAGCATAGAGGTTTCCTGGTGTACCTGAAGCATATGTAAGTTGACCCACTCTTTTAGGGTCCCTTGGCAGATTATTATGTATACATCTCTCTCACAGAATACTGTAGTAAGGAGACGTGGAAATTTCCTAGTTTTGGAGCTTTGAGTCAGATTTTCTGATGATGCTAGTTGAGGAGTATCCAGAGGCTGTGCTTTTTAAGTTTTCCCTTTTTTTAAACTGAAAGACCACATGGAAAAATTGTGAGCATTGGCTCATATATAGAAATTTAAGTGCTAGTAAAATTATAATTTTTTCTTATACATTTTATTTTTAAGGCCAGAAGGGATCCTGACCAATAAAACATTAATATTTGAATTACAGGTATGAGTTAACTAGTCATCTTTTACAAGTTATTACTGTAAAATTGAGGCTGTTAATATTAAAAATGTATATAGAAGTATTTGCTGTGATCTATTGCTGAGGAGCTTAAATAAAAACAGGAAACAGTTATCACCACAGACCTACAAAATAATCTTGAATCCAATTTAGTTAAGAACAGCACACTAGCCTCAAAAAGTGATTCTCTGTACAAATAGAGTTAGTAAAGTGACTTACATAATAGTTTCTAATATGATGATAAATTCTGGGAAGTCACAAAAAGTATTTGTTGGAGAGACAACAAGTGATTTCTTCCATGTCCTGGTGTCCCTAACTCGTGGTTTTGCCTCTGTGGCCTCATTATATGAAAAGAGAATGTTAAAGACATGCTGTAGGGGTGTGCTGATCATAAAATTCATTAATAAACCCTTTATTTCTAGCAAAATATTTTTAATATAAACATTCATTTCACAGACCATTTTAAAATGATTTATAATTAAAAGCCAATGCCCATGGACTAGAATAGGTCAATGACGTCCTGCTGGTTCATTACTGCAGAAGCATTTATTTTCCAAACAGCTGATCCTCTGACACTGTTCTGTTAGAGCAATATTTTTTTTTATTATATAAAATGAGTAGGGCAGATTTAAACATTTTATCTGACAAATATGGGTGCACAGATGTCAGAGATGATGTACTGTTTGCCCCAATGCACTTTTACAGAGCTGAAAGTGGCTCTCTCTAGGTCCTAGATGAATTACTGATTTTGAGCAGACCTTATTATTTAATTGTGCTTGAAGACTTCTTGTTTTGATGTTTCCATTCCCTTCCATTCCATTTCTCAGAAAAAGACAGCAAAATTTAAACTTCCATCAATTTATAATGATTTCCACAAAACTGTTATTAGGCTCTTATTAGGAAAGTGTTGGGGAACAGGAAAGAAAAATAAGAAGTATATCCTCTATAAAGCAAACAAGATTAATAAAATTGTATATTACTGTGATTGCTCAAGGGAAAACATGTTTCCAATCGTCTGCGTACAGCTTGAGTTTTACTTTAAATCTCACCTTCGTTCTGATTCCCAGAGATGACCAGTGCCATTTCAACAGGAGTAAAGACAGAGAATTTCCCTTCCAGAAGAGGTCTGTCTGCTTGTCTGCTCTCTTGTCTTTTTTTTTTTTTGGTTTTTTTTTTTGGTTTTTTTTTTTGTTGTTTTGTTTTGTGGGTTTTTTTTGGTTTTTTTTTGTGTGTGTGTGTGTGTCTCTGTGTGTACACACCTGTGACTCAAACATCAAGAAAATGGTGAAGGGGAAATGTGGTTTTATGCAACAGTCAATCTCATAGTCAGCTGAGCATATCTTCTAATACAAGCTATGTCACTGGCTCCTTCTATCACCCTGAGCACCTAAATGCTCTGTCTCTCTGCTGGGACTGTGGCATTAGATTATTAATATCTGTAAAAAACATCAAGAGTCAAGTAAAAATACAATTAGCACTATTTTTTTTGGATTTAGTAGGAAAAACGAAGAGGGTAGCAGTTAGTTACAGAAGAAGGAAGTCTTCCTAGAGACTGAGTGCTGAACAACAGATCATCTCAGAAGGTACCTTAGAAGAAAAAATGACATGAATTTTTTTTTAAAAATCACAGAACAGGAACTATTAATAAATGGTAATGCAATGATTATGAAATTTCAGACTTAGAGGGCTTTCCTTATAATTTTTTGATATGAATACTGTTGAAGATGTTGCAAAACCTCTTCCAGTGGTAAAATGTTAGCCATCACAATTGCTAGGTATCCTGTTGGTTATGAAATATGTCTCTTTGTCACACTCCTTCACTCCTTTGAAAGACTTTATGAGTCAGGTCACCTTCTAGCAGTTTCCTTTGAAAGATATTTTTGAGTGGAACTATAAATTCTTTATAAAAATGTAGGTAATACACTATTTCCGATGTTGAACACTATTGGCCTGCACTAAATTAATTAAAGAAAGATTCATTTTCTTTACTAGGAGAGGGACAGAGCGCATATGAGAGCAGGAAATGTTCTTTACACATCAGTCTCTCTTAGGGAATAATTGAATGCCAAGACTGCTGACCAGGCTGCAGCCATGATGCGCTTTTATTAACTTTTCTATTAGTGCTCCGATTCTTTGTCTACTAAGATCCTCTTTTTTCATATGATAGCAATCCCAGGTGGGTGACCATGCAGTAAAGCGTTGATTTTGCACAGCTAATAAATGTGGAAATAAGAAAATACTTTCCCTGAAGCTAAGCAGCATTGTCTGGAAATATATCCTTCACACACAATGTGTCCAAATGTCTGGGAAAAATGTGAAGTCTGGGTTCCCATCACTCAAAGTTTAAGAGTCTATCGAAGAGCAGGAAAAAGTTGGGCCATTACTGTGGGATTGTAGTTCACTATTAGAGGTGCTGTAACTCTGTTGGTGCTTGGTAACAGCGTCTTTTTGAAAAGGTTATGAACCTAATGGCTTAGTAAGGTCTTATGCCATTATTACTCAGATGCATTAGTACTGTTAGAGAGCTACTCCAGACTGAGACTAGCAAAAGCACGGCTGAACACAGGTTTCTGTCTGGACAAAAAACTTTTGACTTTCTTCTTTTCCAAGGTAAGTAACTTTGTGGCTTTTTATGTCCAGCAAGTTCAAAGGAAGAAGATAAACTCTGCAGAGGGTTGAGGAAAGGGCTGATTCATTCCTGAAAACACAATGAAGATTATGAAAGAGCTATTCCAGTTTAAAATGTCTTATGTTTTGTGTTTTACGGATTGTAGAGAAAAAATGCCTTTGTACCTAAATACCCTTGGTACTAGCCAGAATGTTGTCCCAAGAATATCTCTTCAGAAGGGGTGAATGAGAAAGTAAGATGAGCCTCAGGGAGTCTGCAAAGTACACAGGAAGATGGGTAAGAAGCAAAAAAAGATGCCAGTATAACTGACTAAAGAAAACTTGAAGTTGGACCTCACAGCTAAGTACATGTCTGCTGATTCTTCCTGTGAATATCTCACCCACATCTCTGGCACTTCCACAGCAGATAACCTAAGCTGACATTCACCTTGGCTACTTTACAGAAGTAATATTTTCAGCTGGACAAACTGTTGTTGAACAGCAGCTCCATCGAATTACTCATGCTTTCCTTTGTGAGCGTACATGTTTTCTTTTCCATAGCAGGGATTTTTTTGTTCTGTTTTGGTTTAAGGTTTTTGGTTTTGTATTTTTTTTTGTGCTACTAAGATACTCTCAGTCCCCCTTTCCACTTTTCAGTCTTGCCAGGTTTACTTCCACAGAGTGGTCATGTACTTAGAGTACACTTACAGTACTTTGTTGGGAAGCAAACCATGGTTTTGATCAATTTTATAAAGCAGTTTTGTAAGCGCGTGAGATGTGGTTGTGGGGAAAAGTTACTGCACTTGCCATTTTGCCTTCTATTTTTTTAACTTTGGAGTAAAAATGAGGCCTTCATGGTTATTGATACAACTCTCTTCCTAGCCTACAATAGACAAGATACTAGATATAAACAAGAGGAATTGCAAAATATTTGCACAAAGGAAATTTTACTTAGAATAGCATCAAAATTATCAAATTGGATATGGAATCATTCAGCTAGTTGCCCAGCTGCCTTTGAAAAAAAATGTTTAGCAAAAAGGGTGGGATAATTTGCACCCATACTTATCCTCCCAAAAAGCTGTCAGTCAACAATGTTTTTCTCTCTTCTGAGAAAGAGGATTTGTCAGACTTCCCGAGCCAATGGTATTTAAGATATAAACAAATTAAGACAAAAAAACAATAGGTGTTTTTTTCTACAAAGGGGCTATTCATTTGTGCTCAGCTTTTCATTAAAAAGAAAAAAAAGAGATACTGCAAAATGTCTAACTACAGGCGTGTGTAACAACACTCATGTGTAGGGCAATATCTAATTTTTTTCTAATCAACTTCAGACCAGCTTTTAATTGGTCTACTTCTCAATCAACTTGGTCAGTAAAAAATCGTAAATCTGGCTACTTTATTCTGCTCTACATTTTGTGGTACTTCCTTCTTTTGATCATTGTCAAATCATAGTCAATGAGTAGTCTAAAATTAGTGGACCTATGTGTGTAGTAAGGTAATAATATGCTAGGCAGATGATAGGATTTGTCCTTTCGTCTGTGCTGTCACCTGCAGACAGACACTGGTAGAAGGGTGCAGAATTACAGCTCTGAAATATGTTCCCCAGATGTAATAATTTTGTAATCAGCACAGTAAAACAAATATGATGCCTTAGACTGAAAGCAGCTAAAAAAAGTCCCTACTCCCATGCTGCAGTTACTTGCTCTCTTTCATCCAAACATCCTCAGCCTCATAAAAAATGATGGACAATGGGATATATTTTTATGGTAATGCATTAGGAACAGCATGACATTACTTTCAGGGGTTTCATTGGTCTACTTCTTGTTTAGGACGTCATGTCTCTGTCATTATGTGAAAATTACCCACCATTATCAGTTCATCCACCAGATCATAAAAGTAAACAGAGGGACAAAACCAAACTAAATCTACCCATATTTACAGAAAAAAACTAATGGTGCATTTTTCAATTTTCCTCTATCTAGCAAGAAAATCGAACCCTTTCACCTTGCTGCAAAGCCTTGATGGTACAAGAGGTGATTAGAAGTCCTTTTTGTGGCAGGAAGAAAAATACATCCTGATGTGTAGTTGTAGGAAAAGCAGAAACTTTGCTCTAGATAGTGTGGCCCTGTCTCCCATGTTTTTCCTACAGGTCCAGTATTTTACTGCAAGGTGACTGTATGAGCCGGGTGTGTTCAGCACTGTCTGTTCACTCACTGATTATCATTTCTGTTTTGAATGGGGCATGTCTGTGAGTATTGTGTGGTGGCTCAGTGCCAACTATGGGTCACAGGATCACATGGGTCACAGGGGTGTGCACAAGGTGCCCACAAATGGAGAAATTAGTGGTAAATAGGGTAAGAGGTTTGGGAGCCATGAATTGGGGTGGTCTGCACTGGCTACAGTTGAGAATAGAAGGTCTGAGGGTTGTCTACTGGACTGACAGTAGATTCAAGTCAGAGACCCAGAGGCTGAACTTAGTAATAATAACTTCCACCAGTCTGAAGTAGCTAACAGAGAGAGTTGGTTTTGTATGTATGAGTCTGCAAGAAGCAGCTGGGAGACAATAAGGTCAAAAGCAGCTTCAGAGGTATGTCTAAGGCCAGTTACCAGAGTGAGACGTATAAACTTAAACCTATGGACCTTGAAGTAACATCCTTGCCATTTTGCACTTTGGAAAGCTGAGGCAGAAAAAGGAGACAAAACTCAATTTGCCTAGCAGGCCAGAGGCAGATCAGCTGTGGTTTTGACTTCTGGAAGAGTGAGAGTCACCACTCAAATGCAGTGAATAACACAGAACATCTCCAAGCTCGAGGTGCTATAGGTGAAGAGGAGTGGAGAGGAACTAAAGCCTTTCAGCTCAACAAGCAATTGTGTCTGTGGGAGAAAGGAGATTGATTGCAAATGTTTGCTACATTCTGCTCACCTCAGCAGGCAGAGGTTAATATTTTGAGAAATATTCAAAGCAAAGGCATCACACATTTTATGCTTCATGTCCTAAATCAAATCAAAGAAACATACAGAGCCAGGACACTTCTAAGTCATATTTTAGGCTGGTAACACATAAGGTGTAATGACTACTATAAAAATGCATGATTTATCATGTCTTGCTATTTAATTGTCTTTCGCACTGTACAGCTTTCCATTCTATCCTCCGCCTTGCTCCAAACCACACAGCAAAGAAACTATTTCTACCACTTAACATTAAAGTCTTTAAGACAGACCACAGTGCAATTAGACTATTGTCTTGCTGGAGGTGCATAACAGCTTGGCATGTGGTTTTTCTTATACTTCACACTTGGCTTGTGTCAAGAGCAAATGCCAAATGGCAGCATGTGAAGTCTGTAGACAGTGGCTAAATATATCTTACTGTGACTAGTCTGCAGATCCTGTTTCCTTGCTTCAAGCACCACAAAGGCAAGCCAGAAGCTATGCAAAATGCAGGCCACTTGGCTTGATTTCCTCTGTGGTTGACAAATTCTAGTGACGTTTTCATCCTGAGTTCCTTAGTTGAAACTTGTCAGGACACTGAGGATTTTGAACTGGCACACATGAACCAGAGTCTGTGGAAGAGACAGGAGATAAACTCTGACATTAACTCTTGTAGTGTTAGAGAAAAATATTGCTCTGGCCCAACTTCTCTACATAGTTTAATTTTGTGTGAAAGCTACCTGGAAAATCTTCCTGACTCAGCTAGAGTATGAGAATACTTGCCAAAACATCAGCCCAAGCTCAGCTAATCTCAGTGCTGGTTATTAAGTTAGTGCTGTAATCATGGAGGAGTGAAGTGAGTGAGTCAGGAAGTGTAAGATGGGGAGGCTGGGGGGGAGGATGCTCGCTTCACTTCTTTTTGGTACAAAGCAACAGTATCATAACTCCTAGCTTCAGAGCTCCACATCTATGCATTGATGTCTCTGTATGTGGATTAGGATTTTAAAAATATGTAACAAAATAAAAAATACATATGCCTGAATATACATATTCATGTATATGCTCTTCATGTGTCTGCTTAAGAGTAAAATCGAGTGAACAGCTTGAAGTCTTCTATGTAAATGCTTGCATTTTGATAGGCATTGTTACGACGTTATAATTCAAGAAAAACAAAATTGAGTTTCATTTTTTTACTGTCATACAAGTCTGCCTTGGTGGGACAGGGACTATTGGAAGTAGGCATTCCCTTTGAAGAGAATCATTGTCCCTGTTATCCTCTGTATGAAAATTCTGCAACTTGAGGAAGGGGCACTAAGATGACAGTATTACAGCAATTTACAACTTGATATTTTTGAGGTTTAAATGACACTAGGGTTTTCTTGCCCTAGGCGTCAATCTATATCTTAATGTTGACAAAAATGACTTACCACTGTATGGAAAAAGTAAGAGAAAGGGTGGACAGTTGGGACTACCTGACTGGGAGAGCTCTGAATACAGCCTGATTTTTTTTTTTTTTTTGGCATTAGTTAGCTGGATCTTTGATAAACATTAAGATTCATTCCCATGCCTGTTTCGGAGCAGATGAATTCCTGTATCAGCATATTTGGGTTGTTGCAGTTGCTGGGATACATGAACATATACTGTATATACTGTAGCTATATGGCATATTCAAATAAAAGGCTGGGGAATAATGCCACTCAATTAGCAGCAAACAGAAACTGAATGATGATTAAATTTCTGTTGCTTGCAAGGAAGGCAGAAGTTCCTGTTCTTCAAATGAATGGTTAAAGGGACTAAGAACACTTCAAGGATTCTCCAAATCTACTATGATCTTTCAAACCAATAGCTACTTTAGGAAAAACAAGTTAGAATCTTTAATCCTTTAAGAAGGGACTGGTATAATTTTACAATAAGTGGGAACAGAGAGCTGTGTAGAGCTAAATGACAGCAGTGCTGACAAATGATAGCAGACTGGCAAAACCTTGAATAGTTTTAAGGGCGGATCCTAGAGAAAAAACTGTATTATGAGTTCATGAGTGCCTGTTCCCTGTCATACTGCAATATTTCACCAATTAGTGTTCAGAATATGGCACAAGGCACCCCTTTTTAGGATAAATTTTTAGACTGACAATTTTAAGGTCTGTTTGAGCAATGCATTCCCTTCCACAATATGTAAATCAATAAAACCTCAAACAACTTCACACTTTATAAAAAAGATAGTTTTATTATTTGAAGATGTTACATTGAAGTATATTTCCATGTCCAGAATTTATTCAGACATAAATATTGTGGGTATTTTTTCTTTCCTCTAAAAATCCTGTAAGTATTTTACTACCTTCTTACTGGCCTGTTTTTACCACTTTTTTTTTTTTTAATGACATAAAATACACACTTAATAGTGAATTCACTCAGGAATGTACTGTAGCTGAAATTAACTCTTCTGATATCACTTTAGTGTGTTTTTGTCCAAGTTTACTATAAACTGTACCATCATGGCATTTTTCAAGAATTTGGGGGAAGATCAATCATGGTAAATTAGGATAATTAAAGAATGCTGGTAAGAATGGAGTGTGAGTTATAAAGAACAGTAATTAAAGTATGTGAGTGAAAAAAATTAATGACGCTCAATTTTCAGTGAATTTGGGTCTGTTTTCAACTTCCATGACCACACTGTCATAACTGTAGTTGTCAGCCAGCCTTTAGCCTATATGTACCTCAAACTCCTTTTGAATCTCCCTACTGGAGAGATCAGTACCCTACTGGATGGGAAGGAGCAGGCAGAAGCACTGGTCTGGGCTGGGATTCATCCCAGCCTGCTAGGGCAGCTATGACCTCTTAAAGCAGGTATCTGAGCTACCAGCCATTCCCCTGAATCAGGCACTAAACTTGGCCTCTTTTCCAATCAGATTTTGCTTTTATATGTATTTGTATTTGTCATAAACAGATATTTGTTCTCTAGTCTCATTTTTGGGTGTAAAAGATATCTGCTACTTTAAAAGGTGTATTGCTTATCAGCCATTTAAAATAACTGCGGTATAAGGAGAAACTAAAATTATTTAATTACTTTTTCACTAAAGAAAAAGAAATTTAAATGGCTGTGAATATCAGAGTTAGAAGCAGCTGGAATAATCAGAGGGGAGGTTACCGATGTACTGGGGAGACAAAGCCATACATGTATTAAAAAAAGGGGAATTGATCCATTACTTCAATACAAACTTGTTAAAGATTGTATAGTTCTTGGTCATTCTTCTGGGGGGGAAATGTGTGGGAGGGTGTTTGAGATATGTACAGAGGGGCTGAAGTGTACTGCCAGGAAATAAAAAGGATAAATATTTTTGGCTTTTGGTTTGGTAGCCTAGAGTAGTAGGAAACTGTTCTTAGGATTTGGGTCTAGAACAGAAAGTTTCTGAGAAGGAAGCAAGTGGAGTTGTACAACAGCTGGTCCATCCACAGCTACAGGCCAGTGGGAAAAGGTGCTAATGTCTTGCCTATTACTGGATATTGGGATACAGGAATCCAGAGCGAAATTTTCCATGAAAGGAGCAAAAATTGCTATATGATAGCTAAGCCCAGAACAATAGTGATGTAATGAACTCTTTACAACACTCCTGTCCCACTGAGACTTTCCTCTATACACCATACTGTCTCTAATAACCTTGAATGAGAGGTTTCTCAGCTGAAAGGTTCAATATGTAGTAGGAAAGGGGTCACTGAGCCTGAACTACATCCAACAAAGTCTAACTGGTTAACAAAGGCCTTTTGATGAAAGATGTTTTGTATATGCAACTGGATCCCTTTTCACTGCCTTTCTCCTACCACCTGCTCAAAGAAACAGGACTCATGTACACTCTGAAAGTAAAGACTATCCAAATGCTGCAGATCAGCACACTATAAGCTTTGCAGCTCTGTTGCTGCATACTGAAGAAATTATTATTTCTGTAAGAAGGCCAAAAATTTAATTTTAAAAGGTGAGGGAAATATTTTCTTAATGCCATGCATATATACACTTTGTCATACAAGAGTACTGAGATGTACAAAATATTATTTTCTTTAAAGCTGGACAGTCATTGCACAATGAGATTACATTTTAAAAATATGTTTGGTAACAAAATATTGGTAACAAATGCTGAAGACATTTAGGGGGCAGGTAGATTGTGATTATAGTAGTTTAGGAGTCTGTGCATTTGAGTTCAGCATTCACGCATTCTTGTCACACAGAAGAGAATATGATCCTGCATGGGAAGCATTAAATGGGAAAGGAATGTTTTCATTAAAGAAATTCAAAACTGATTTATGGCCCACCGGTTGCATCTCATGCTGGAAAAAGGAAACCCTATAAATAAAATTGCTTAGAGGGAGTTCAGTATACTTTCCAAAGGGCAGTCTAAGAAGTTTTCTTTTAAACTCTAAATTAAACCTTAAAATTTTAAAATAAATTTTGAATAAAAACATGAATTTTAGTCCTAGCTGCTTTTCTGTGGTTTAACTCCTTTGTGACTGGGTTCCTTGAAGTTTCTAATAGAACTTTCTGAAAAGACAAATTCCTGATGAAAAGATTGATCCAAAACTGATATACTAGATGGGTACAGAAATGTCTGAATGTATCAGAATTCATTATCTCAGTAATGTCTGTATATCTACTCATTGACATCCTGTTTTAACACAAGCTGTACTACCCATAACCTACTTAAAAAACCAAAAAGACAAAAATCTAAAAACTACCCAAAAACCCAAAAAAGCCACAAAATAAAACAACAATAAACAACAAGAACAAAAACAAAAATAAACCAAAGGAAACCAAAAACCCAACACAAAAGAAAAAACCAAACAAATAAACAAACTGACCAAACCAAACCAAAACAATGCCCCCCCCTAAAAAAACCTCAAAAAACAAAAAAACAAGGCTAGAAAGAAAGAAGGTGGAAAAAATGTTCTTGGATAAATTAGGTTTCTCTCCACTACAGAACAAATCTGCCTAAAGGAACAAAGCTGCTACTGTGTATCAATTCCTTATAGGTCAACTTCACCATTGCTGGTCTTTGGACAGCTGCTACTAGGGACTTAGATTTATATTAATAAGTGATATTATAAGAAAATAGGTTTAAGATTGTATTCTAAATGGCACAGAGATAAAAAGAAGAGAGTGAAGTGAAAAAAAATTATTTTATTCTTACTTCAGAAAGAAATCTATCATGTCCTAAGACAACCTGTGACACAGAGAATAATTTTGTTTATTGGAAAAAATTTGTTTCCCATTAATAATTTTTTTTCAGTGCAGCTATAAAGTGAAATAGTTGGTATTTCCATTTTCCATGTTAAGGTCTGCTTCTGAACCGTTTATCTTCCTAGCATGAATAAATGGATATCTTGTCTGAAGTTGATAATACGAGTAATAAAAAAATGAATATTTGTATATGTTTACAAACCTACATCTTACCCAGCAAGAAGTTAGTTAAACAAGATCTTTAAGCATTTTTTGCCCCCCTGAGGTGTAAAATTGAGATAAAACTCAAAGTCTTGTCCAAATTCTCAGCACATTTAGAGAAATTCAAACAGAACCAGTCTCCTCTACTGTTTCTGTTCTGTATAAGAGACTAAAACAATATCTTATATTCAAACACCAATGCCTTGAGTGGGAGGGAAAAGTTAGTGACAGGGAATGAACTAAATAATTTTGCAGCAATCCAGAAAGCATAATCTATGAAACATGTCCAGTTTCAAATTCAGTAAACAGAGAACTAGCTGCAGCTGTTCATTATGACTGGTTGGGCCAGTTTGGTAGTATGGAATCATATTTGCAAAAAGATAAAAGGGAAGGTGATAGAGACCAGAGTTTACCCATGCTTTTATCATGACTTAATGTAATTTCAGAGAAAGTATTTATAATTTGTTAAAGAATTCTTCCCAGTAAATGATAACTCTGGTTTCCCAATTACAGGTCACTGCTTGCTAAAGCTTTCAAGGCAGGATAAAACATACCTGAGGCAGATCTAATGTTATTATGAAAGGTATTTTGTCAGATTTTAGCTATATACTTTTAAACCTGCAATATCTTAACCAGTGCAGTGATCCTAATGAAGACCAGGTGCTCTCCCCACCCTTCAGACAGGGGACTGGCAAAAGTGCTACTGTGTGATATCTGGGAGCCTCTCATTTGTCTCTCCAGATGGGCTTTGATGCTTGTCATAAGGTCACTTCTAGAGTGGAAAAAAGTTCAAGCCTGCAAGAAAGTCCACTGGAACAATCAGATAAGGTCAGACAGGAAAACAAACAAATATGGTGGCTATGCGTGGAGCAAGCAAGCATCTTGTACTAAGAAAGGTACTTCATTAAGGGTATGCAGCCATTACCTATTCGTTTCTTACTGGGATTTGAGTCAGAGACCTGAATATGCAGGAAATAGCAATAAATTATCTATAAAAACTGCAAGATAAATATCAAAGAAACCATGTTACTGGCAGCTGCCAGATAGTCTAATTGAAGGGGCCTTATTCTCTTACATGTTGAAAGTTTGTTATTTAGTCTGGAAATGAATAATTGGTGTCTTAAGCAAGATTTATTTTTGACAAAACACAAGATTTTAATTGGGATTGCACTTATATAGTTATAACATTCCATTATGGAACATGAAAACTTTTTAAAAGTAACTCCTTACAGAGCAGTTTTCTCACTTTTCTTTGCATTTCTATGTTTTTATTTTGAGATTGTCCACTCCCCACAATTTATAACAGTTAAGAAGAAGTTAATAATGGCTCTGAGAAAACAAAAAAGAAAAAAAACCTGTTTAAGGGGAAAAGAAAGGAGAAAATGTTTATATTTTCAGCA
>NW_005054323.1:6259320-6267919 GCF_000277835.1 Geospiza fortis
AGCTTAGTTAATTATTTGACTCCTTCCCAGCCACCTCTGGCATATGACACTATCTCAATAAAAAAATTAGCATTTCTACATTGAGGGGAAAAAACAGGGATGGGCAAATACCAATATGTGTGACACAGTGCTTAACTTTGAAGTCCAAGTTTAGTTAGAGTGGACTTCACTATGAACTTCCTGAAGGATGGCTGTGGCGAGCTGGGCGTCGGTCTCTTTCTCCGGGCAACAACAGACAGAACAAGAGGACACAGTCTCAAACTGCGCCAAGGGAGATACAGGCTAGAATTAAGGAGGAAGTTTTTCACAGAAGGAGTGGTCAAATACTGGAATCATCTACCCAGGGAGGTGGTGGAGTCACCATCCCTCGATGTGTTTAAAAAAAGACTGGATCTGGCACTTGGTGCCAGGATCTAGTTGAGGTGTTAGAAGATGGGTTGGACTCGATGATCTTAAGGTCTCTTCCAGCCTGGAAATTCTGTGATTCTGTGACTTGAAGCACTGCAGATATAGGGCTTATTTTTTCTCATTCCTTTTAAATATAATGTTCTTGAACTGGAAGTACAAGTGGGAGGAGACAGAAAAGTTTTGTGTAAGGTAGAATTTTGAAAGGCTAAGCTGTGGTGCAGTGAATATAATGAATCCTCTTGTGCTATTCCATTTATGAATCCTCCTGTAGTGAACTCCAATGCAGCAAAGAAGTGGAATGACCCAAAGTGCTTTGTGTTTGTGATGCCTATGGAATTTTTGGCCTAAAAATTGCTTGAGTCATAATACATTTAAACTATTTGAAACCAATAAATCAATCCACATGCATAATCTGAGCATTGTGGATCTTCTCTTTTTTCTGAAAAGTCAGTCAGCCTCACCCTGATCTCTCTGAAGGTGGTGGAGCACCTAGTCCTGTAAACCATTTCTAAGCAAATGAAGGATGAAAAAAGGATGAGACAATTATCAGAAGCACGGCTTCATCATAGGGAAGTAATGACTCACTGACTTTATAGGCTTCTGCCGTAAATGGCTGGTTTAATAGATGATATGAGAGCAGAGGATATTGCCTACATGCCTTCAGTAGGGCCTTTCATGCTGTCGCCCATAAGATCCCTGTTAATGTTGGATGAACTGCCGGTGATGTTGGTTGAAAACTGACTGAATGCCCAGGCCCAGAGAGTGAAACCAAGTCTAGTTGGAAGCCAATAATGACAGTGAAATATTAGGTCATGACTGGGTCAGTTCTGTGAAACATCTTCATTAATATCTGGCTGATGAGGCAGAATTTTCCCTCAGCAAATTTGCTGCTGGCGTGAAACAGGAAGGAGTGGCTGATACACCAGATGATCATGTTGCCAGCCAGAGGGATCTTAACAGCCCAGAGAAATGGGCCAACAAGAATTTGGTGAGGCTGAGCAAGGAGAAGTGCAAGGTCTTGCCCTGAGGATAAGCAAGTTGATGTTTGACTGTACACTGAGGGCCACTCAGCTGGAGAGCAACTAGGTAAATAGGACTCAGGGAACCTGGAAGATTCCAAATTGAATATGAGGCAACAATGTGTCCTTGCCAAAAAGACAGCCAGTGGAGCAGATGGGATCCTGTGCTGCATTGAAGTACTGCCGGCAGGTCGATGGAGGTGATCCTTCACTGTACACCCTGTCCTAGGCACCACTGAAACCTCACCTTAAATCCTGTGCTCAGTTTTGGGCCTCTTACTACAAGAAAAACTTTGGGGTGCTGGAGTATGTTCAGAGAAGGGTGAAGGAGCTGGTGAAGGGTCTGGGGCACAAGTATTGTAAGGAACAGCCAGGGGAACTGGGGTAGTACAGACTGGAGAAAAGGAGGCTCAGGGGACACCTTGTCTCTCTCTACAACTTCTTGAAAGGTGATTGTGGTAAGGCATGGATTTTGTTACTGCTCCCAAGTAACAAGTGACAGGACAGGAGGAAGTGGCCTAAAGTTGTGCCAGAGGAGGTTTAGAATGGAAATTACAAACATTTTTTTTACTGGAAGAACGATCAGGCATTGGAACAGACCACCCAGGGAAGTGATAGGATCACCATGCCTGGAAGTGTTCAAAATTTGTGTGGATGTGGCACTTTGGGTTATGGTTTAGTGGTGAACATGGTGGTCCCAAGTTGATGGCTGGACTTTGAGGTCTTTTCTAACTGTAATGGTCCTATGATTCATCTCTCCTCAGTGCCAGTGAGGCCACCCTTGCAGTCCTGGTTGAATTTTGAGCTCCTCAGTCCAAGAGAGACATGGACATACTGAAGATTGTCCAGCAAAGAGCCACTAAGACCATGAAGGAAATGAAGCATTTCTCCTTTGAGAAAGGACTGGAGACAGTTCAGGCTGGAAAGAGAAGGCTCTTCAGGAAAATCATGAATGTATATAATAACTTAAAGGAAGAATGCAAAGAGGACAGAAACAGGCTCTCTAACGAGACAGGACCAGAGGAAATGGGCACAAACTGAAATATATGAAGTTTCTTAGTGAACTTCAGGAAGTACTTTACTGTGAGGGTGACCAAGCACTAGTGCAGATTGCCCAGAGAATCTCCATCCTTGGAGATGGTCCAGCTTTTCCAGGTGGTCCTGCTTGATCAGGGCAGTTGGATATGCTTGAACAAGGCAGATTATATCCACAGGTTGCTTCCAACATAAATCATTAATGCTCTTTCCTTCAATGACCTCTGGATCAAACACTTTTGCATAGCTATTGTACCTCCTTAAACTCCAGCCAGCGTACCTTCTAGGAAAAAAATGCTCTTATTGAAATTGTTAGAACTATTGCTAGTATTGTTTATGTTAATGCAACAATATATTTATATGTATTAGTATAAAAAAAATCTGCTCTGCTATATTTTCTGTTCCTCTTTTTACTTGAAGTTATAGTGTAACTGCTCTCTTTAATCAGAAATATTTACCAAAGCCACTCTCTGAGGAAGATATGTGTTTTTAGAAGGGATTCAAGAATACATATCTAAAATAGTTTTGTTAAATTCTAATCAATATTAATAATATTTTAAACAAATTTGAATTTCAGTAAATGTGTCTTTCTAGGTCCACTGACAGAAAAAGAAGAAAAATACTGAAAATTATAAGTTTATATGTTCTAATGAATAAGCCACACCAGGATGATTATACTTGAAATGAAGTAAAGAAGACAATGACACCAGGTGCTGCCAATGGTGTTTTATTCTGCAGTATATAGTAATTGTGTTAGGAATGCAGTATGAATATCTAAAAATGAGACATCAATCATACATAACTGATTAATAATCTTTTGCTTAGTTTTCAGGTAATTTTATTATTAAAACCTGAGATGGTGTTTTACTTTTTTGTGGGTGACTGGACACAACTATGAAGTATTCTGTGCCAAAGCAACCTCTGAATGGGGATGAAGAATCCTGGCCGCCTGAAGTGCTGATTCTTCAAGTCCAATCTGTTTGAACCTCTGGTACAACAAAGTTATTTCAGAAATATTTACAAAATCTTTGTAACTATCAGATACTAATTACAGAAGAGGAACAAACCTATGAACAGCCTAGGCCGATCTATTGTCTATAAGAATTTCTAAGTGTCTCCACGGACAACATAAATTGCTTGCAAGGCACAAAGTCACGGAACAGTTTAACCATGGGAGAAGTCTTTTACTAGTGCTGGCTGATAATCAGTTTTGTAACAAGGCATGAGTCCTTTTGTCTCAGATACATATGTACACTGAATGAGAGTGCCCTGCCTCCCCTTCACAGTCCAGGGATTACAGTTTGTGGTTCCTGTCAAACAATGGCTTTAGTCTCCAAAAGAGTGACTGACTAACTCTGAATGACAGTAACACCCCTGGTGCCTAGGTTTTCTGCCATGGAGAGACACAGTCTATGCCATAATACGTCATACCCCAGACAAAAATTAACTGCCGAGTTCTTCAATTAACAGCAAAAATACAATTGCACATATTCATAGAGCACCTCATAGCTGACTTTCATAAGAATGCCTGATTAAACCCTGAGGTGTCTTGCGCCTGGACATGCACATGTTTTCTTCTAAAATAAACACTGCAGCTGTTAAGTGGCATTAATAAATGCCACTTGTTCTGGTCATTGTTTCCTGAATCTCTCTTTCTTCAATCTGTCCTGTTTGGTTTTTTTAACTGCCTGTAATCTGTTTGAACAAAAAGACAGATGTGAAGCAGCTTATTATCTTCTTTCAGGGCCTTTGGATAGGTAAAATGGAAGAAATAGCATTTCCTATGTGTCTGAGTTATAACCTATCCTGACAATGACAATATTGCAGTTTTCAATTGTTCTCATTCATAAAAAAGATAAATAGATCATTCTCATGGTGGAGTGCTCAATTATAAATCATTTTTTTACTCTGGCTTTTTTTTTCTTTGTATACTACTGCAGTCTCTGTATGTGCTCTGCATGCTCTGTCCCTTATGTCTATCTGCAAGTTTGGTAACTGACATCAGCCTCTAAAAATGTAGTTAGTTTTCCTTGTTCTCACATCCTGTTCCCTAATGCATGTAGTTTTTCTCCTTTTATAATAAATTTTTTTCTGTACTATTCATTAAATACTCATGTCCATATGAAAACTAATGCACAGAATCTTCAGGTAGAATGGTATTTCAAATGAGGATTTCTTCTACAGCATCCATATTTCCCTCACAATTTTTATCTAGTGATGTTTTCATTATCTTAATTTGCTTTGCTGATGCTTGCAAAATGTTATAAGTTTTGCATTTCTTTTTATGTGCTGGTTATGGTATAGATTTTTACTGTTTGCAATAACATGTGAACCTGTGCCTGGTTAGTATTTTTCCTGTAATGTGGAGTTCCTATAGCCTTTCTTTTCAGAAATATGTTGAAGTTATTTAAAGAGCATTGAGTGCCAAAACACTGTTGGCCTTCCACAAGCTTTGGCCTCAGACACATGACTGTCTTATATTGGTTAACTCTAGTTATTCCAGTAGTTGCTTTAGACCTCTTCCCTCTGTATTGCATTCTTTAACCTTTCACCTAAATCTGCTACTGACATATATTTTCTTCTAATTATATCCTCTGTTTCACAGAATCTCACTCATATGTGTCATATAGCTTCCAATAAACCCATTTGTTAATGCTGTCTTAGTCCTCTCCATGGGAGTTAAATGAAAAATCAGGTCGAACCTGAGATTAAAAACATCAAATGCATGAGACAAGGCTAGCTCTGAGATAGTAAACTTTCTACTATTCTTTTTTTTTTTCTGGAACTCTTTTTTGCAAATATATACGGGACTACAGGTCCTTTCTTGGTTTGTCTAGTCCTCTGTAGTGTGAAGTGATACTCATTGCTTAATATACTTGCAGGGTTTATGCTCTATTCTGCGAAGGACTTCAACTCTCTCCAAATAATGAAATTCCCTTGCTGCTTCTTGACTGTGTTTTCTCTAGAATTTTAACTGAGAAGTTACAGCTCCAGCTGTAACTGAGAAAATCCTGGCCCCTGGTTGTTAAAAATTTTTGCAAGAGGTGTTAGTGAGCAAGATCACAATCCTCTATACAGTACAGGAACTAAACTGAACAGAGGTTTGATATGAATAGGCTGAGATCATCTTCCAGTGTGAGAACATGATTATTATTATTACTATTATTATTACTACTCCTCCTACTACTACTACTAATGTCATCATCATCACCATCATCATCATCATTAGGCTTTATTAAAAGAACCCAGTGGGTCATTCAGCTTTTGAAAGGGAAATATAAAATGTAGGGAGACAAAATAGGCTTTTTTTAAAAAGTATTGTTTATACAAATCTTTTCCACTTCCTATTGTGGTCTAAAAAGTAGGTTTCATACTTGTTTTGAATTGCTTTTTGTAATCTTCAGAGTTTTGGTGATACTGTAGTCTCCTCTGGTCACCAACATGTTCTTCCTACCACATCTGGCTTCTATGATCAGAAGCCTTGCGTCTATAATTGAGAGTAGAGCAGCCTAAAGTCCACAGACATAGCCAATTGCAGCAGTGTTTCATTATGCATTTTGAGGTCTGCTTCTCTCCCCAGGCTGGTTGGTTTTTTTTGTTTGGTTTGGGTTTGTTTAGTGTTTTGTTTTGTTTGGGGTAGTGGGGAAAGAGGAAGAGTTGGCTTTTTTGTTTGTTCATTTTTTCTTTTTTGGGGTTTTTTTAGTTGGTTGGTGTTTGGTTTTGGTTTTGATTTTCTTTTTTTAAGTGAAAGATTCATAAAATATGAATTAACCAGTATAACAT
Organism: Geospiza fortis; assembly: GCF_000277835.1. NCBI lineage: Eukaryota > Metazoa > Chordata > Aves > Passeriformes > Thraupidae > Geospiza > Geospiza fortis. The sequence goes on from NW_005054323.1 coordinate 6,265,566, forward strand.
TAGCCAGGTCTTCAATTCACCTGCTAGATTAAAAGTATTGCCTTTCCAAATTATTTTTAATTACCTCTTCAATGAAGCTGAACAAACTGCAGTCAGATCACATCATCCAGCATGGTTCAAAAGTTTTATTAGCTATGTTGCACATCACAACAAGGTGTGCAACCAAATTTCACAAAACAGCTCACTAGCTCTCAGCAAGATACTAGTTTTACTCTGGATGACCTCAACAGCATGTCTTCTTGCAAGGCTGTTGTATAAATGCAGCATTTACACTGTTGGGAATGAACACAATCTCCCATTACCACGATTTTGTCCTAAATTTCAAACAATGGTAGGCACATTGCAACTGTACACCGTGCATGTGCACGGTGTCACGCAACATGTGCACTATGTCATGGGAATCTTAACACTGACCATAAAAATTGTAATTTAGCTGTTGAGGTGCTATAATAGAAAAAGCCTCCTACAACTTCCACATGGGTTTATCATGAAAGTAGCACAGGCACAGGTTGCTCATACTGTGTTCCCAGCTCTATGACGCGCCTTCCATTAAGATATCTCAGAGAGAATTGAATTTTCCTTTTCCTTTCAAACAATTTTCTCTATTTCTGCATTTCATTTCTTCAGTAAAATTCTTGGTTATTTGTTCAGCACCAACAGCATAGGGACATGATTAGTGTTTGAACTGTTCATAGAAGAGTGTTTAAGAACAGCAGGTGGGCAGTGTTGACAGCAGTTGTCTTCTGATCCAGATTTTCAATAGTAAAGCGGTTTTCAAAATTTCTCTCTGGTTTTCCTGTAAGAACTCCTAATAGTGAATCTACTGCTCAACAGTAAATATGCCAGTTAGAGGTGAGAGAAAGAAATCTTCAGGTTTTCTGTCATGGAAAAGAAAGGGGTGGAGAGCAGGGAAACGAGAGGCAAGATAAAGCAAGAAAAATGAGGAGGATTTAATTTCCTACTGGCTCTCACTTCACAGCTCAACGTTTCTTAGCAGCATGGCAATAATGTCAAGAGGCTGTAGAGAGGATCAGGCTACACTGCTAGGCAATGCATATGCAGGAAGAATATTGCCTGCGTTGAAACTGTGGCACAGGAAATCTCTAAGGTCTTCTCTGGGGCTTGGAAATGTTGTTCAGAAATCAGGCTCTTTCTTGCTTCTAATATAGATGTCCTGGTTTCTATCTCAAGATATTTGGACCTGGCTGGGGTGTGCACAGAGAGTCAAGAAGGTGAATGATATCCTGTCAGCCCTGATCCCAGAGCCGTGATTAAAGTAAAAATGGCATGTGAAGGTGACAAGGGAGAGGGATGGGAAACAGAGAGGGAGAAGAAGTACTCTGAATTATTTTGCCTTTGGGAGATTTGCCCGTGGTTTATAGAGACAATAAGGCAGTTAAAGGAAGGAATGCTGCAAACCCAAGGGAGGGTGAGTACTCGGAATCAGGAAAGGCAGTCTGAAACAATCTTCCTAATGAGTAAATGCAGAGGACAGCAGAGTGATGAGCTTTTACTGTGCCCAGTGTTGTCTGCAAATTGTACCTACATGTTTTTGTAACTTCACATTATTAGTTACAATAGAGAATATTTCTGGAGTGTTACTGTTGTGTTTCTTCTGTTGGCATAAAATTTCCTCTTTTCCTTTCCCTCTTACTCACCACCAGCCCCCATCTCGTGAAACAGGATCAAGTTTCAAACTGCAGTCTGAGATGAAAAAAAAAGGAATAATAAGGAAGGGCCCTGGAAAGGAAAAAGTAGCTTGTGGTTTTAAGGGCCTCCTAAGGAATGCTTCTTGACTGTGTTTTCTCTAGAATTTTAACTGAGAAGTTACAGCTCCAGCTGTAACTGAGAAAATCCTGGCCCCTGGTTGTTAAAAATTTTTGCAAGAGGTGTTAGTGAGCAAGATCACAATCCTCTATACAGTACAGGAACTAAACTGAACAGAGGTTTGATATGAATAGGCTGAGATCATCTTCCAGTGTGAGAACATGATTATTATTATTACTATTATTATTACTACTCCTCCTACTACTACTACTAATGTCATCATCATCACCATCATCATCATCATTAGGCTTTATTAAAAGAACCCAGTGGGTCATTCAGCTTTTGAAAGGGAAATATAAAATGTAGGGAGACAAAATAGGCTTTTTTTAAAAAGTATTGTTTATACAAATCTTTTCCACTTCCTATTGTGGTCTAAAAAGTAGGTTTCATACTTGTTTTGAATTGCTTTTTGTAATCTTCAGAGTTTTGGTGATACTGTAGTCTCCTCTGGTCACCAACATGTTCTTCCTACCACATCTGGCTTCTATGGCTACTCACTCAGCCTTTCACAGGGGATGACCTCTTTC
>NW_005054323.1:6267956-6315050 GCF_000277835.1 Geospiza fortis
GGTAAGCTCGCCTGAATTCTTCTCCTAAAAGAAACGTAGAAAACTGAAAAATAAAACAAAACTAACCTACTGTCCATCAGAAGCCTTGCGTCTATAATTGAGAGTAGAGCAGCCTAAAGTCCACAGACATAGCCAATTGCAGCAGTGTTTCATTATGCATTTTGAGGTCTGCTTCTCTCCCCAGGCTGGTTGGTTTTTTTTGTTTGGTTTGGGTTTGTTTAGTGTTTTGTTTTGTTTGGGGTAGTGGGGAAAGAGGAAGAGTTGGCTTTTTTGTTTGTTCATTTTTTCTTTTTTGGGGTTTTTTTAGTTGGTTGGTGTTTGGTTTTGGTTTTGATTTTCTTTTTTTAAGTGAAAGATTCATAAAATATGAATTAACCAGTATAACATTAGCCAGGTCTTCAATTCACCTGCTAGATTAAAAGTATTGCCTTTCCAAATTATTTTTAATTACCTCTTCAATGAAGCTGAACAAACTGCAGTCAGATCACATCATCCAGCATGGTTCAAAAGTTTTATTAGCTATGTTGCACATCACAACAAGGTGTGCAACCAAATTTCACAAAACAGCTCACTAGCTCTCAGCAAGATACTAGTTTTACTCTGGATGACCTCAACAGCATGTCTTCTTGCAAGGCTGTTGTATAAATGCAGCATTTACACTGTTGGGAATGAACACAATCTCCCATTACCACGATTTTGTCCTAAATTTCAAACAATGGTAGGCACATTGCAACTGTACACCGTGCATGTGCACGGTGTCACGCAACATGTGCACTATGTCATGGGAATCTTAACACTGACCATAAAAATTGTAATTTAGCTGTTGAGGTGCTATAATAGAAAAAGCCTCCTACAACTTCCACATGGGTTTATCATGAAAGTAGCACAGGCACAGGTTGCTCATACTGTGTTCCCAGCTCTATGACGCGCCTTCCATTAAGATATCTCAGAGAGAATTGAATTTTCCTTTTCCTTTCAAACAATTTTCTCTATTTCTGCATTTCATTTCTTCAGTAAAATTCTTGGTTATTTGTTCAGCACCAACAGCATAGGGACATGATTAGTGTTTGAACTGTTCATAGAAGAGTGTTTAAGAACAGCAGGTGGGCAGTGTTGACAGCAGTTGTCTTCTGATCCAGATTTTCAATAGTAAAGCGGTTTTCAAAATTTCTCTCTGGTTTTCCTGTAAGAACTCCTAATAGTGAATCTACTGCTCAACAGTAAATATGCCAGTTAGAGGTGAGAGAAAGAAATCTTCAGGTTTTCTGTCATGGAAAAGAAAGGGGTGGAGAGCAGGGAAACGAGAGGCAAGATAAAGCAAGAAAAATGAGGAGGATTTAATTTCCTACTGGCTCTCACTTCACAGCTCAACGTTTCTTAGCAGCATGGCAATAATGTCAAGAGGCTGTAGAGAGGATCAGGCTACACTGCTAGGCAATGCATATGCAGGAAGAATATTGCCTGCGTTGAAACTGTGGCACAGGAAATCTCTAAGGTCTTCTCTGGGGCTTGGAAATGTTGTTCAGAAATCAGGCTCTTTCTTGCTTCTAATATAGATGTCCTGGTTTCTATCTCAAGATATTTGGACCTGGCTGGGGTGTGCACAGAGAGTCAAGAAGGTGAATGATATCCTGTCAGCCCTGATCCCAGAGCCGTGATTAAAGTAAAAATGGCATGTGAAGGTGACAAGGGAGAGGGATGGGAAACAGAGAGGGAGAAGAAGTACTCTGAATTATTTTGCCTTTGGGAGATTTGCCCGTGGTTTATAGAGACAATAAGGCAGTTAAAGGAAGGAATGCTGCAAACCCAAGGGAGGGTGAGTACTCGGAATCAGGAAAGGCAGTCTGAAACAATCTTCCTAATGAGTAAATGCAGAGGACAGCAGAGTGATGAGCTTTTACTGTGCCCAGTGTTGTCTGCAAATTGTACCTACATGTTTTTGTAACTTCACATTATTAGTTACAATAGAGAATATTTCTGGAGTGTTACTGTTGTGTTTCTTCTGTTGGCATAAAATTTCCTCTTTTCCTTTCCCTCTTACTCACCACCAGCCCCCATCTCGTGAAACAGGATCAAGTTTCAAACTGCAGTCTGAGATGAAAAAAAAAGGAATAATAAGGAAGGGCCCTGGAAAGGAAAAAGTAGCTTGTGGTTTTAAGGGCCTCCTAAGGAATTCCCAGTGCGGGCCACATCCAACTGCAAATGCTTCATCTTTGAATGCAAACTTTATTGTATCAGCTCTAATGTTATGTCTTTGCAGACAGGATTTAATCACTATTCCATGGACAAATTGCCAGAGAATTCCTGCTTGAGTAATTTGTACCTCAGACAAGCAATGAGCCAAATAATTTAGAGAGAATCAGAAGGAACCCATAGTTTTAACACTTTGAATCAAAACCGAAGTTCAGTCTGAGGTTTTGGTAAGAGATATACCAAAACCACCACTCTTGCTATAAATAACCTCACATTTTAGAGATGTTTGCTGTAGGTTTGGATCTGATTTTGGGGTTTGGGCTCATTCCAAGTTTGTTTTTCTGTCATTTGATTTTCAGGAAAAGTAGGGAATATTACTCCTGTAAGCAGGCAAATTTAATAACTCTTGTAAGCACACAAATAAGCAGCAGGTATACTTTTTCTCTGCTTCATTCTCAGAATTAGTAACATTGCTGCGAATCTGAGTAGAGGAGCAAAAAAATGACCAATTGTATCAATGGAAACACTTTTTAATAAATAACATTTTCACAGCAATGGAACTGCTAAACATTCGGTATTCCAATTAAAAATGGACTCATTGCTTTGCAAGACCAGGATGTATGTTAGTCTGTTCTACAACCTGTTGAGAGGTAACAGAACTCTGATTTTATGGGTATGAGGAGTATCTATCTGATAAGAAACATTTGCAAGAAATATAAGTATGAAAATTTGCAATAATGTAGACCTAAATAACAGGGAACATATACTTCACCATTTTAATATGCAGGTATGATAAGACCCATCGATAGGTAGATCTTTGTCATGTCATATTTTCACCTTAAAACATTTTATGTTTGACTGCTGCCTCTTGCTGTTTCTGGTATTCGCCAGATGACTTAAAACATCAAGATTTCTTGTTATTTTGTACATTATGAGCAGAAAGCAGAGGTCAGTTTGACCACTTTAAGACACTGGAGGTCAGCATCTTTTCAAGTGTCCAGAGCATTGTTCTTTAGTTGGTGCTGCTGATATTAAGCACATTTTAAAAATATTTCTTTGGCTGTTCCAAGCTGGATGCTGTCAGAACATGCCATTCTCACTAATACCTTTAACTGGAAGAAATGCACTTTGTTGAGGCACTTCAGTAACATTATATTGGTGTACTTTTTACAAGGTAAAGAATTTTTGCCTCAGAGAGTTTGCTTTTTACTGCTGGATAAGAACATCTTGTTCATGCAGGTTTTTCTTCTAGCCCTAGTTTTATACTGTAACAGACATTAAGCAGAAAAACAACAAAAGCAGCATGCATTTTCTTTGGTCTTATCTGCGTTAACCCACCTGGGGAACTATTCACAAAAAACAAATAACAAAAATAATTAAATAAATAGAACATCCATTAAAAATGTACTTCAGTTCTGTTTGTTGGGGTTCTGGTTTGGTTTTATTTTTTAACACAGAAAAATCACTTTTTTATTGCACATAAAGTATCTGCATATAGAGTGGATGTTGAAATAAAAAAGAGTAGAGGAGTCTGCTGAGAAACTGGAGTGGCTGAAGGAGCCAAAAACCCACCAGTCTACTGTGAACAGCTTTTGAGCTGGCACATCTGCTACCAGTGCCTCAGAGCTGGACAGGCAAGATGTATATATTCCTCATTTTCAGTTGCTTTCCTGCTTGGTTGACTTCATATGGAGGTTTTGTGGAGGGATGTTTTTAATGGCAGGATTTCACATGGTAAGGATGAAATTCAGGAAACAAAATTTGGCATGTTGGCATCTGCTAGAGCCATTCAGCCCATCCAGATGAATGAAAGCCTGACATGACCAAGACGATGGTGTCTCTTACAATTTTATCTTAAAAACTTAAACTACTCTGCTGTTGTGAACGTTTCTAGGGATACAAATCTCTTTTCCATGGTCTAAACGAAAGCTGAAAGTGACAACAGACAATGATGTAAGTGTGAATTTTAAGTAGATCAGAATCCATCCTGACCACTTCAAGTAGTTTACTGTACTGAACATTTAGAAAATCAAAAAAGTGCAAAACCAAACTCTGTAACTTTCTGCATATGTTTGAAATACTGTCTAATGAAAGAGCCTGCTTACAAAACATTACGCCTGCTGTATGGATTTCATAATCCTGTTTGATTTTCATAACCCAGTGTGTAGATGTCATCAACATATTGGTTCATTCTGAATATCATCCTAGGGAAGTGTTTTCACCATTGATTACTTTATATGCTAATAAAAAGCTGGTTTTATCCTTTTTTTGAAATGTTACATAGTAATCTTCAGATCCCAAAATGGGCCTTCTGACATGCCTCAATATAATAACAAGTGATGAGCTTTAAATCCTCTTTTGTTCCTCATGTTGCCATCTTCTTTCTAGAAATGGGAATATTGTCAGCTTGCATTTCACAACAACCCTTCAGAGAGATATTTTCTCTTTCTTTATTAGGAATGGAATTGGGAAGGCTGAAGATGTTTGAACTGCTTTCAGCGCCTTACTTCTTTGCTACTGTCTTGAAGGCTTTTCTCACACCTGTTACAGTTCTGGTAAAGCCTGTAAAACACCAGTTTCTGGACAGGTTTATGAATACACTGGAATATTCCATTTTGTCAAAAGAGTTTTCTAGAAAGAGATTATTACATAGTTTATATAATTCCTCTGTTATCCTCAGATATGAAGGGGTACGACATGGTCATATAGATGTTAAATAGGGAATGAAATTTCCTTAAAATTGGAAAATTTAAAAGAAGAAGGGAAGGATTATTTAGAATCAAATGTTGCCAATATATTATATTTTCATTTTACTATGACACATTTCATAAGATATGAACCTATTTTGCTTAAAAGGTTTTTTCTAGATTATGAACAATTTCCCTTTTAAATAAGCATGTGTATATGGTTTTACAGAAGGTTGTTAGCTAAATATGTAGTTAAGCCTTAGTTTGTAGCCAGAAAAGTATTACTTAATTCTCATTGTATTTAATTCTGTTGGAAAAATCAATCAGCATTCAGATGGCTGAAGCCAGATTTGGTCAATTTCTAAAGAAATGCCTTGAATCCTGCCTGAGACAAAGCTCTGAATTCTGTTTGTGTTTAAAAAATTATAATGCAATGTCAGTTGCTTATATTTATTTTTGGCAACAATTCTACACTTGAAAGCTAAATAAACCCCCAAACCCCTGTTTCCTGAACTTCAGAACTTTCACTTGTAACAGAAATTGTTTAAATAATTTGTTTAGATTCTCAACCAGATTTGCCTTTTATAAATTATGCCACCACCATATCAGGGTTATTTATAATTAAAGACAAATGCCTGAAATTTTTTACCTTCCATTGCATTTAAAGTGATCTATTTGTTTTGATTTGGAAAATGAACAAATTTGGAGGTATTGGAATTCTGAGTAGAATGAAACGTCTTTTGTTGGTTCCACTCATAACACAGATCCTAAACCAGGCCAGCTGGCATGCTCCTATCTTGGAAGATGTCAGCACATCTCTTGGAATGGCTGAATGATGTACATGTACAAATAAACACTTGGATCTATCACACAGTTGTATCAGCTCTGCCTCATCTTGTGGTCTGGCAGCTGTAATATTCTCCCCATTCTGCCTCCCCACCCTGGTTTGTTGAAATGCCTTAAGGATATCAAACTGCAGTAAGCCAGGTGCATCCATTGACTTGTACTTGGTGGATAACAACATATGCTTTCTGTTGCTGCTGGGTTTTGTGATATACTGTAATTTAATTAGATGGAAATGACAAATTATTTAATGACAGTTCATATCAGGGGTCTACAACATCTGCAGCAATACTGTCACACTTTGAAGTAACTCTGCTTCCTAGTTAAAAAATGGCTTTTTCAGTGTACCTTGACTGTTCTCTGCTCCTCAAAAGGTGACAAGCTCTATCTATGTAAGGTGTCTGGGAGCTTCAAAGGCTCTGCTGCAGCCCTTTCCAAGGGTCTCAATGCTATCCAATCAATCAATTCATTGTCATGTGCCATTAAAAAGGTGCCATTAGTGGATAAGTAAGAAAACCCCTAAACCAAACATCTTACAAGTCAATTTTGAGTGTAGACATTTACTACATAGTTAATCTGACTTTTTGGCATGCACATCTAACCTGAATTAACTCCCAGGACTGCAAATGTTCCCACAGCAAAGCTCCACCTCTGATAGCACGGCACCATTGGTGCTGCTATTGAACATTTTAGGTTTGAGGATGTGGACTCCACCCTAAGACACCCCAGTGCTTCTCCATGATCTTTACAGCAATTCTGGTGGAACTGTGAAAAGTGATGGCCAGCTGAGTCTTGGTAACTGTTTAGTCCTTCCGAACAAGGAAGTGCTCAGACTGTAACTGCAATACTGACCTATATAGCACAGCTGATACTGTCAACCTCCTGATGTGATTCTGAGAGTTTTCTAGATACATGCCACGGAGGGAGGTAGCAGTAGAATACAGACTTTCTTCTTGTCTCTCACAAGGGAAACAAGTTGCCACAAAGATAAGTGAAGCGCTACAGCTCCTTCTATTGTCAGTAACTATGGGATTATTTTCACTGTGCTTTTCAACCACTTGAATATATTTCAGTGACTGCTGAAGCACCTGAAGCAGTCAGAGGTATGAGATATTCTGTTTAAAAAGAGTTTGGTCTTATGGCATTTGGGTAGAAAGCCACAATTTCAGTTTAGATTTGAGATTAATCCCACCACTGAAGTCTTAGCTTGTGACAAAGTTTCTCACTACCTACACCAGGAATTTGGAGAAGAGATGTGGAAGATGGTGAAATGTAGAATACTGCTCTGAGAGGAAATAGTACCTCAGAAATGGGAAGCAGGAACTGGGCATGCAATACAGAGATTGGTGCTCTTGAAAGACTCTGATGAGTTACCTTTATGTGGCACTAGGCAAGGCAAGCAAGACTTACCAATGTGTGGTGGAAAGCCATGTTTGCACGGTGTTACTCTGAGTCAATGCAATTTCTATGTTTCCAAGGCGATTAAAACAACCAAATGTCTATTTATGGTACAGTGAAAATAAATAAGTCTGTGAGAAGATTTTGCAGGAGAAGCAAGTAACTTCTTTCAAGAGTTTTCTACTCTTGGATGAATATTAGTCAACTTCAGTAACTGTCGTATTGGGGAGTATCAAACAGCTGATTGCAGATATGAAGTCGTATAAGCTCACCTGATGAAATCTCTGTTCCTTTTTTCAATTCTTCTTAGAATTTTCTAAGTGCTACAATAAGGACTAGAAGAAGGAAAGAATAAAATTAAAATATTCACCTATGGCATTTCATGCTGATAGTTTGTTTAGTATAAAGTGGAAAATGAGTTTGAAATATTTTTAATGCTTTACTAATGAATTGCCTAGAAAATTATGCATTAAGCTTTCATTTATTTCACTAGTCTCAAGCTGATTGTTGAAGCTTTGACTTTTGGGATTCTCAACCAAATTTGCAGACTATGTTTTCAGAATATTAATATATAGAGAGTATTTCTTGTTGGCCTCTTTCTCTTCTCTAGCACTTATCAGTGCACCATAAAACTCACTCCTCTTCTTATTATGCTACCATCTATGATACTACAATCAAGGAATGGATAATAGAACTTCTTTCTGTTCATTCTTTTAATTTATTCTTTTTGTTACAATCTAGTCTATTGCATCTGTTTCTTCTTAACTGAATGATCCTATACTTATACCTTTGGGGGTAATTGCCATCTGAATGGTTTGTGTAATTAATTGTTTTCAATTAAATGATACTGGGACACACGAGCTCGTTTTTTTCCCCCTGTAGAACTCAGTTCATCCTCAAATCCAGTATAAAAGCAAAATAAGCACAAACTGTTTTACACATTCTCCATTTTCACAGGTAGGTTTTAAGCAGCATTCTTGTTGTGTACGGCCATCACAACAAATAACATATGTCTGTCTTCTTGTCTAAAAAGGCCAGATCTACCTGTCTGCTGTTTCTCCTTCTTCACAGAGGAAATTCTTGGGCAATTACAAAGCTTTCCAGAAAACAGTCTTGGTTTCCTCAGTCCTTGGCACAGGAATCTTGTTCCATGTGACATTCTGCAGAATGCCTAGATTCAATTCACCTTTTATTCGAGTGATAATACTTTCTACTATTTTCTAGCACAAAAGCTGGAAATAGCAGAGACACTTTCCACACAGTGCCTCATTATCTCAGCTTCATTTGTACAATGACTTTTTCTCTCAGAAGTAATCAAACAGGCTTTTCAAATCCCAGTCCAGCTTTAGGAGATAAACTAGCTCTCTACAGCCATCACTAAAATGTAATCACCATCAGGGTGGAATTTCATTGTGAGAAGGGTATTGAAGTGACCATTGAGGAGAAGATGATTTTGAATTCAGAGTTGAGCCATTATGTTTTCATAAAGTGATGCAAGATTTTAAATTTATTTAGAAGAAAGCATGTTCCTTAATTTTTATAATTGACCATGGAAGAATAGTCAGAAGCTTTCAAGAATTCATGTTATTTACCATTAATTGAAGAAGTAACAAGACACCACACCAATATACTAGAAGCAATAAATGTTGAAGAAATAAGGATTGATTGAAGGAATTGAAGATGAAGTAACTTCATGAAGTTGAACAATGAGAAGTGCAAGATCCTGCATTTGAGAAAGAATGATCCCATGCACCCCTATATGCTGAGGAATACTCAGCTGAAGAGCAGTTTGGCAGAAAAGAACATGGGGGTCCTGGTGGAGCCAGAAATGTGCCCTTGCAGCAAAGGCAGCAAATGGGATCTCACGCTGTAGTAATGTACTTCCAGCCAGTTGAAGGAGGTGATTCTCCTCTCCTCAGCACTGGTGAGGCAGCAGTGCTGGATTCGGTTCTGGGCTCCTCAAAGCAAGAGAGGCATGGACATAATGAACACTCTCCAGCAAAGGGACTCAAAAACGATGAAAAAAATGCATTATTTATCCTATGAGGAAAGGCAAACATTAGATGATAATATTTAGGAAAGTTTTTCTTTTTAACTCTTATCAGGATTGAAGGGCAGAATGCCCTTTGTATTGCGGTTTGGCTGAAGACAAGCACTTCTTCCATTTCTTCTTTTAACGGTTGCACTCTAAATCAGTTTCCATATTCTTTATCTGTTTTGATGCCTATATTGTACAAGCAACAATTTTCTAATTCATACAAAACCAAAGTTCCTTTGAGTAAAGGAGCATCTTTGGTCATTTACTTTGGTCACTTCTTTACTACATTTTAAGATATGTTGGTACTGGGTGTTATTTTGCCACCACAAAAATGAAGGCAGGTTTAACTCTCAATTTTTCCTTGCTGACCACTGTACAATTCTTGTCTCTACCTCTTAGTCATACCCTGTGCTGATGACACACAATTAGATGATCTTACCTTTCTGCAGCTTAAGAAATTTTACATGATCACAGTTTGCACTGAGTTAATTTGTATACTAGCCTGGATGCAATCTCAGCAAGACATTCTTATCAGGAGCCATCTTCCACCTTGGACTCCTTGAACAAGGCATCTGATGTACAAATATATTTCAATTATTTGCATTTATCACTTATTTAGCAAAGCAGACATAACCTATGTGTTTTCGGGTTTCTTTTTTTTGTTGCTTCATGAGTTGTTAAATTACTACCGCTAATACTCAACTATATTACCTCATCTATCTGAAATCCTCATAATTTTTGTGAATGTGATTAAAGAAATCCCTTACCCCTGAGGCTTTTGAATGAGTTTGTTTCATTTTGCTGACTGATAAGGGTTGTCATATTTAATCTAACATCAAAAGTGAGGAGAGGAAAAGCAGAAGAAAAACAAACTATAATTTTTTTGCAATTGAGTAGAAAACTTGTAAGTTACATGAGTACAAATAATTCTGCCTCTTCACACTTGTTGAAATAGAAAGGTGTTTTATTCTGAGGGGATTTTGAACAAACAGATGCCACACTGGGGTGGATTGCTTCAATGGGTGGCCTGGTTCCATTGGAAGTACATAGCCTATGGGTAAAACTGAAGGGAGCAAAATCTAAATTGATTTATTTTAATTACAGGGTACATCTCTTTTACCATCTTGGCTGTGTTCAACAGTTATTTCTAAGCACTTAAAATCATGCAGCGAGACATATCTTTAGAAGGCTGTGAACAGAAATTAGGAATTTTCCCCGTTATATTCACAAAATTTTGTCCAGGGTATTTCTTGAAGTCATTATTTTTAATTGTGGTTAGTGATGGATGATAGGAGGATAATAACAATCATTTGAAGTGTATGGTTTAGATTCTCACATGATGTCACTTTGCATTATTTTGTCATGACAGAGGATTTGAATTTTATGCTATTAAACCTACTGAAGGTAGTGGAACTATCTAACCTCATCAGCTATGCCAGTACAGTAATGTTTCTGAAAACAGAGCAAAATGCACAATCACAGGCAAGAAGTTTTTAGTCCAGAAGAACTGAGGGAGATGATCCAGCTATCTGTTTATACTGCAGCAGCAAACCAGCACAATTGCAACAGAAGACTGGGATTAGAAATTTCTTATCTTGACTGCTGCCTCCTTGCTTCAATGTAATTAATTACTATTATAATGCTAGGACCTAGAGGCTTTAAAAAAAGTATCTCAGAATTGCTCTGAATTGTTGAATGGAATAGAAAAAAACAAGACAAAGAATAAGCTCAGCTGCAATAAGTAACTTGAAGAGTGCAACAGTGGCAGATGCCAGTGGTGTGTTGGTTGGGGGGAACAAGAGGTGAGGTGATGAAGGCTAATTAAAAGACTTGGATGAAAGGAAAGGAAAAAAAATGAGAAAAAAGGTAAAATAAAGAGAGGATAGAGCAGTGGATGTAACTAAGGAGAAGAGTAAAGGACATCTGTGCCAAACTCATAATTTTCTTATTACTTCTCAGGGGTCTTATTTGTACTTTTGCAGCCATTCCCCATAGATCTTTCCCCAGGCTGAATTCCTCAAATCCGATGGTATGTCCCCAAAATGTTGAGGATTCTGGGCGAGGAAACTGAACTTTGTCTTGACTGCTTTTCTTTAATTTTTTCACTTTAGTTTTGCTGCTGCTTCTTTTAACTTGTCAGTTTATCTAATCATGAGTCTCAGTTTCTCCAGGTGTTGAAACAGAATTAACATCTAAAGATGAAAAGGCTATAAAAAATGCTCAATCATTTTTGTTCATGTTGGGCTTTGCAAGGAAAATGTTTTCTCATTTGTCACCTGTCTGTGCTTGTTCTTCACAATCTTTTTAATGGATCTGTTACTATCAAACTGAGCTCTGAGATGAGCTCAGGATCATACATTATTGGGTTTAAAGAACTGAAGGTGAGGATGATTGTATCAATGGAATTTTTTTGACATTTGTTTTTTGGAGGGGCTTTCTGTGGCTACCAGTGTTGTAATCTTTAGGCTAAAGTAATCATTCTGCAGCTGCTTTTTTTCCATCTAAGCTTATCTGAAACTGCAACACAATTCAGATCAAAAAAGAGACCTGGTAGTTTTGTGGTGGATGAAAAATCTCTTAAGTTCTTTAAATTTTTCTACCCAATACTCATAGTTAAAATCTTCTTTAGTCTTCTGGCATAAAAGTAAAGAGGCAAAAGTTTTTGAGATAAAAACTTGTGGCAAAGCATTTCTACCTACAGGAAATAAACATGCACTCTTCATAGTAAGCATGCCTATGATAAGCTTCTTAATTACCCCTTGAAAATTCATTAAATGTATCATTAATTACCTATCTTTAAAGAAAGGCTTACTTTTAAAGTAAGTTAAACATTACATTTAGAGACTTTTATCTGGAAATACTTCAAAAAGCCCCTTTTCCCACTGTAGATGGGCTCACAGTCTTTTTTTGAGCATGATTTTTGAGTAAGACGAGTTCCCCAATACTGAGCTTAAATTATAAAAAATAAATGAAAAAGACAGGGATGGCAACAGAGGAGTTATTTTTATTGCTATGGTTGTGGAATTTTTCAGACAAATATTCCTCGAGTTTGATAGTTTTTTCTTTGCTGGCATCTGAGTAACTTCTGACTACATCTAAATGTATCTTTTTTCACTTTTCAGTGCAAATCATAGGAGTTACAAGAGGAAAATTTTATGTGTGATAAATTGAAACTCCTATAAACACCTATTAAGTTTTATAAAGTATTTCCTTTTACTCATCATAAACCACACCCTTAGCCATCCAATCTTTAAATTCTGCATGTTTTATTATATAGGTTCTGAATTTAAAATTTAGTGAAGATTTAATAAATAAAATAAAATAAAATAAAATAAAATAAAATAAAATAAAATTTTGGTAACTTAGAGGTAGATTTAATATTTGAAATGGTGCCAATAATCTTTTTCTGGGATCATTTATGATTTTCACTTCAAGTCACCTGATCTGGGTCAGCAGCAATAGTTTTCTGACACTGTAGCTTGTATAACCAATAATAACTGCATTTTTTCAAGGTTGAGGAACTGTTTGAAAAAGAAGAGTTGTTAAACAATAACAATTCCTTCCTTCCATTTTCTGTGCCATGCTTCTTACTTGGATGGATAATTTATGCTTTTCTGTGCCATGCTTCTGACTTGGATGGATAATTTATGCTTTTCAGCAAGACATTTTTTTCTTTCAGAGCACATCAATTATTGCCAGACTCAGATGATCAGTGCATTGTTTCACTCATGTTTTGTTATTATTTGCATGATGACCATGTATTAGAGATCATTTCCTGCACAAAAAAAAAAACCAAAAAATAACCAAAAAAAAAAAGCAAGGAAAATAAGAATGAGTATAATTCTCTTCTAGAAGATGATGGTTGTCACCATGTCTTTCATGCTCTTTGCTTTCATTGAACACAGAAACATGATGGAGCGTGAGCCATTGACAGTTCTGTGAAACACTGGAAGTGAAGGCAAGACCAGTCTAAGTTCTGAGCACTGTCCCAGCATCACGACATGACTTATAGTGATTAAAACCCTTCTGTGATTTATTGCTGATAAATGAGGAGCACTATATTTAATTCACTCTCTATAAATGGTTCTTCCATCTTCAGAAATGTTTGGGAGTCGAATCAATTTTTTATTTCATGTTTCTTATGCTGCATTTTTATTGTTGTCATTAACATAGCTGTCATATGAGGTTCACTGGTTAGTGTGCAAACATATATGAGGATATAGTTCTTGACGTAAGGTATTTCCATGCAGGAAACACAGCTTCAGAAGAAGCATTCATTCTTCTCATATTGTAGCTTTCTTCAGAGTCCTGAAAGTGCTGGAAATTTAAAATGTGCAGATAGTGAAAGCTGATGTTTGTGTGCTGCTTACACATCTTCTAATACCCCAAAAGATTTACCTTGACTTTGACTCTGAATAGTCAGCTTCACTGCTCTTTTGTTGAAAGTTTTCCATGGTACAAATGGAGAGCCAGTCTTGATCTGTTTTTCTTTGTGCATGAAAAACAGTCTTGACTGTTTTTCTTTGTGTATCTGTTTTACAATACCCATTATGATCAGTACTTAATAGTCAGGTTTTCTTCATTTAAAGCAGATTTATCTTGTATTGTTTTTGAGTAATAAGCCACTGTGAAATGCTTCAAAAGCTAACTAACCAGCACAATAATTTTACTCTAAAGAACCAGAAAGACACAATCTGAGGGTTTTCGGGTTTTATGATAGCATTGTGTCCCTTTCTGCTCATGAAACAAACAGCACCTCTAAGACCATATCTAAACTGTCCCCACACATATAGAAACATAAAGGCATCAGGCAGGGATGTCAAAACACTCAACCAATAGACTGTCTTTTCTGGGGCCCTTTGAGGATCTGGGCATTTGTAGATTGTGTGGAAGCGGCTGTGAAACTGGGGTCTTGGGGCCTTGGTCATCACATCTTCCTGGGCATATTATTCCAGGACACCCATACCTGTTACTTTTAAAAGTAATGCACTTTTAAAAAATTATCCTATCTTGTACTCAAGATCCTCAACTATCAAAGAAAAAGGTATAGAATTGAACTGTAGTAAATGTGATATTCTGCATTTTCCTGACTATGATATTCAGAATAACCTTAATGAAAGCTTGAAGAAATAAATTGAACCTATAATGCCTGTTTAGCATCAGAATTGAAACAAACAGAAAAATGAAAAGAATGCTACTTTGCCCATTCAAAATATCTTCTGAGAAGAGGATTAATGAATGTCCTCAACTCTGAAGTGTTGTTCTTTTCTATTCCCTATCTTCCCTTTTTTAACAGCGCTTGGCAATTAGAGTAAATTTTCACTGAACTGAGTCTTTTGCAATTTATAGACCAAAGGTGCTGACTGTATGCAGAAACCTGGAATAAATGTGCATCATTGATACAGCTGAGTTTCTCATCAATGTATAATGTACTGTATTATTCAATCTGTAGTTTTGAGATGTTATGTGCCAAAATACCTTTAATTTAAACACAGATGTAATATCTCCCTAAAACAGAATTTTAGCACAGCTTTTGGAAGCTGAGTGTTTCCACATATGTAAAAACTAAATGACTAAGATCAATTCACTGAAGGTTATTTATACCTCAGAACTTACTGTCCTAAAAGTGCCTGTCCCATTGGAAATATGATTCAGATGCCCTGAACTGAAGAAATATTTTCCTTTTTCCTGCGTAAAATACAAAACAAAAGACAACTGAAAACAACCTCATTAAAACAATTCCTTTGTCCCTCTTTGACAAAGTGCAGTTTAAAGGCACATGGCAGTTTCCCTACATAGGTGGTCTCTTTTATGTGTTTACCTCTCAAGAACAGCTGAGATACACTGTGAGTTATTGATGAGTTCTGAGGATTTCTAATCTGTTGAAAATCAACACATTGTGCAATGAGAGATATCAGGTTTTCAGCCTATTAGAGACTAAAGCTCCAAGTGCAAGAGATTTCTTTCAAGAGCATTTCTTGTCCTGGGCCACTTCCACCTATGCTCAGGCTAGGTGAAAGTGTTAACCAGGATAACCCTTCCCTGCTGGGCTGTGTTCCCTTAACTCTTTGGGAAGACACAAATTGGTTTTTATGAACAGTTGCAGGAAGTTGATGTCATCACTGGGCCCATGTGTGATGCTTAGGTATGCTCCAGGGATGACTACTGGAAGTGTTTCTTTTCATATTTGGTAGTCCTAGTGCTTTTTACCATCCTTTGATTATAGGCTGGATATCTTTGCATGCACGAAGGCAGGCAAAAGAAGCTTCTTCTAGTGAGAAAAAATGGATACTGTGCGCCAGACCCTCAGCTGGCATAAATCATGCCTGCTCTGTTGAAGCTGCTGGAGACATACCAGCTACTTCACAGAGGAAGCAGGCATGTGCTTTCTGTGTGACTTTCCTTTTTGGAAGCATCTTTATGGAATTACAAATGTGTTTCATATCCTTGGTCCTGGGAGGAGAACAAGCCAACACTTGACCATATTCCAGCTTTCTAAATACAGTAATTTAATGATGCCCGTTAATCAGTCAGCTAACTTGCATGGAAAGTCTTTAAAAATGAGAAAATAGAAGTTTTAGTTGTTACTGTTAGACAAAATTCTTCTTTTTTTTTAAATATAATTGGTGTCATTTTTTTCAGTGCCAAGTAAAAGCAGAGGCATTTTTCACCCTCTAAATCTTCCAAACTGTCACTACCCCATAGTCTGAGACAGTTGTGAGAGAGGAGTTGAACTGCTTCAGGGTTTAATGTGGTCTCTGTGAGGGCTGGGTCTGTCATTGCCCAGTGATGTAATTTCATTAGTTTGTACAAAATGGTTGGGCTGGTACAAGTTGCTTGCAGACACTTACATTCCTACTACCTACATGGGAAAACAGTTTTTAATAGCAGATAGCAGAAACAGGATGGAAATATTCTTGCTTGAACTGGTGCCACATAGCTGCATCAACCCATTTAGGGGTGAGCCAGGGGCAGTCTTTCATCAGTCTGACATACCTACAGTTGACTGGAACACAGAAGTACTGCCAAATTAGCAATAAAAGGGAGGAAAAAATATCCCTGAAGGTATATTTCTGAAATTTGTTTTCTTAAGACTTATTAAATAGGCCAGGGAGGACCATTATATCACCCCACCTTACCTTTTGTACATCATAGGCCATTAAAACTTCATTTAGCTATCCCTACACATAGCCCCAAACCTGTCAGAGGGTTTAAACATTTCTGCAGTCTGAAAGCAGTAAGGACATCCAGAAGAGGAACTGGAAGGACCATGGTACTGCTGACACCTGAAGATCTATACTTTTCAGCGTATTGCATATGTGGAAGATTAGTCCAGACAACCTCACAAGGTGAGCCATATTCCACATGGCAAAGTAAGGTTTAAAAAACCCTGAAAAAGTGGACCTGGTAGTCATTGTTATTCTAATATCACAAGAAATTCTCTTGTCTCTATGGACATGAAGATGTTCTAGGTGAGTGGCTGGGGAAAGTGCTGTACTAGCAGGCCTATAAAGTTATCTATGAGGAACAATTGGACTTCTACAATATGGGGGAAACATGCCTGGACTATCAAGCTGTCTTTGCCAAGGATTAATACCATCTCTATAGTATGAGAGTGACAGGTCTGGAACAGCCCTTTTTGCACTCAAGTGATGCTCCAGCTCTTCAGTGTAGGTGTACCCACACTGCAGGTAGAAGACCCGCTGTTTCATGGATGTATCTGTGCACATGAGAAGGACAGAAACATGATTAGGATCTAAAACCCAAATGAGAGATGTCTCCTATGCTCTGATTTAAACTCAGCGAGAGTGACTCTACGAACCTCTGTGCTGTCTGGGACAGGGACGTGTTGTGTGTGCTTTTGCCTGCTTTCTTTCCTTCCCTTGCACCTCAATGGTTTTGCGGTCAGATCTTAGTATTCCCATCCAGCTGTCAGCCAAGCTGAAAGTATTGATTTTTGTATGGGGCAGCATAGTTACATACATGTAGATGTAAAAACCAGAAAGGAGATAGAAAAAAAAAATTAAAAAGGAACTTCAAACAATACAATCTTTAATCACACATCTTGAATATTGAAATTTAAAATGCTCATACCCACACAAATTAGACAAATCCTCTATGGGAGTGATAGTGTAGTGAAAAAATGACCACTACATATTGAGAAATTACTGCCAAGCCTTAGGCTGCCAAAAAAAAATAGAGAAAATGGATATGTAGCAAGCTGATCTGGGTGAGGTGGGGCTCATGGGAGATGATCAGCCAGTGAAGTAAATTTAGTGACCCTTATTTGAGTACTGTTTCTCTTTTCAGACAGCAGATCTCAATGACTACATTACAGACTTTCAAGAATATGGGATCAGATTGTCTTGTTTCCTGCTCTACTCATCACATTTCATACTGCACTTACACTAATACTTATAGTACCCTACATATATGCTCTTCAGAATCAAGTACACAACACTAAATTTTGAAACACCAGATATTGTGTTCAATATTGCCTGCTTCACTACTTAACACTGCTAAATGTAAGCTTCTGCTTGTAAAACATTTTCCCACATGAGGAAAAAAATACAGGCCCAATATGCCTCTTGTTGTTTGACTTCACACTGTAATATGCTCATTAGGTGGAACTTTGAATTTTATCTCTCAAAAATACGTAAAATTGTAATTAATTAAGGTGACTATTTCTCATAATGTAGATAACTAAAGGCTATTAGAGTATCTGTAATAGGATAAAACAGTGGCATAATGTTCAAAGCTGTGGCAGCTCTCTATAGCACTAATAAGTAAATGCCAACTGATTACAAAAGACAAAATTACAGAGGGTTAAATGCTATGAAAGTAATAATGCTTGTTAATCTCTAGGTTAGGTTTATTAATCACTTGATAGTTATTTAATTCACAATAACTCTCCACATTAAATCTAAATGAAGGGTTACATTTCCAATTTGATATTTGTATCTTTAACCATGCCATGGGGAGTTGGGTAGCTAAAGCCTTGTTCTTAGCATAGAGACCATATAATCTGAATAGGAACCTTAATTAAATATTACCAAATGTATTTTAGTTGGCAGTAAAAGGGAAAAGACAGTCTTGGATCTGAACAGAAGCCTCAGATCTACTGGCAATGCTCAGGGGAAGGAAGAGCTGTGATTCATGCTTGATTTGTTTTGTTGGAATGAGGTACAGCAGCTAAGTTTAGATACCTGCAGCTTGGGCCAAACTTTAACAAAAGTTGGGGAGTGGAGTAGAGCAAGACAGAGGAAGAGAGAAATCATTCAGCAGCTTGCTTTGGTGTCCTTCTGTTGCACGAGTTCTACTACTTAACCATTCATGGTGGCTGTGAGTAGTTTCTGGTTGCAGATTGGGTTTCTTCTTCCCATCCATTGCCATGCTAAATGGTCAGCAGTAATATTAACTGGGTGAGCATTATTTCTTTTTAATTAAAGAGTGGATAGAGTTTAAAAATGGAATATAAAGCTTAGCATCTAAATATCTTCATGTTTGGAAATTTCTTTCCCCTTCTTTCATTATGAATTCAAGCTTCAATTTTGGTAGAAACAGTAAAACAATGGGATCATGATTGAACACTTCATAAAGTCTGCAGTGATGGAAATTAAATTTGTCTTATCTTTGAGTTGCCTAATAACACAACTGAAAAGAAGGAATCCAAAAAACCCTAACACTCCTCAATACTTTTAAGGCTTCTCCCATTTTATGTGTGTTCAAAAATGTAGCATGGATTAATTTCAATTATTGTATAACTCTATTACTGTAGTACATAAAAAATGTATGACTCAAAAATAAACAAGTATGTCACTGAATGTGACTACTACTAGAAAATTACAAAATACCTAAAGAATTATAGGTCTTTATCTGGTAAGGGATATCTTTATATGTTTTCTCTTCTTATGTCTTATTGATTTTTTATAGCATGAACAACAACAAAAAGCTGAATCATTTCAATGGCACAGTGATTAACTTCTGAAGCATGTTGTGGTTTAAGCCTAGCTGGAAATTAGGCTTCTTGGTCAATCCCCTTCTCTCCCTACTTCAAGCGGGTGGAATTGGAAGAAAAATCAAAGTCAAACCTGCAGATTGCAACAAGAACAGTTTTATATTTGAAAATAAAGTAATAGTACAGTAATAACGGTAAACTATAATAACAGTGATGATAGTAGTAAGGGAAAAAATCAAGTGATGCACAATGCAATTGCTCACCACCCCCTGACTGGTGCCAGATTCTCCTTCCCAAACCCAGATTGACCCCTTCTGGATACCCCTCCCAGTTATATACTGGGCATGACATTTTATGGTGTAGCATATCCTTCTGGACTGTTCAGGTAACCTGTCCTGGCTGTGCTCCTTCCCAGTTTCTTTCACTCACCTTCCCACTGGCAGAGCATGAGACTCTATTTAGGATAAACACAATTTAGCTAAAAACCAAAACATCATGCATTACCAACACCATTCTCATTCTGAATGCAAAACACCGCACTGTAGCAGCTACTGAGGAGAAATTAACTCTCTCCCAGCTGAAACCAGAATATTTTGTCACAATGAATTTTGTAAGAATGCATGAAAATGCAGCAAAGAGTAGTTATTGTTATGCGAGGTAAAGCAGTCATTGTGCTAGATGAAATTACAGAACAGAATAAAGCATTAGTGTGTTGGGACTTTTTTGCCAACATGAGAAAAAAGCCTTTTGGTAGAATAAGAAAAACTGTATTATCCAGGCACACACGATACCTACCCATCTCTCTTTTCCACTGCCAAAATTCCAATCAAAATGTTTTCCAACTACTTTGTTTTGGCTTTCTGCTAAATGATTAAAACCAAAACCCAATAAAACCACTCTATACAATAAAAGCTCTGCCAGAAGCAAAAATGTGAAAAGTAGATGAAATTAGCAAGTCGTCTTAGTAATTAAGAAAGAGGAATGAAAATACCCTAGAGAAAATTATTAAATTATTCCAGGTTAATACGAAAGGCACACCCTTGTAATTTTGTTTCCTAAACTTTGGAATGAATGCTGTTAGAACTCTTTCAGAAATAAATATGAAACTTTGGTAAATTAATGGCAAAGTATTTCACAAATGCAGGTGAAAATTTCTTCTAAATAGCTTTCAAAAATAATAGCAGGAAATTTTTTTGTAAACAGCTAAGTGCCAATGTATATTGATTCTTTCATTGGCATTATCAGTACGAATTTTTTTGTAATGTTCCTTCAGAAAGTTGTGTCTGAAAATTGTGAAACTTTTTGCCCAGTAAATCAAACTCATCTTCCTACTACTGTAAGAGATGACATTAATTTATTTTATAACTGGAGAAAGTAAAGTAGCTGAGATGGTCACCCAACAATCCTGAGTTCAAACTATGTCTAATTCTTTTTTCATGCTATCTTTAACTCTAGACTCTGATGACTTGACCAGTTCATTAACATTCCATTCCTATATTGTTACTGACTGATTATGAGGTAAGAAAATATAAGCAGCACTTGATAATTTTCCATGTGAACTTTGTAGTAAGAAGTATGCTAGAAGGAAAATAAAAGGTTTATTAAGAAACACTATTCAATAACATGAAGAGCAACAGAGAAAAAACCCAACATGAAAAATTCTTTTAAATAATGTTACTCCACAGCAAATGTTTTAGTGTTTCCTGTGCAAGTTATCACCCTCTGTTACTGAGTTTGATAGTGTTCCAAGAACTATATTTTTCACAAAGAACTTCTAAAAAATTTCAGCAATAAGGCAGATTCAAGAGACTTTTCTGCCATAATTTTAACTTCTTAGGGTTTTTGGTTTGGTTTTGTTTTTTTTTTAATTCAGAGTCATATTGGTTAAGGAAACTACAGAAGAAAATCTGGCCTTTAGCTGTATTTGACTTTTTCTGACCATTTGATAATATCCCAGAACATAATGCAGGATACGGCAAAATCTAAAGAAAAAACCCAAACAGTTTAGAAATACTTTAGCACTACATTCCCTTCATTTGCTTACTGAAAGAGAATATAGGCGCAGATTATCTATTTTAAAGCAATGGCTGTATCTAGAGGCCAATTAAGTAAGAGTAGCTCAGAAACACACAAATACTGGTTTTGAGGATATATTTTTCAATATTAGAATTTAATAAGATAAAATTTTCCTCTTTTTATCACCAACGTACCATATAAAACATTTATTTACTGAGGCATCAGACATGTAAGAAGCATAAATTGTGCCCTGGTTGGTTAAGATTGTGCTTTTTCACTCCTACAAATTTTTTTGGTGATTTGTGGCATTTAATTACTGCAATATTTCTTGGAAATTGTTGTCATGTTTTTGGTATCTGCCTAAATTATTTTTTATTTTAAATGTATATTCCTGGAGCTCATGCTTGCATAGGTAAATTGTAAATAATGCACGTTGCTGGCTTTGAAATCAGAACTTCCTCAGAGCTTGGGATGCTTAGATTTTTCTTGCTGTGAGGAATAGGTGAGGCTGGGTTTAGTAGCAGGTTCGAAATTTCTGTGTTGTTTAATATTCCCGCCTGCCTAGTTATAAAAATAGGCTAATTAAAAGAATTTATTAATGTTTGTGCCATGGTCTCTTAGTCAAAAGACAAGCTGAACTGCCTTTCATGTCTTTTATGAGCATTTGTTGTTCCAGTGGGGCACCTTATTCTGAAGAAGCTTAAAATGTCAATTTTAAGATGCTGGCATGAAGGCTTCTAGTTTCCTGTTATGGAGGATCATGCAATCATATAGTGATTTGGGTTGTAAGGGACTTTCAAAGGTCTTCTGTTCCAAACCCCACTGCCCTGGGGAGGGACACCTACTAGACCAGGTTTCTCCAAGCCCAACCTTGAACATTTGGCCTTGAACATTTCCAGAATTGGGTATCCAGAGCTCTCTGGGCAACATGTGCCAGTGCCTCACCACCCTCACAATAAAGAATTCCTTCTTAGTCTCTTCTAGATTAAAATTGTTCCTCTTTTACCTATCACTCTGTCTATATGTAACACGTAGCCCTCCCTCTTTTTTATAGGGGCTGTTTAAAGTTACCCGATGACCTAAGTGACACCTCTTCTCCACGCTGAACAGCCCAAGCTTTCTCAGCCGTTCAAGACAGAAGTGTTCCTGTCCTCTGGAATTTTTTGGCCTCCTTTGGACAGATCCATGTTTTGGGACCTCAGAGGTGGATGCAGTTGGTCAGATGTGGTCTTACAAGAGCAGACTAAAGGGGCAGAATCACCTCCATCCACCTGCTGTCTTCTTTTGATGAAGCCCAGGGTAAGGTTGGTTTCCTGGGATGCAAGTGTACACTGCCAGGTGACGTCTAAATTTTTACCTGCTGGTATTGCTAAGTGCCTCTTAACAGGGCTGTTTCCAATCCATTAATCTCTCAATATCTGGTGATACTGGTGTTTGCCCTGACCCAGGTGCAGGACCTTACACTGGTCCTTCTTGAATTTCATGAGGTTCACATGTGATATGGTTTCACAGCAATGGTTCCAGATGATAATCAGGGTCAGGGCTGGGAGTGCACTGAAAATGTGGTGGCAATGTTATTCAGGTCTAGCCTATTGGAATTGATGCGCTTAAGAAGATATGGTTTTCAGAAAGTTTTTCTTTGACCAAACCAGAAAACTGAAACACGAACCATGAGAAAAAACCATGCATTTCTATTCCCAGGTCTGGTACCATCCTGCTCCTCCATACCTAAACATTGATATAATTGTCACAAAAATTGATAGAAGCTAGTTGCTCCTAACAATGTAAATTTATGAGCCAGTACTTCGGGTCACTCTGCAGTGCACAAAATTTACCATAATTTTCAGCAATATGCCTTGTCTCATTGGTCTTGTGCTTGCTGGGTGTAAGAAGATTCTGTCAAGTACCTTCTGTTAGTTTGAAACAAACTGCAGTGTAAGACTAGCCAGTGAATCAAACTCAACCAGAAGGGATTCTTCTGGATGTTTTGTGCTGGTTTTTCTCTATTATTTGGTATTAAAGGATGTCCATTTTCATTTCAGCTTTTTTGGGGTTATTTTTTTTTTAAATAGTCCCTAATCCTGCCTTCCCAGCCTCAGCTTTCTTAAAGGTAGCTTGCCTGCAGTTTGCAGATGCACTCTGAATAAGAGCCTAAAGCACCCACTGGAAAAGATCTGAAGGTGTTACATCAGACACGTCCCGCCTGGGACAAAGGAAAGACTGGGTAGCAATCCTTCCTCTGGAGTTAGGGTGTGGTTCATGGAGAAACACGGCTTGCCTTCAGGGTCCTGTGCTGTCCCACAAGATCAAGAGCAGAGAACACCTATGTCAGACCAGGGCCACACCCTTATGAAAGGGCTCCGTTTATGCGCAGCAACACATTTGATTTCTGAAATGTAACTTTAAAATAAGGTGATCATTCTGGTAAACTGCTAGTCTTTCCGCTTTAGTCCTGCATTGTCTTCCTTCAGCAAGCAAGCCTCAGAACAAGTTCTTGTTCTCTTGGTCTTGTGATAACTCTCTGAGCTTGTGTGTTAGAGCTGGTTTTTCCTGTCCTGGCATGCTACTGGGGTGGTATTAATAATAATAATACAAGAAATAGAAGGGTGATATTATTATGACGGTTAAATTAATCTAGTTTGAAAAGGAAAGTTTGTCAGCTTTCACATGACAAAGAATACAGGAAGTAAAACTACATAGAATAATTTGAGGGCATGTCAGAACCTTCCTGGGCAGCACTGTCATCCCACTCATTGAGTGAGAAGCAAAAGAAATTTTAAAGTACGTTCTTTGTTTCCAAATTCCAGATTGGCAACTTTGCTTTTAGACACGTTTCAATCTCCAGTTGTGTCCGGAAGATGTTTGTTTTCCATTTTAATATATAATTTTCCATAATCACGTAAGTAAAAGTTTTCTACATTCAGGGTATATTTCAAATTTTCACTCCAGTAAGGTATTAAAAAAAATCAGACATTCCTGGCTGAAGAAATAGAAAAGATTCAAAGTTCATTTCATAATCATAAGCAGACATCTCCCTCCCTCTCCTTCCTCCTTCATTCTTTCCCCCTCCTTCTCTCCACTTTTGTTTCTTTTTGGTTTTTTCCCCTAAAGTGGTTAAAATTAAATATTCACTTTTTCTCTCTTCCTCTGGATGAGTTGTAATTTCATAATATGATAGTTTTATCAAGAACTAACAACTTTGGTTTGGCATAGAACTATATAATTTTCTTAAATACAAAGCAATAATTTCAAAGTTTGGGCTAAGGAAGGAAGGAATACTGCAGCTTAGTGAAAGCATATGTTGCTTATGGGGACCTCACAACCACATTCAAGTTCAGTTCTTGCCAAATCACGTTACATTGCTAGAACTCCTACTTTAAATTTCCCTGGTGAGGCTCATATGGCAGGGTCTGTGCTCCTGCTGCACAGTACTAAGGAGGGTTTCTCTTTACCTTTTTTATTCGTTTTATAAAATGCTTCTGCAGCTTAGACATTCACAAATCAAGAACTCATTTTACCTTTTGTGGTTTTTTACAGCATGATTCCCAAAACTGGAGTAACATGGAAAAAACTTAATCACACATAGAGACAATTTTCTGTTGGGATCTCTGCTGGAAGCTGATTGCTTTGTTTTATAGTGAAGCACATGCTGTGTGTATAAAATATCTCTGACTGCACCAGAGCTTGAAGTCTGAGAACTGAGCAGCAATTAAAGATCTAGAGTTGTGCAAAACTATCTAGGTTTATCTCAAAAAGCTTCTATAATTTTTGTAGAAGATTTACTTACAAATTTTTACAGGGAGAATTTTTCCACCCTTTTTGTATGTACAGGCTATTTTAAAAACTTATTAAAGAGTAAAAACATGTATGAACACTATCATTACTGTTATCTTAGACCAAACTTGTAAAAATATTAAAAATATTTTTTTTACAAAATTATCTGAAGTACTTTCTGGGATGAATTTTTATGCATTCTTTCCCCCTGCCTTAATAGTAGGCTACATTTAAGACTCAAATCCAACTAAAACCTCTGAGACCACATTCTTAATAGTGTAATGTCAAAGTGGGGACACATATGATTTCATGAATGTTATGTGTATGTATATACTGACATTACAGAAGTAAAATAAACAGAGCAATAAGAATGTTGCTCTGCTGAAATTGATGCAATTCTAGATGAAAATTCTTTAAAGTTTTGAATACACCATGAACCCTTCAAAGCCAATCTTTTGTTCAAGGACTCAAAATAAAAAAAGTCGCACGCACTGAAACTTTATTCCAGATTGGAAACTCCTACAAGCCTTCTCTTCTAGTCTTTTATACAGCTTGGAAACACATTGATAAAATATCTACCTTAATTCATAACTTTTTCATTCTCATTTCATCAAATGTTGTTAAACGTGCTATTGTGTTGCAGATCTTTGTTGAAATTTTTACTCTGGCAGAGAAAACAGAAATTTTAAATATGACAACACTAAAAGTTTTCGGAAAATACATAGTGAAAATTCTTCTGTTTCTTTAATGAAAAAGAAAGAGGAAAGAAAAGAATAGAAGGAAAAAAATTTTGCAGCCTTTCTGGACTCATTCTGCCCTTAAGAAAGTGGTTGTGTTTTTCAAGCTATCAAGAGACAGAAGTTTTTCAGCTGCATATAGGTGACAACTTTCAAGCCTCATGGCTTTGCTGACATAGAAGCTATTTTGCCATGAAAACTTTCAATTAGTCCTACCTTTGGCTCGCTTTTATTTGGAAGGGCAGATGAGGATGGTGTCCCACTCCATGAAGGGGTTTTGGAACTGTATGACCTTTATGGCCGATCCTTCCAGACCAAATTAATTTATAGTCATATGATTCTATGAGTATGATAATTTGTGGTTATTTATGTGTCAAATTAAAACCTTTTTTGTGGCGAGGTGTACTCATAATTGTGAAATTTTGTGTCCCATTATCCTGGTAAAACTCAGCCTTCCTAAGTTTCTTGGGAAATAATGAAAAACAGGCCATGTTCTAACCTGAAGATGTTTTGCTAGGTCAAGTGGATATATGCTGATATAGAAAATTCTACAAAATTCACTTGGCTCTAGCTGATACTAAATGTAAATATAAATGTGAGAGCTCTCACCATAATAAAGTCAATGTCACCACACACTGAATGTTTGCATCCTTTTTCTAAAATGCAAACAGTTGTGTATTTTTTTTTATCCAAAGGTGAATTTGTCCTGTCAAGATGAAAGACAACTTGCTATTAAGATCACAGCTTTAAGGTCAGGTTAGTAAGAGTGTACATTTTTATAATTTAAAGTGGCATTTTATAGATGTTACATAAAATTCATCCAAATCCATTATGAAAATCAGTACATAAAGGTGTTGCACTCAAAACTGGTTGTTCTTCTGGAGTTTTCCCTCCTTCTTTCAGTGTTTGCCATTTTACATTAAGTTTTAAAGTCCCTACATTTCTGACATGGAATTAAATTTAAGGTTGAATTTTATATGCAACTTTCTTATTCAAAAGCAAAATTTTCATGCTGTGTTTTACATTCTGGGAAGCAGATGTATGTATAGGGTCAAGAATTATAAGGATGGCTAATTATTTCAGTAATTGACAACATATCTGAAGGCTTTATCCAAAACGTCTCCAGTTTTCACCAAAGGTGACTCAGTAGAAGAGCAGGTATCTACCCTATATCAGTTCTGACTTGCTGAAACTTGCGTGCAATGTTCTGTATCTTCAGCTGGAGGGCAAGATACCAGGAATGCTGAAAAAAAAATATATATAAACATACATATAAATATATATACATATATATTATGTGTATATATGCACTATATAATGTACAGTAGTTAATTTGTGTGTTTCTATTGAAAGAAAATTTTCTAGCAAGTCTCAGATCAAATATATCAATTAAAAATAGTATGAAATTAGAGAAATACTAAATCCTGAATGCCCAGTATCCATGCTTGGGAAAGACAGCCAGGTCTCTAAGATCCAGCTTTCATTTTTTCTCATGTAGTTCTATAGCCCAGATCCTAAGCAGTGTTCAGGTAAAGCTAAAGTGTGAACATTTTATCAGTTATGTCTTAGCCAGAATATGTTTCACTCTCTCATAGTAAGATTAGTGTCATAGAGCTAACAGAATCACAATAAAGAAAAGGCAGTTCCAGTTCATAGTGGTAAGAAGATAATCAGTTTTAGGTCAGAATGCTTTCTATGCATAGACTTGTTAAGTTTAAGATGCCATTTTGTATAGTTATTATTCTGACCATAGCTACATTTTCAACACATGCTACATGTGGTTTAAAGAAAAGACGTGTCCTCTGTTTGAGAATGTAATTAGCATTAAAGGAGGGTGCAACATGGGAGCTGAATCTTGCATTGCTGCTCATTCAGTGTTGGTGATATGAGTTACTGAGTCCACAGACACTTTTACTTCTGCATTGACAGAAAATATGCAGACTCCATGCTAGTGCTCATTACTTTACACTGACAAAATACAAATGGTTAGGAAAAACTCCAGATCACTTAGGATTAATATGACCATGTAAGTACAGCACTAACCATTAAAAACTCTGCTAATAGTGCCTTTAGCTGGAGCTTTTAAATAAAGGGTGAAATATAGTATAGAAAGATTTCTGCTTTGGAAGTTTTCAATTGACTTCCAAGTGATAGCAGAAATATTTCAAGGAAAAATTGATATGAGACCAGGGGCATTCTTGAGATGCTCACATCTACAGGGGTAGCCTTTTCTGCTTATGAACCTGTACACTTCTCATAAACATAAAGGTAGACAGACTGTTTAAAACTGTGACAGCCTTATCATTTGCTAACAGCATTTCTTGTAATGTGTATCTTCTGCTAAAATTAAAAAAGATAGAATCTGAGAAAGAAGAAAGGATTTCAAAGCCAATTCAAACTCTGCTTCCAATGCCCAGTTAACTTACCACAGATAAGCATCCATCCAACTGGCAATCTGTTTTAGTGCATATCAACTACTCTACCGCTAGTTAATCAGTTGCTGCTTGTTGAACTCTGCACTTTATAGAAAAATACAGTGATATAGAAAAATACAAATGATTCTGTAGATTTTTAGCATATGGATATGGGAGCAATTTGCAAAAGCATTCAGACTGTAAGTTCTAAGGTGATAGGAAAGCTTGCTGTGCCTTCTTGTACTTTAGCCAGACAAAAACTGAAGAACATTGTGATCTTTTTCTTTCTGATGAGGCGTCTGGTTATTCTTCCTGGGATCCGTTAGACATACCACCACAGATTTCTACACAAAAGTAGTACAGGATTAGCAAATCTTGTACAAAGACATGCAAACAAGCCACGTGTTTGCTTTTTTCCTAGTAATTTCTACCATAAAGTGACTAATTTGTCACTTTGTCTATAATCATCAGAGTAAGATTTTTTATTCTTTAATCCTATGAATGTTGGAGTAAGTGCAAAAAGATCATAAAACTTCCCTTAGTGATACTATGGAGTATCACTACTTGGCTTTTCTTTTTACTTGGCTTTAAGGAGTTCAATGTACTCCAGTGATTCAAATGACTAGCATTTTAATTTATAAGCAATTTCATTATCTCTTCTGAAATTGATGCCATTTCATAGACAGCACAACACCTGTTAAAACCCTAATAAATATAGCTTCACCACCCTTCCAATGTTTTTTGTGTTAAGTTGTCTTTCTAGGAAGAGAAAAAAAAAGCTTTTAGTCTTCAATATTGTTAAAATAGGTTGTATTCAATATTATTAATATGTTCTACATTAGCACTTTACTGTTAGAATAATGTTTAAAAAGCTGGACTTTCACTATATTTGGTTTAATTAAAAATCCAATTCTTATTTTTCAGGAATTGTCAGATGGTTCTAGCTCAGCTATAAATGACAGAATATATTTATAAATAAAGCAAATGAAGGCATCTCAGAGAAAAAGTTGATACTTTGGAAACTGGGCAATAATGGAAGACAAAGACTTCGACCATATGCAGCAACAGCTATGCATTTAGTGGCAATAATTTAGTGGCTGAAGAGTGCATTTTTAATGGGATTTATCCATGAAGGTTGATGGAATGCTTTTGGAAGGCTTCAGTTACTATTCATGCCCACAACCAGGAATGAATTGAAATATCTTCATAGGCAAGGGTGGTTTGTAGCTCTTCCAGAACAACTCTCAGTGAAATTAGCTGTGTCAAAGTGAGGATATCAGAACATGCCACTTGTAGTCTGTATGATATTTAAGTGAATTGAAATTTAATTTACTTTTATGTACATATAAAATATTTCTGGGTGTAGAAGCAAGAGTTGGTTCTTCTGCTATGATGTTGCATAACTTTTAGACAAGACAATACTGAATCTCTACTTAATAAGTTTTTTTAATTGTTATGGTAATATTAAGTATTGACATTATGTTGGTTAAATACCAAAGAGAACATTTTATCATAGAGAATGCATTGAAAAAATGAAGCCCCTGCAGCAGGTGGCATTTAAGTCTTCATAGGGGAACTCTATGCGTGGCTAGCCTGTATTTGCTATGTTTGCTGTAGATTGCAGAAGGTAAGAATGTGTAGCTGGAAAAATTTACTGTTCTCTTAGTTTTTGAAGCTTTACGTAGAGGTACAATGGTTGTTCCTTGCCAGCAGCTGATAAAATCTGCCAAGTCTTCACAGATTTCCCCTGTTTTGTGCTATGAGTCACAGATGTCTATGCTCTATGAGTCACACCTGCAGTACTGGAGACAGATCTTTGAAGAAAGGTAGAAGATGTGTTCAAACTTGAGCAGGTAAAAGAGAAGGAATAATGGCTATTCTTTTATTTTCTTTTTATTTTAGAAAGGTTTTTCTTTGGCTTCTTACAAGACAAAAATATATGCAGTAGTCTTTTGCATTATATTATTTGTTAAGGAATTTCAGCTCTGTTCCTACATGTATCTCTGTAATGCCCTCACATGAGGGCGTTACAGAGATACATGTACCCTCCACACTGTGCATATCACACTTGTGTTTTTGTCTATGTGTGTAACACACTATGAATTTATCTTAACTGTGATTTCAGTAGCGCCTTACTTCCAAAAGGGGGGCATTATTAACAGTGAAATGGAAAAACTATATCCTTCACAACACTTTGTATAAAATTTGACACTGCCAGACAGCATCACTTTGCAGTAATCTGTGGCTCTCTCTGGGCTTTGTATGGGTCCAATTTGGCCAGCTCGAACCCAAGCCCACACGGACTTGCATAGACAAAAGGTAAAAGACGAGAAGCGCTCTTTCCCACGTGGGGACAAGCGTCCAGTCTATTGGCTTAGGGTAGTACAACACTGGCGCAGCCACCACCCAGGTGAAAAAAGAGGGTGTGGCCCCCTGGCAGGGGAATTTTATACCCAGGGAAGGGGGCGGGGAGAGAGGACCGCAGCCAATGGGATACCATTGGGGGGGTGAGGGGAGGGGCCACCCATGGGACAAACCACAGAAACGGGGGGGTATGTGAGGGAGAAACCATGTGAGGGGGAATATCCCATCCATATGACCTGGCATATCCAGCAACATTTTTTCCCATCACCCAATACAAAGACAGCCACTAAATAAATTATTTAGTACAATACAGCATCACTTACCCCCTATTTGACTTCAAGGCCATATAAATGTCTGATGCATTTTTGAACTTAAATAATTTTTTTGCTCTCATCTGACTTAAATAAGCCTTCTAAGTAGATATTACTAAACATATTATCATTCTTTCATTTAAAAATCTTTGGCTAAACTATAGCCATGGCTACGATAAGGTAGGGCCAGATTCGCTACCAATTTAGTGTGTCTGACAGCAGAAGTATTTTAAGGGTGTCACAAGTTGACTATTTCACAGACTTGTTCAGGTAACGCACAAAGGAATTTTTGTTAGTGTTTTCCATACTATATATTGCACAGTGGGATGGCACCCTCCACTTGCATTTGCTTGTTATAAACCTTCTGCACATCCCTGGATATAACAAGCTGTCAATAATATAGGAACTTACAAAAGGAAAATATTTTACTAAAAAGTTCTCCTATTCTTTGCCATCTTCATCATGAAGGTATCAGGAAGTGGCATCTGCAGACTGAGATCTGTGGAGTAGAGATACTCTTCATGCAAATTAGGAATAACAAATACAAAAAGTACAAATTCTTGTACTTTGCTAGTAAAGAAAGCATGATTTGCTCTTTGGCTTTACTTAGGCCAAATATCAAAGAGTGGGGTTTTTTATGCAATAGAAAGAAAAGTGAATTTTTCATGTAAAGAAAAGCAGCTTAGTCACAAAAACAAATTGAAGAAATAAATCTGAAGTGCATGTGAAGGTATGAATGCCTCTGTGAACTGAAAAATCAATATTTCTGGATTTACAGTCTGTCTTTGGAAAAAATCTTAGTCTAAGACAGCTGAGTTAAGCTGAGCAGGTACCAGCAGTTGAGAGTGGGAAGCTCATTACCACAATGACAAAGTTCTGAGCTTTACTTAAGTACTTGAAAATTAAATTCTGAAAATTTTCGTGGCTGTACCACTAGTACAGCCAAGTATATCTATTTTTATTTTCTTCCCTGATGAAACTGTGATAAATAAATGACATTATTTTACCACCTTATCCCTGTAATAGGAATGACTGTGATGCATTTTATGCTATGAAGGTAATATTTGCTGATAAAAAAAAATATTACCACAGTCTGCAAATTACTTCAGCACCACAACACAAATTATGAAGCAATAATTCCTGGGGTTTTGCTTAATATCAAAATCAAAACAAAACATGATCATAGTATCTGTTAAAAAACTTACTGCACAATAATTCTGGTCTCTAACCATTTTGGTGCTGGAATACATGTGAAATGTTTACAATATAATGCATATCATTTTGTAAGAGACTAGTTAAAACTGGACAGAGTAATTGCTTGCACACTAAAAATTTTGGCCAGAATTTTTTAAACTCTGTAGAAAAATGATGTTTGTCTTTCAGACTACACCTAGTAAATTCTCTATCAAGCCAACTTTTTTAGGCCCTTTAATAAACTGGCTAACAACAGGATTTATAATGGAATCTGATAGTGAGCCTGTGAGGGAGAACTTTTACTTCCAATATTGATTTTTTTACTCTTTTTTTTTAACCTGCATTAAATCTAAAAGCACATAAGTAATTCAGCAAATCTGAGAGACATCAAACCTCAAAATAAAGTTTTACCATACCTCCCTCTACATGGATAACATATGTTTTTAACAAATTTCAATAACCCTGTATAAAGAGATGAGCTCCAGAAAATGTTTCTGATACCCTTTCAGTTACTCCTTTGCTCAAAGTGTGACTGACTCTTTCTAGTATGTGGTCCTTCCTGAGTATCTAGTATAATGCTAGCAATTATTATTTCTACAAAAGCAGATACTTTTATGTGCACACTTTACTGGTAGGTTTGCAGCACTGTCTCCCCTGAACACCTTTTTAGTGATTAGAGGAAGGAAAATTTTCTTTCCGTGACAGAGAGGTACAATGCATTATTGGCTTTTTATGTCTTTACAAATATTTTCCAGTAATAAATTTCCATATCAACCTCCCCTGAAGCACACTACAACTCTGTTTAATACTGAGCTCTGTACAATACCAAAAAGATTTAATATACTGTGGCTAATCCATTTCTGTTTAGAGCTACAGTGCTCATGGAAAATGAGTCACAAATGTTGTTATACAATTGGTAGATTAAGTTGTTAAATACAGTGGGATCTATTCTCTTGCACTGTCTTGAATAAACAGAATTACATCTGACTATACATACCAGTAGTTCATAGAAGCACTTTTGTTCATTAAATAATACCAGACAGACTCTGGTTTAAAAAAAAACCAGTCTGATAACACTAGTGGCTGATAAGAAATGTAAAATCTAATCCCCTTTCCTAAGGCCAGTGGATCACAGCCAAATGGAGGTTGAAAGCTCAAAAAATACCACCATCTCAGCTGGAACCTTTTCTTCCAAGGAGTTGCTGAATCTGAGGTTAACAAGGCACTGACGGTTGTGGGTGGGGTGGGGTGGGGTGTATGGGGACAGACAGGGGAGAAATGGCAAATCATGTTCTCCATGCAACAGTTATCCTCTCCATGCAACAGTTGTCCTCTCAGGGGACATAATTTAAAGACAATTGAAAAGATTGCTGCTTACTATACTATTGGATAAAGACAAATTATGCCTTCAGATGGAGTGCAAAATTTAAAAGCAGCACTTGGGAATTAGGCTATCCAGTTGCCACAGGTATATTTTAGTTAAAAATTAATACAGTTACACATTCTTCAGTGAAAACACTGTTACAATATGAAAATTAATTTATATTCTAATTATTCTCATAGAATCAAAGACTTTTTTATGTTGGAAGGGTCTTTTAAATATTACCTTGTTCCAACCCTCCTACAGTCAGCAGAGATAGCATCCACTAGTGAGATTGCTTGGAGCCCCATCCAGCCTCGTCTTTAACATATTGACTGATGGGGCAACGATCAGATTGCCTGAGCAACCTGCCAGTGTTTCACTCACTTCATGAAAAATTTTTTCCTTCTATTGTTGTGGTGTGCGCGTTTTTATGTTAGTTGATGTTGTACGGGTTCAGTTCTATGTACGTTGTTTGGTATGTTCCACCCCCCTATTTTACTTTTTTGATGGCTCTGTCCCCAGTTGATCCCTCCCTTGGGCGCCCAAGGCCATGCTGCCAATCTCCCTCTCTCTCTCCCGTAAGAGCCAATTATAGTTCCTTTTGCCTTGTCGGTCATCTTCCCCCCTCCTCTCTATCCCTGTCTGTCTTCCCCCAGCCCGGCCCAGTTTCCAGAGGGTTCTTCTCTGGCTGGGCCGGGACTGGTCCCTGAAACCCGACCACACCCGGGTTCCTCCCCCTGAGAGAGTTTAATGGTCCCCTGCTCTGCCCGTTTATCTGCCCATCCAATCGGCACTGTACCCTTCGGTTCCACCCATCTAGTACTTAAGCAGGCTGCGCCCTGCAATCTTTGGCAGACGCTCTCTGTCACCTTCCCTGTTGGTTGACCCCTCGCACCCCAGAATAAACCTGACCCTCCCCTGCAGAGAGTGCCTGCTGCTTCTTTCGTGTCTGTCGTCGTCGTTGGTGGCCGGATTTCCCTCTTTCCGAGGGTCAAGGCGCGAAGCCTCCCACCCCTGCCGTGGGGGGTCGCTGCCTTAGGCTGCGGTCCAGCTGGGCCCGACTCTCTCCCTGAGCTGCTGCCCATTGCCGCTGACCGCCGCCCCCGAGGACTGCTGGCCGTGTGCTGTCCCCGTTAGCCGGGAAATTTGGGGACGAACACCAGCATTCTATCTAGTCCGAATTTACCCTCTTACGTTTGAAAAGGATTACTGCTTTTTCTCAACAAGTCCTGTTAAAAATGCTGTCCTTGTTTTCTTGTTACACTTGGTGATTGAGAGCTCTTCAGCTCTTTGGAAAATATCCTAAATGATGTACCAGATCTGTTCTGCTGCCCTGTTCCTGAGGGCAGTTCCCAGAGGCTCCTGCAAATTAACTCCTTGAAAAGCTGAAAGTTGTTCTTCCTAAAGTTTGGGGTCCTGATTTTACTCTTTGTTTGACCACTATTTCTTAGGACTGTGAACACCACCAGTGTGTGATCACTGCAGAACAAGGTGCTCCAATCTTGATGTATCTGATTTCTCTGGTGACCATCAAATCCACTGTGACATTCTTTCTGGTAGGGCTGTCTATTGCCTGGCTTAAGAAATTATCCTTCATGTGTTCTGGCCATCTCCTGGTTTGCCTGCAGTTCACTGTGCTACTTTCCAGCAGATGTTGGGTGGTTGAAGGCCCCCAGCAGAACAAGAGCCTGCAAGCATGGTCCTTCTTGTAGCTGGAGTGAGAAGGCTTCACAGATAGGTTCCCCTTGATGAGGGACCTGTAGTAGACAACATCCACAATGATCTCTTTGCTGTGTTGGTCTTGAGTTCTTACCCAGAAACTTCTTGACTGGCTGCTCTTCAGAGACAGCTCTTCAGACTCAATCCACTTCTTGATGTAGAAGGCAACCCCACCGTCTCTCCTTCCATTCCTGTGATTTCTGAATGGCCTCTAGCCATTGATCACTACACTCCAGCCATGGGATTCACCCCACCAAGTTGCAGTCATGGCAACTATTTAGTAGCTTTCCAGCAGCAGGGTGGCTTCCATCTCCTCCTGGTTGCTGCCCATGCTGCATGCATTAGCAGAGAAGCACTGCTGCTGGGCTGTTGGTTGTATTGCCTTAGTGGAGCATCCCTTCATTTCTTTGAGATATTTCCTGGGAATATCCTTGTTGACTCCTCTTGCTTCTGGTGCCCCTCCAAGACTTCAAGTGTGCTCTGGTGTACTCAGCACACCTCAGGGCAGCAGGATGACGGTCCTCACTAGTATCCTTCCCTCTAACCTGGTTACCACGGGTAACCAGGGCTTGTCATGGCCAGGCCTGATCTTATAACTTTCCCCCCTCAAGTCTTGTTTAAAGCTCTGTCAATAAGGTTGTGAGCAAAGTCCTCTTACCCCTTTGAGAAGGATAAGTCCTGTCTGATAATCGCAGACCTGGTGCCGTGTAGGTCAATCCACTATTAAAAACCACAAAATTCTGACAGTTACACAAGCCACAGAGCCATAATCACTGGGTATATTGCCACATGATGGTAGTTGGTGTGTCAGAAGTGAAGGACTTGTGCAACATTTTATTTCACCTGTCCAAGAAAGCCACAGAACTAGGGAATAAGTCAGCAATTAATTAACTAAAACTCTAGAACATATCTGAACAATAAAAAAATGGGTTTTGGGAGCATGCTTGCTGAATAGAATATGCCAACATCTTTTCAGTAAGTCTGATGACAAAATAACATTTAAAAAAATGAAAGTGTCAACAAAAAATGAAATCAGCTGTTACAGAAGCCACTAATTACAAGATTCCCCCAAAAAACCCCATCTTACTGTATCATTTAAGTTCCAAAACCTACTAGGTGTATAGGTATTATTTTTCTGAATTCTGCATATGCATCCCATATGTTAACACAATTTTTGGAAACGTATGACTCAATATTAGAGGAAAATACCAGTGTGAAACAAATTGACATACTATTTTTTTATTCTGTTTTCACACTAGCATTGAGTAAGTGGTATTTCTTCAGACTTTCAGTTCATAGAAATCTCAGTCAAGCCATAAGCTTTCCTCTTTTTTCTCTGGTTTTGCCTAGTCAGTCTTTAGTATTTCCTTGTCCCAGAATCAGGAGAAGCAGGTAGGAGATGTCTTGCTGATGTCCTGCTTACTGTGGGCATGGTCCTCGGATCAGATCCTCTGCTGTATCTATGTTTACATCAACCCCATCTGTCACAGCTCCAAAGTCTGCTCTCACAGTCGTTCCCTAATTTCTATCTTCTGTAATTTTTAATTAAGTATCAAAAATCTGGGGAGCTTTGTGCTGCGAGTTTTTTAGCTCTGTGCTCTGTTACACTCCGTCCCATTTCTAAGCACATAGCTAAGGTAGGATATGTAGAGTGCAGAAGTTCTTGCTCTAGCCTTTGTTTCTTACAGGACACTGTGCTAACCAGACACAACATTTAAATTTTACATGCAGCAGCCATTCCTCCTCCAAACAGCTCCAGTCAGACATACTGTAGATACAAATGCAGGAGTGCTCCTCACATCAATTTCTTTGATCTCTTGAGTAATTAGTTACTACTTTCACTTAGTAGAAAATTCAATTTCAAAGACAACACAAATGATTGGAGACTAAGAGCAGAAATTAGCTATTTTTTAGGACTTCAGATATCACCACATTCAACACAACTTTATCTACATATTATGTTTTAGAACCTGCATGTTTGAGTTCAGTGGAATCCAAATTTTAATGATTAGAGGAAGACAGGAACTAAATTCCTTGCTTAGCAATTGGCTTTCTGCGTAAACTTGGATCATAGGATGAATAACACTTTTTTATATCCTTCTATGTCTTAAAATATGAAGAGGATTACTGTGCACTGAGGTCATAACACAACACATTCTAGAAGAAGGGGAGGTCTCCAGACCCAGGCCCTACCCAGAGCAGGCTCAGCTGTGGGCTCAGACTGGCCTGCTCGGGTGTTCTTCCAGTCAAGGTGTGAAATGTTCCCAATGATGGAGACAGTTCAACCACCCTGGGCAGCTGTCCCACCCCTGGGCTGTACTCAGGAGGAAAGGGTCTTTTCTCTGCAGCCTGACCTTTGCGTATTTCAGCTTGTGCTTCTGCCTCTCATCTTCCCACCAAGCAACACTAGAGCCTGGTTGCATCTTCTCCATCCCCTCCTGCCAATGTCAGGAATGCTGCTGGGT
Organism: Geospiza fortis; assembly: GCF_000277835.1. Taxonomy (NCBI): domain Eukaryota; kingdom Metazoa; phylum Chordata; class Aves; order Passeriformes; family Thraupidae; genus Geospiza; species Geospiza fortis. The sequence goes on from NW_005054323.1 coordinate 6,305,431, forward strand.
GTCCCTGAAGCTGTGCCTTCTCCCAGCTGAACCAACCTTGGCTCTACTTGGAAGATTCTGCAAGATTCTCCTTGAAGAACAAAGACTTCAGTTGTATCACCTTGGTGGCATCCCCTCTCCTGCCACCAGTTCTGTCTACATTGAGAAAGCAGCATGGCAGCTGTAATGAAAACAGTGGGTGGTTAGATATTATGGTGATAAAAGATATGATGGCTAAGGTGGGGCATATTTGCCATTGCATTAAAGCAGCAATAATGACACACTTATCACAGCCATTATAGTTTTACTCTCCACAAAAATGACCTGAATACCACCAGCTCGTTTAATTTTACTATCTAGTAAAAGAAAAAAGAGGATAGGTTTCTCCTAAAACCTATTCAAACTGATTTTATATGTGCTTTTCAGTAAGGATTTCTTCCTTACTATATCAAAGTTTCTCCTCTAGGTGACAGAAGAATAGATGAAACACTTATTAAAAAAAAATAGGAATTGCAAAGCTGGAGATGAGATTTTTTCCCCCTTAACCCATACTGTTCTTAGCAAGTGGCCTTGCTCAACAGCTAATTTCTTATGGTTAATCAGATTATATTTCTCACTGATGCATCAGCACTTAAAAATCGGATGAAGGCCAGAGTATTTGTGCAGCACTCAAGTGCAACACAAACATTATTTCAAGATCTTAACTGAAACAAAATGAGCTTGCACACATGGTGATTGCCCTCTGCGTTGGGGTTATTCTTGAATTCAGTGTGTAGACAGTTTCAGAGACCTTTTTGAGGGAATTTCTCAGTTTCCTCTTTCAAACTGAATCTTCAAGTACCCATCGAAGGATGAGAACCCTCCCCCTCCTCCCCATTTCAAGAAATTTCCCCATGAAAACAGATTCCTCTGGCCTTTCCTTCTCTCTTACCCTCAGATACCAAAAATGCTACATGACAAGTTTGAGAACACATTTGTTTGCAGTGACAGAATGCTGCTTGTTAGGAAAGAACCCTGTGCTTACCTGAGTTTGGTCTCTCCCATTGGGGTCTGGAGCTTTTCAGTATTGGAGATGAATAATAAAGTATAATATGTGTTAGATATTGTGGCTATAATATAAATACTTTTCAGTTACATTTTGAGAAATTTGAGTCCAACCACAGTCCCAGGACACAACTGTGGGTAATATGTTTCCAGTTGCACTGTATGCAGCAACCCAACCAAACAGTTCTATAAAAGTCATGGAAACTACATTCTCAATCTCATGTTGGTGCTGGACACTTGCCATCGGAGTTAAAATTGCAACTCTATCCCTTGACTCCTAGAAAATTCTCCCCTGAGCCATATGGGGAAAATATACAGAACCAGCTGGAGGAGCCCATATTCTGAAGGAAAAGAATACCTTAATATAGCATGAGACAGTACGGGAAGAGGAGCTGTGAGAAAAAGAGCATGAAAGGAAAAGGTAGAAGATTTATTTCTGAACATAATGAAGAAATAATGAAGAAATGAACAGAATGTAAAAGAAAATGCATCAATGGTCTTTCTGAAATGGCCAGATATAGAACATTTGACACCATTTTGTACAAAGATTTCAGTTTCAGATACAGAAAATAATGTTAGCTGAAATGGCAGATGCTCTGGAGCTCACCTAGACTATATTCCTGGACAGAAGAGGCTGTTTCTTCTCAAACATTCTTACATTTCAAACAGAAATTAAGGTGAATGTTGAACTTGATCCACTAAGCCCATTTCCCTTGTCCTTTCCGAAAGCAGAAAAAAAGTGGTGGGAGAAAACTCTGCTAACTCTGAGGAAATCTGGAGAATCTGTAGGTGCAAGTGCATGATTCCAGCTCTGACTTCTTGCTAGATTCATTGGTGAGTCCTGGGAGATACTCACAGATAATGTTGTTTTGCACCTCTATTCTTGGGAATAACAGAGGAGCAGCAATATCAAGTTTTGACAAATTTGTACAAAAATCAAGGTGCAATAAAATATAGGAGCTCTGGAATACAGTAGAATTTAGACTTTTTATTAGTACCCGATTTCTGTAAAGTGAATGCATACAGACTGTGCTCATGCTGCTCTCTCACCCCCTATATTAAACCGCTTGCAGAGACATTGTCCTGTGCTTCAAGACTCTTGCCAGCTGTTTGCATCATCTACCTCTTATCAGGCTTTATGTGAGGAAGTGGATGGTTATTTTTCTGTGGGTATCCTCAGTTAATCCTGGTCAAGCTGAATCTGAAAATGGAAGGAGCTGGTCACCATCTCAGTGAAGTGTAGCCCTGCTGTCATGTATGACAATGCAATGAAGGAAAATACCTGAAATGTGGCTTCATTAACAGAGATAAACAGTGACTGACATTTCAAATAATGGAAAATCAGGACATTGAAAGTTAGGAATTGTAGTATCATATGAAACTTTAATTAAAACCGCATATTGCAGCATTCATAATAAAACTGTGGGAGTTTGCAACTGGTGGCATTTATGATTATAGCAGTTTATATCCCTCAGGTTGAAATAGTTGGCATCAAACAGAAAGGAATCACACAGCAGAGCATGTAGGCTCCCAAATGCAAAACTCCAGTGCTCTGTACTGAAAGATGTATGTAGGCAGGAGGAAGAAGGGAAAGCATATTCTGAGATGGAGAGTTTAGCTGCTTATAGGTGTTCCATGGAAATAATTCTATTTAGGCTACACAACCATCTCAGTTCTTCAGTCTTGGAGTCTGTTTTCCCAGCTATAACTGTTAGGTTATAAACACAGGACACCATGAGGTTATTTCACTAATATAACTTATCAGGTAGTGCATTTGATGTAACCTTTATGACTCATCACTTGAAAGCTTACTTCAACATCTGCTCTGATATATATCATCAAATACTATACCATGGAACAGTTTCTAAACTATCCAAGAATGAAAAGTAAGCTTTCCAATGTAAAGTCAACAAAATGTCTGTGTTCACTTTTATACAACTGTGTTTCAGGTTGTATGTAAGATATAGAACAGATTCTGTATTTGCATAAAAGATAACTGATGAGTGGTGTCTGGGTGTGTTAATTCAGTCAAAGAACAGGATCAACACTTCCTAGTGCATCCTAAGAAATACAGCTGATGAGCTTGAGTTGCAATGCATAAATAAAATCCTTCTCTCATGTCTCCTCACCCATCTTAAAGAAGTCTAAGTATTTCTATTTTACTGTTCAACTTAAGATTTTTAAAAACTGCTTAGTCAGACTATAGAGATGGAGATGATTTGTCTAATTCAGCCTTTATTTTAATGCTATTCATTGTACTTATAAGAAATACCTCTGTTTAAACTGGCCTGAAGTAACAGCATGAAAGTGAAAACGTTGTATTACCTACTTTCTGGGGAGCAATTCTGAAATCTGAATACACCAATTTCTATAACATTCATGTTTTTTAGTTTCTTTAGACCCAATGCAGAAAATTATTTTCAGCAGGCCTGAACTGTGACAAAGAAAACCACAGGAAATAATTTTGTGCATTTGTCCTGGTTTCTGCTGGCATAGGGTTAATTTTCTTAACAACTGGTCCACTGCTTTGGATTTGGATGAGAATAATGTTGATAACACATTAATGCTTAGACTGTTGGTAAGTAGTGTTTACCTGAAGTCAAGGACTTTTCAATGTCTCATGAGCTGCACACAAAGAGCTACATAAAGAGCTGTGAGGGAGATGGGTCAGATGAGTTGGAATCTTCCATCCAGTAGAACATCATGCTCAGTATATAAACTGGGGGAGTTATGTGGAAGGGGGGTGACTGCTGTGAACTGTAGGGAGTTACACATAAAGGGCCTGACTACTTTTGGGGGATGGGCTGGGCAGCAACCAGCAGGTGGTGAGTAATTTTATTGCACATCACTTGTTCCCCTTGGGTTGCATTACTCTCTCTCCCTCTCCATATAATTACAACTGTTATTATTACTGTTGTATTCTTTTCCAGCTATTAAATTATTCTTTACCCACAAGGTTTACTTTTACTTTGTGATTCTCCTCCCCACCAGACAGGGGCAAGGGAAGAGTAAGAAAAGGCCGGCATGGTAGCTAATTGGCATCTGGAATTAAACAATATTAGTTAAGTTAAAGAATTGCTGGCCATATCTATAATCTTTTCTGCTTTCAGTGTGTAAAAATATTTTTTCATATAAATGAGAGGTTATTTCTAACTCAACAGTTTTGGAATTCACATTAAACATTAAAAAATTAGCCTGCTTAAAGGAAGTTTGAGAGAAGTGAATATGAAGGAAAATTAAAAGACCTTATTGAGCAAAAGTGAATTATAAGCCTACTTAGGCATATACACATGGGCTAGAGGATGAAACTTGTGTAATTTTTCAGCTCATTTAATCTGAATGGCCTGCATGCTGAGTTACATAGCCAGAGTTCACATCTGCAGTTTGGTTGGTACATTCCATTTGGTGCTGGCATTAGCCCTGTGACCACAGTGGCTTCTAATGCTCAGCTCTTTTAGTGGTTTGGCATCTTTCATATTCCCTCAAGCTCTACAGTAGAGCAAGCGGACACCCACACTGGACGCCAAGAGAGTCATCTTAATGAATGACATATTACAAGCCTTGTGAAAGTAATTTGCCTTGCACCATGGTGTAGCTGGCTAACTTCCTACTGCTGAAGGTTGAGGGCTGAATCCAGCACTAAAGCTATGCAAATTCTTGCCTTTTGGGCAACATAATACAGAAGCAAGCCTTATTAAAAGTAATTTTTGCCTTTGTTTTCTAGGAATGCTTGGAAGTTTTCTACTATCCCATGTTAGGGGTAATGAATTCACACCTGAAGGCTTGTCATTTTTATAGCAAGGTATGTCTTCTATGAAAGGTAGAACAAAGATTCTGCTAAATCTAATTTTCTGACCTGTGATTTGATGACAATGGCTACTGGCTGCTGGACTCTGGTCATTAAAGACCTGAGCACACAGGGCAGGCAGCTCATACTTCCCTCAGTCTCTGCTTTACTTTCTTTTCTATTCTCTTTCTACATAGCATCATCTGAACACAGCAATTTTGTGGCATGGACAAATACGTAGGCACTCATTACTTCCACAGCTAAGATTCTGCAGTATTTTCTGCTTCTTGGTCCTGTTGCATTCACTGCTTTGATGAAACATTCTTCTTTGCCTGAAAAGTGTGTCTGATGCCTTTGCTACCTGCCTGATTCTTCCAAAAAGCACATGCATCAGAGGGGAAAGATTTATGTATACAGAAGAAACTACTCCTTTCTATTATGAACACTAGGCCTGGAACTAGTCTCTGTGAAAGGGCCAATGGAAGTCCTTGAGGAAAAACTAGCTTTGATTTTACTGAACCTTGAAGCTCTGAAAAGAGCTGCTTGTTGTGTGTATGGTTCCCAGTCAGCTCACATTGTGTGAATCTGAGGAGTGGTGTGCTGTGTCAACATGTGAAGCCAATTTAGTTGGGTAGTGAAAGTGTGAAGGAGTTCTGTCAGGCAAAGCAAGGACCATTATCATGTTCTTTCCTGAGAGTATGGTAGGAAACATAGCAGCACCCTTCCAGCTGTTATACCCAGGCAATGACGAAGATACCATGAGGCAGAAAATAGTTATTTTTTACTTTATTTTGGAGTAAAAGTTTCTCCTTCTTTTAACTCCATAATTAAAACCGACCTTAAAACTGAAGTTCAAAGATCACAGAATTGCTGTCCTCTTGTTACTTGTCACAGTGATTGTTGTAAGATTTGTTGAAGTTCATGTATGGTTAAAGTGCCATTATACTCTCAGTTGTGAAGCTTTTCATGATTCCGTCCACGCCTCCCACCCTATCCTGTTAGTAGTTTAGCTGTATCACTAATATACAAGGATTTGAGTGGAGACATATGGTCACCATCAGCTTAGATATTTAATTTTGAGATGACATTCTATTAATCCATCTGAAAAGGGAGAAGCCACCATATAACTGGTTGCAATTAGCTGAACCACAATTTTCTCTAACCAATTCAGTCTAAACCTAAAGCCAAAATAGTATTTTAGTATTACAACATCACTCCCAGATTTGCATCTCATGAAGAATTCCCAGGGTTAAGATTCAAGCCATACTGTAAAATCAATCCTCTAATTGCAACTTTTTAGAGAGGAAGATCAGTAGCAGGTGGTGCCTGCTATAAAAGCCTCATTAAAACACCTTCTGTTTGAATATCACAAAAGGGAGTCACCAGATGGAGGCACAGCTCCACATGGTAGCCTTACCTCAAATGCGAGTTTCACCTGACACTTTAGGGACAGCAGATTTTTTTTTCCCCAACTAACAAGCCACGGAGGTTCAAGAGAGGATATATTAGGATTAATTGCACTTGATCACTAATCCATTGTAATGCCATATGCTGAAGGCATTGTTCATTGTCAAGCCAAGAGACAGGTAGGGCCCCTCTGGTAATGTAAACTGTCCCTATTTCCACAGATCTAATCCAATTTCACCTCCTTACAGACCTCAGATTCCAGTAAAGATATTTAACTCTTCCTGCTTTGTCTCCTGATGCATTTTTGAATGGTAGCAAATCTGATACAGAAACTAATGATGCTGAAATGTGCTGACAGATTTGAAAATTATTTTTCCTGTTGCTGCTTGCTGAAATGAACAAAATATTAAAAGGGTATTTACTCAGTTGTGTGCTCAGCCTCTTGGTCTAAAGGGCCAGCTCTTCCCCCATCAACCACACAGTTTAACTTTTCACATCTCCTCCCTCTCCTAGTCTCAAAACACATCTGAACAATACGTGATTTACCAGATTACAGTTGGCAAGCTAAATCATGTGAGTAAAGTTTATGTTTCTTAAAGGAGGCATTGTCACCTTGCACAGGGCTTGGAGTGGGAGGAATTTTTTCAGTAGCTTGGCTTTGGCACTGATCCAAATCATTAAGTACCAAACAGAGTAACCAGAGAATTTTTCATAGTTCTGTTGTGTGTTTTGTGTTAAGCTACTTTAAAAACTGCCACTCACCAAGGCTTTTTCTTAAATTAAGAAGGTTAGTTGGATTAGACATGTAGTGTGTGTATTTGTGAGAAGCAGAAGGAAGGCAGATAGGTGTACTGAATTAATATTTTTTTACCAAGTCATACATAGCATCCTATGTCACAGAAGGAAAAGGTAAACAAGCCAAAACCTGTAATTCTTTGTAGACATTGTGCCAAATGTTCAAGGCCAAAATATGTTTTCATACTAATCTGATTCGAGAGCTGATCTACTTAAACTGGGGGAGCAAGAAATGAGTCAGAGGTTTGGTATATAACATCTCATCTTGTGTTACTTTCTTAAGACTACTTTATACTTACAAAATGTCCTCTGTTCCAGAAAGGACTCCAAGTGTGTTACCAGCTGTGCACACTTAAAGATCAATTCAACCACCAGTGAAACGTAACCATCTCTGGGGTGGAGCACAGCAGCTCCTCCATTCCATAAAATGCAAAGCACTCTTTTTGGGAGGAGGAAGTAAAAAATATCTGCTTCAACTGCAGTTACAAGGGAAATTGTGCTAGTGGAGTATAATTGCTGCTGTTGAAAATTGCCCAAGACACTGGAGGTAACTTTCTCCACTACTGGAAAATGTGCCAGCAGATCTTCAGCAATAACAAATGCTCAAGGCCTCACATTTGCTATGAGTTCAGAAGGCATTGACTGAAATACATGACAAAATATTTCCTCTCCATTAAGTAGAAAGTCAGGTATCTCTATAGCTTCCAACCCTACCTGTTCCTCTTTCTTCCCAAGATCTGTATTACATATAGTACAAGGTCAGCTGACTTAGTCCACTTAGTCTACTCTAAACATCTTCATCCTTAATGTAAACTTGGCTTTTAAAGCAGGATTCTCATGGCATTCCCAAACCAATACAAGCTTTTCAATGCATTTTCTCACTGTCTCTTCTAAAGAAATCCTTTTCAGTTATTTTGGAGTGATATCATCCATTTAATTGGGAAAATTAATTGTGCTGGCTGAAGGAGTTACCTGAGATCCACATTCTTGTTCAGTTTCTGACCTGCCTGGGCTTGGATGCAGTAGTCGTATGTTGTGAATTAAGGGTAAAGTAGTCTGCAACCTCCACTGTGTATACTTCATGCATATGGGTCTTCATGCATACCATTATCTGCTTCCATCCAGACAGGTAGCTTGTCTTGGTATCAGATGAATGGATCTGGCAGACTTGTAATAAACAAATTATCTCCAAAACCAAAACCATACCGAAGACTGTGTCCATGAATGAGTGCTGAGTTCAGTGGAAATCTAATTTAACTAACACAAAATATTCAAGGAAGTATAGGCTGTCCTATACTTCCCAGGTACCCAGGAATAGATTTGAGATTCATAAAATCTTGAAAAGATTTAAAAAACAATGTGTGTAAAATTTTTAAGTTTTCATTGATTTTCATTAGTATTCTTTATTTAAAAATTAGACCATTTAGTACAGAAACAGAAAACTGATATTTGGAATCAGTTGCACTATGAGGAAAAAAGCATCCATAGCTGTGTATGGTTTTGCCTTCTGAAGACTAGATGGGACATAACATACCTCGGGTATTTTAGGAGCTATCTTTCTTGTAAACTCAATGCTTTGAAAAACTGTTATATAATCCTTGTTGTAAGCTGATTAGTAGCGCCCTTTCTGGCTGCATGTTACATTTCCAGAAAGTGAAGAGAGCTTCAGAGAAGTCACAGGTGGCCAATTTTCCACTTGTTGAAGAAATGTGACTTGCAAGAAAATTCTGCCCTTATGATAGTTCTGAAATGGGTTCTAGATGACCCTTAGGATATTTGGATGTATTTCATTGCTCTTTCCCCAGGGTAGTACTTTGGTCTTGTCCTTGTTTAATGAATTGAAAATGAATTAAAAATAAATTTTCATTAATGAAAATTTCATTAATGAATTTAATGAAATATCAGTTGGTTTATTTATCCACCCTGCCAAGATCTCTCTGGTGATGAATACAGAGGCAGAGTGAGCTTCTGATGTATCAACCACTACTTCTGGATTTGCATAACCAGCAAATTTACTGAGGGTACTCTTTCTCCCATCATCCAAAACATTAATAAGGGTGTTAAACAGGATCAGATTCAGCACTGACTCCTGGGGTTCACTTCTAATTATTGACTGCCAGCCTTGCCCCCACTGATCACCACTCTCAGAGCCCAGCCATTCAGAGAGTTTTCAATCCACATCACTGCCTACACATCCAGAGTTTATCAACAAGGATCTCATGAGAAACAGTATCAAAAACATGACTGAAATCCATGCAGTATCCACTACTCTCTCCTCATCTATCAAATGGTGGTTTCAGCAGAGAAGGTGATCAAGCTGGCCAAGTGTCCTGGTTTCATCTGGGATAGAGCTGATTCCTTCTCTGTAGCTGGAGCAGTCCTGTGTTTTGGATTCAGTGTGAGAATGATGTTGATAACACTCTGATGTTATGGTTGTTGTGTTTATCCTAACCCAAGGGCTATTCTGTGCGGCTGCTCGTAAAAGGACAGCCCGGCAGCTCCCACAGCAGAGCGGGAGAGAAAAGGTGAGCAGCCGGCAGCCTAATGGGCCAGCTGATATAGCTTCTGCAACAAGCAGGGCGATCAGCCAGCTGCCTGGGTCCTCCCT
>NW_005054323.1:6315171-6351512 GCF_000277835.1 Geospiza fortis
ACATAACACTGAAAGACAACCCCAGCTGACAAATCATAATACAACTTGGGAGCGGCTCCCCACCCTGACCCAATCACCCTCTGTCCCTGGGAGAACTTTCTAGGGATGGGGAAGGGGCAGAGAGTGATGGGCAGGGGGGTTGCCAGGGGAACGGGGGAGGAGAAGACTTCATTATAATATAATTAAGGAGGGGGCACTTAGACAGACATAAAAATTGAAACAAAAAGGCGGGAATTGCCATGGCAATATATGATTGACAGTTATCTGTCAAGGGTAGAAGGGGGAGGGAGCCCTGAAAACTGAGCCTGAAAACGCCATTTTAAACCTTAATAAAAAAACCAACTTTATACAAAACTGAGTAAAATTCACACAAACAAAGCCCGCGCACGCACCGCAACAATTCTGTGTCTTATTTTCTGCCAGTGAGGAGGTAGAAAAAAGAAAGCTGTGAGGAAGCATTCACAGGACAGGGGATGGGTACTGATTCCACACTCTAGAACATTATGTCCAGTCTATAAATTCCGTGAGTTACCCAGAGGAGAGGCTGATTAGGATTGGAGATAGGACCTGGTATTGGCCAATGGATTGAGAACAATTGTTTTGTGAATAACTTGTTTTTGCCTTTACTATTATTATTAATTGTTATTATTAATAATTATTAAACATTGTTACTATATTTTATTCTGTTTTAATTATTAAGCTGTCTTGATCTCAACCTACAGGTTTTACTTTTGATTTTTCTCCCTTTTCCAGGGAAGTTATGAGTGAGCAGCTTTGTGGTGAGTAATTGGCAGCTGAGCTTAAGCCATGGCACCAAGCATCATCAGAGATATTTCACACTGGTGTGATGGAGAGGTGAAAAAAAGCATATGGACTTTGTTGGTGTATGTAAAATGTATACTGGTATGAAACAATCCTAAAAAATTCTAAAAAGTGTGAAATTAATAATATTTAAAAGGCACACTGCTTTGAAAGGTCTTACACTTCAAAAGACAGATGAGACCTCTGTAAATATTTTAATTTATAATTAGAGTTTGACCTATTGACCCATTAAATTATTTCAATTCTTTTTTCTTCAACAGAATGATCTGAGGGTCTTGAGGGACCAGGAGACCCTCATGGAGTAAATAAATTACAGGGTTAATATCCTTTTTAATAGTTATTAATACTACTATTACTACCACCACTACTACTGCTACTACTACCAACCATAATAATACTAATAACAACTTTCTAATAATACCTTTTGAATAATTAACCTTTTAATAATAACAGTAACATCCTTTAAAGCATTAATAACCCTTAAATGGCTTAATTTGAACCAAGAGTGAGAGGAATGTCTGATAGTTTGCTATTTCCACTTAATAGCAAGAAATGGTATCACACATACCAAATTTTCCTGTATCAAAAGTAATGTGCATTTAGATAGAACATTTAATCTGTGTTTCAAACTAGAGTTTACAGTGGCTCCTTAACTCAAAATGGGGGTATCCAATAGCCCACCTGTATACAGCAAATTTTGCAGGACATAGCATGTTTATTTCCCTTAGTGTTACTAGCAATTTCTTTTTCCCCCATTAGAAAAAATTTCTAGAATTCGTCCTTTTGGAACTTCATTTGTGTGCTGTATGGTTCTTCATGTTCAGACATTTCTGCAGTTTTTATATGCCTGTTTTGAGACTCTGACCAAAAAAGTGGGCTAACCACCTGTTGAATTTGGGTTTGGGAGAATGAAGATATACAGGTTTTTGCAGATCCTACCTGATAGTATTTTCATATTAGTAGGCATATATATTTAGGTTTATTAAATGTAATTAAAATAAAAACAGCAGCCTTTGTAATTACTATTTAATCAATGGTATTTATATTCACTGCAGGAGATTTCACTGCTCTTGTTTTTATATTCCTTTTTCTGGCATTGTTTGTTTTTCATTCATCCTTTGCTCTAATATTCACCTTATACACTCAAGGGTCAAAGACATTAGAGTCCCAAACACTATTTTAATTCAATTACAAATAAGATAATATTCTGAAAAGGACAGAATTTCAAACATAGTGTTGCCTTCAGATATTACTTTTTATGTTTGCCTGAGTGTAACATGAATAATCTTGATTTTTGTAAATGGGAAGAACCTAGAGTCCCTCTTTACTTTTTTTTTTTACATTTAAAATCCTCAAGGATTTATATTGATCAAACACTGGTGAATGCTCAAGCAGATAGGCTACTTTCCTTTTTTAACAAAAAAGTAATCTTATGATCCTGTGTAAAACTGTCCTTCTGCCAATACAAATAAACAGTGTTTAAACTATGTTATTTATGGTTTTCCAGGAGGATGAAATAAATAAATACCCATAAATTACATGTTGATAGCCAGTTATTTTGGAAAATGATCTCGTACTGTGCATAAGAAACAAGGCTGACAAACCGAAGCCATTGTATGAAAGGTTTAGAGCCAGCAAGGAGAACTTACCTTTTTTTGGTCTCCTGATGCATCTATCCAATGAAGATGTAGCAAACTAAATCACTGGGAAGAATGGATCTGCAGCTGATTAATGCCTTACCTGAATTACTCTTCATCTCCCAAAGTGGAACAGGTGGCTTTGCAGCGCTTCGTGTGCTCCATGATTTTTCACTATGGTTTGGTGAAAGCAAAGGATTCCACTATTGCTACAAAATTTTTTTTGCTCCTGAAGCTATTAGTCATACTATTATATTATTATAAATAGTAATAACTGGATTTGTTATTTTTTCTAATGTTGAGGTGGAATACTTCTTTATGTGCCTGGCAGAAGTATTCATATACTTGTACCATTATGCAAATAATAAGTAAAATAAGTTACAGTGCTTTCTCATGCATCTTCCTTATTTTTTTCCTTCCTTTTCCTCCTCTCACTCCTTCCCCCCACCCTTTCCCATGCTCCTTTCATGTTTCTTTTAAGCCTGAGATGAAACTTATATTACAATGGACTTTTTTTTCCCCAGTAGTCTTATGGCCCTTCATGGCCATGAAAATTATCTGTCTTTCTGTTTGTTTTCTGTTTTCTTATTAGAGTTGTTGTTAGCTCCATTCTGATGTTTGTAGTTTTTGGGAATCTGAATCTTTGGTATTTACGTTATCAGTGATCTGACCTGGCTTGCCCACAGCAATGTTCCAACTGTTCTCAGGTCCTCAATTACTAATTATGCAGATGAACAGATTGTGCAAACTCTTTCCTTATGGCCACATTCTGAAGGAGTTGTTTTTAATAAATTGGTGCTGGTTTTGAATTTTAAGGAAGTGCCAACCATTTCTTGGTTTTTTCATATGTCCTGTAAATGTTTGTTGTAGTAATTTATTAACTAGTGGTATTTACATACACATATCAAAAAATTCAAACAGATAACATTCAAAAGTGATGAGGTTGTAAGTGGAAGTACAGGACACAGATTAAAGGCAGATATCCAGAGGAACAGCTTCCTGAACATCACCAAGACAGTGGACAGCCTGACAGTAGAGTACTTGGAACTGTTAACATTAATGAAATAAATTAAGCACTCATAAGCACTGATTAATGTCATTACACTAGAGATGTCCAGAAAGAATTCACTTTTGAGGGGAAAGAATTCTCTTATGTTAAGAACGCTTTACCAATTTTTATCCTAGTTTTTGAGAAGAAAGTAACAGTGTGATATTCTGTTAAAGGAAATTATATCTTCATGGAAATCTTCATCAATGTCTAGTATCACTGGAACAAAACAGAAGTGATCCCAGTTTGTATGACAGCACTAAGCATAGGATTATGGTTGTATGTCATCTTTCTTTTTTCTTGTGCTACAGTGGTGCCCAGAAGACATACTCTTTCTGTTTGAACAAAAACAGAAAGATGTTCATGATGATATTGTGCTACTTTGTAATTTGAAGTAATTTAGGGACTTTGGTGAGAGGAGAAACCTTGATTATCTCTCGCCAATGTGAGTATGGATTTGTGAGTCCCCCAAGGATCCATCCTTATCTCAAAAGACAAAAAAGACTGTTCAGTTACCATACCAGAATATTGGTCCTCATAGAAAAGCCTTATGGAAATAAGAAAACAAAGAGTTTGTTCTTTTTCTTGCTTCCCTCCTCAGACTACTGCAGGACAGAAAAAGGTAGGATGCAGCAGATACAAAAATAGAAACAGTAAAACCCACAAATCAGAAGGAAATTTTATGTCTGTGAAATTCAATACCCAAGATTTTTAGACAAAATATCACTGTGAGATTTATGCTGCTAATAGAATCATCAGAAATCTCCTAGTGACTTCCATAGGGACAGATTCCAATATTAAATGTTGTTGCCTACCTAAATGTCCACTTAAGTTTTACATATAATTATACAGATTAACTGGAAAAAAAGGAAAAAAAGTTTCAGTTTAACAAACTTACTTCCAAGTCTCATGTTAATAAATGCAGTATTTAATTCAATTTAAAAAAAGGCAAATAATTGATTTTTCTTTTCCATGTGAAACTACAGAGAATGGGTGAAGTTGACTAAAAGTAGTAATATCTGATACTTACATGCAGCCCCAAAAGTATAAAGACGCTGTCTGTAGCAACAGTAGGAAAAAACGGTTCAGGAAAAGGGGTATCTGTAAAAATAAGATGCTTTCAAGCAGCAAATATTAGGTCATATTAGTGATTATAACTTCTACCATAAGCAAAGCACTTACTGCTTTATTTGTAAGTAATTTTTATCAGTAGCTCTCACAGTATTTTACAAAGGGTCATCAGCTTCAGATTGCAGAAAAAACAGGCATCGCTAGGCAAATTGATTAAAGTTAACCCATCAGACCACTGGAAAAGATGGGAGGAGAATACTGAATTCCAGATTCTCTAGTATTTCCTAGAGCACAGAGACGTGATGGAGCAGTGTTCCTGAGTCTAAAATGTAAAATATCTGTGCAGCAAGTCTCTGACATAACCACCAGCAAACTCAAACTAGAAGGCAATGGGACAATGAGTCAGATCACTCAGTATTTGGAGAAACACTCAAATTAACTTTGAAGCTGACTACTAACACAAATGTCTTTCAAACAACCTTATCAGTAGAATCCAATCTGAATTTTTTTCCATTGAAAATGTATATATTCCCATTTATACTCAAGGACCTTAAAGGTTTATATTCAGGATTCCATTAACAAAATATGTTAAAAAGCAGGCTTGTAAATTAAATGTATTTTGTATTTTATTTTTGTAAGGTCATACCTGACCAATAAGGATTTGCTTGGCTTTGGATTTATCTTCACAGGTCCTTTTGGCAAAACTGAAGGATGAGGGCTACAAAAAGATATTTGCAGACTGAGAAAACTGTAGGAAATAAAGGCTTATTTGAGAGAAGGAGCATCAACTGCCCTTTCCCTCTGAAAGCAAGATTTTTCTGAATTATCATATCATGTTAAGTAATTATGAACTGAGTTACTGATGGTATTCATGCAAGGAAGATAGAATTACCTTTTATTATGCACTATATTCTTTTTGTTCCAATGAAGCAACTCCAGAGCCGTATCATGCTTTTATGTAGCAAATAGAACATATATATGACAGCCTGCAGAGCAGTTGCATATCAGCAAAAAAAATCTTTTCTAAAAAACCCAGAAATTTTTAAATCCCAGTTCTCACAGGTGGTAATCTTAAGCAGTTGAATAATGAATGAATTAATTTTTAGAGAAGAGAGTGAGAGCCACAGATAAGTTACTCATGCTATTAGAGAAGATGATGTGATGTTCCAGTGCCACCCAGTTCTGGGTTCTGGGAACAGTCAGAGAGGGAAAGCAGCTCTGGTTTATTCTTCCTTCTTTCAACACTCTTCTTCCACTTAGCAGGCAGCCAGAAAGTCTTCTGGTGTGGTGTCATGATTGAATACATAACACAGACATCAGATTGATAGGACAGGATAATCTGCTTTCAGTTTTAGTTGGCATAAAATCAAACCCACTCTTACTTCCTTCTCTTGTTTCTCTTCCAAAATATTCAACACTCCTACTGTCTAACGAGAAAACAAAGAAAAAGATAAGATGCATCCTGCTGGTGACTGGGGAGGAAGAAGGGTGGGGAAGTATGTCTGTCAAGGTGTAGGTTTGATATGCATAAAAAAAGTGATCTTGATGAAAGGCAAGTTCAAAACTCTTTCAAACATTGCCCAGGTCATGCAGATTATCATAGTTAATTTATTATTAACTGCATTCTCACAAAATGTTGGGATTGTATGGCATCAAGCTGAATGGGAAGTTGTACTTTTCTCTACTTTTTCTTTCCTTCTGTAGGTATTCAGACCTTTTAAAAACTTCTAGAGTTTATGTTGTAAAAAAGGGTAAAGTAGCACTCTTTTATTATCACTTTCTTATTATCACTTTCACATATCTTTTATTATCAGAAAGAAGAACAAACCTCATGGCTAAATCTAGGAAGATTTAAATTAGATTTTTTAAAAACTACATCGTAATGATTAGAGGAGTGAGGCAGTGGCAAGGTTCTGTGCTTTACTACCTGGAGTCTGTAAGAGCTGATTTCCCTTTCTTTAGAAGTGACACTCTGACAAATGTTATTTACTTGTATGTTTGTTTGTTTGTTTTCCTTGGAAATAGAGCTAAGAGAATGAATTATGATGGCACAGTGGTATTTGTTTGAGGAATAAAAGTTCTGGGTTCTCCCTGTAGAGTCAAACATGAAGATACACTATTTAAATTTTCATATTTAGAGAATTATGTTCTAGGAACTTCACTGATGCTGAAATTTTGTTATTTTTTTGTGTGGAGACAGATATCATAAGAAGCCCTAGTCATAAAATAAATTTATTATGTTCTTACTGTAGACTAACAATTTTGAACTGGTAAATGGAGGTTCTCCCTTTTAGCATCTGAGCCCAAAGGTGGTATTTTCTGTGTTTGCTATCGGGATAATTTTAACTTCCAGTTTTTCCATTTCTCATACATTGTGAGGCAGTACCACACATACCTCTCTAAGTACAGATCCTCTTTCTCTATTTCTAACATGTTGTTGACTGTTATTAAGAAAATTACTGGGAAGAGGCCATGGGATTAACCCTTTCATGATCCAGAACAAATCCACCATGCACTAATTCTGTCTTTTACACCACTGTTATCAGTACCTCCCCAAGGAAGCAGGCCATGAGATTTAGCTAAAGGCAGAGACAAATATAAAATTAGTGATACATTTTCCATAACTATACCAGGTTTCCCTGGATGCAATGCTATTGGATTTGAAGATGAAGCATCAGGTTCTGCATTTGCAAATGCTGCTTTCCTCAAAAGGCAACCAGACTTCTTGTGCACCTGCTCTCTGGCAGAGTATACAAAGACAAAATGTCCCTGGTATAGATTAAAAGCTGCTTTGCAACAACTTAAACATCAGTGTGTTATCAACATTAATCTTATACTAAATCCGAAAAACAGCTCTTCACCAGTTACTAAGAGAAACAAAATTTAGCTCTATCCCAGCTGAAGCCAAGATACAGAATGATCTGGTTGTAATTTCAGTATATATCAAGAAGACTCCATAAGAAAAAAATCACAAGTTTTCCTGTCTATATTTAATAATAGTTGACAGTCTTCCACTTGCTAGACTAGGGTTCCCAGGTGCCTTCCAGTTGTTATTTGTGCCTGGATATGGACAGTGTTTCCAATAAGCTCAAGGGGAGCTTAACTGCCCAGAAGCCATTAACCAAATGTGAGGCCTAACTAGAATTCCTGAGGAGATTGTAGTTCTGCTCAAGGAGAAGAGGGGTAGGTGGATGCACCACAACAGGTCTCTATTAAAACCTCTGACTTTAGTGCAGGCCTGCAGGTTTGTTTGTTTTTTTCCTCCTGTCACAGAATCACAGAATCAACTTGTTGAAAAGACCTGTGAGATCATGGAGTCCAACCTATGACCAGACACTGCTGTGTCAGTTAGACCATGGCACTGAGTGACACATTCAGCCTTTAATACCTCCAGAGACGGTGATGCCACCACCTCCTTAAGCAGCCCATTCCAATGTCCAGTCACTCTTTCTTGAGAAGAATTTCTTCCCAATCTCCAGCCTAAACCTCCTTTGCTGAAGCTTAAGCCTGTGTCCTCTCATCAGGCTGGTTGCCTGTGAGAAGAGACCGACCCCCACCTGGCTACAGCCTCCTTTCAGGCAGTTGTAGAGAATGATAAGGTCACCCCCGAGCCTCCTCTTTTTCAGGCTAAACAACCCCAGCTCCTTCAGCCATGCCTGACAGCATTTGTGCTCCAGACCTTTCATCAACTCCACTGCCCTTCTCCTAACACACCAGCATCTCAACATCCTTCCTCAACTTGGGGCCCCAGCTCTGGACACAGCACTTGAGGTGTGGCCTCACCAGTGCCGAATACATGGAGACAATCCCTGCCCTGCTCCTGCTGGCCACACTATTGCTGGCACAGGCCAGGATGCCATTGGCCTTCTTGGCCCCCTGGGCACAGCTGGCTCATGTTCAGCTGCTGTCAGTCACTACCCTGAGGCCCATTTCTGCCTGGCCACTGTCCAGCCACTCTGCCCCCAGCCTCTAGTGATGCATGGGGTTGCTGTGGCCAAAGTGCAGGACCCAGCACCTGGCCTTGTTAAACCTCACATTGTTGGATTCAACCTATCTATCCAGCCTTTGCCTCTGCAGAACCTTCCTACCCTCCAGCAGATTGAAACTTTTCCCCCAGTTTGATGTCATCTGCAAATTTTCTAATGGTGGACTCAGTCTCCTTACCCAGATCATCAATAATGATATTTGTCAGGTTGAAAGATCTTTGGTTTTAATTAGAATTTTGTGGTAACTTGAAAATGAGTAAGATTTTGCTGGCTGTACTCATCTCAGTTATCCTTATCTTGAGGTAGTACCAAGAAAATGACCTTACCAATTCCTTCCAGGTACAAGGGATAATATTATTATTACTGAAGTGAATGATGCCACCATCATTTTATGATAAAGCAGAAGGTTCAATAAAACAAAGAGCAAGGGGTAAAATTCTGTTTTGATGGTAAAGAGAAAGTTTCATAGAAAGCTGTTGTGCATCACTTACATAAACTTTACAGAGCTGGAAAAGTACAAAGATTACTTAAACAGAGACCAAAGCCATGAAGAATTAGACAGAATTATCTTTAATATTCTGTGCTTTTTATTCTGTCATTTGCTTTGAATATGAACTAAAAGTGTCAAAATACTGAGAGGAAAGCTTGGTTCTCTTAATATTGTGAAAATGTTCAGATGTAGAAAGTAGCAAAAATATCAAACAACTTTCTGTTTTCAAACTTTTCTGCTCATTTTTTCTGACCTAGAAGCCTAACTTGTACAGATTCACTGAAAAAATCATCAAACTATATAATTTGTCTTTAAAAGAGATTACCTTTATCCTATATTTCAATGTAGAAAAATAAAATCACAGTGTTCCCAGCTATCATTTAATAAAGAAAAAACACAGTCATATTTCTTATTCACTGTTTCCCAGTACCTTGGACTTTGACATGATCCTTAATAGTTTCAGATACACTCCCTTAAATTACCAAATAGCATTATGACTGCCAGCAAGCATGCTTGTTAAATATAACTCCACATTTTTGTATCAAAACCAACAGACACAATTGTTTTCATTCTAGAAATTCTACTTAGTGACTTTTAACTAAAACTGCCACTGAAAGCCCTCAATGAAAATTTAGATTTCACAGTACTTGTGGCATTCCTTTTATAGCACACCACATTCTTGAACAGCTTCTTTAGGGAGAAAGTCTTGTGGTACATACAGATATGTCGGAAGTTTCCTCTCTCATCACAGTTTTGCAGCTGATCAGCTTTCCTGAAGCATCCTGGAATACAATGCTTCAAGCAACTCTAGGGACCACAGCAAGTTTCCAAAATGTTTTTATTAGAACTTGATAAACAACTTGATAGTAATATATTAATCTTGATGGGAAAATATGTTTTTCATTTAAAACAGCAGTTTGGTTTGGAATGAAATTTTGTCTCTGAGTGGTGACATGGAGAAAGCTTCCCAGTTCTTATCTGTGTGAATTCTGCTGCCTGACCAACTGAAGCTATACTGACATCTGCATTGGTTGCTATTTTCTCTTATGGCATTTTTCCCTCTATCTATCTAATTCTATTTTTTGACTCCACTTGTCCTTATTTGACCTTAAAACTGAATTCTCTATCCTACTTTTATCCTGACTTACTTGGTAGACTTTACTTCAAAAGAAGCTCATAGTGTTGTCATTTTAAACCCAGCTGGAGACAAAATACTCTGCTGCCTCTTGCTCAGCTTCTCCTTTCTTCCTGTACTCCAGCCTGGTGAAATGGGGAGAAAATCAAAGTAAAACTTGTATGTTGAGATAAGAACAGTTTAATAATTGAAAATAAAATAAAATAAAATAAAATAAAATAAAATAAAATAAAATAAAATAAAGTAAAATAAAATAAAATAATAACAGTAGTAAAAGATATTAATAATGATACTAACAAGGGAAAAAAAGAAGTGATGCACAATCCAATTGCTCACCACCCATGACTGATGCCAGACCCCTCTTCCTGAACCCAGATTTTTCCCTTCTGGGTAACCTCTCCCAATTTATAAACTGGCCATGATGTTTTATGTTTTCTGATGTGGAATATCCTTTTGGACAGTTTGGGTGACCTGTCCCAGATGTGTTCCTTCAGAGTTTCTCTAGCTTACCTCCTCACTGGCAGAGCATGAGACAAGGAAAAGTCCTTGACGTAAGATAAACATGACTTAGCAAAAAACCCAAAACATCAGTGTGTTATCCATTCTCATTCCAGATCCAAAACACAGTACTGTAATGGTAACTGAGAAGAAATTAACTCTGCCCTAGCTGAAAGCAAGACAATGGGTTAATATAGAGGAGATTATATGTGAAAAAGAAAAATGGGAGGGTGTTTTGAGTAAAACATATTGTACCATATGTATATATACATATATATGTATACCACACATTTCTGACACTTTAATTTATCGCTCCTCAAAGGACATGACTCAAGGCCTTGCTCCTTGAAGGCTAGCAAAACAAGAAACTAGATCCAAACATACTTATAGGTAACTTTCTCAAACCTTTCAAATCCAAATCAAAATGCAGACTATAGCTAACACTTCAATTTTACAACATGCTGTCTCCTATTGGAAGTAGAACACTTTAACAGAAACCAGAATTCTATGAGTATGACTATGAAAAACAGAGGTTCTATTTTAATTTATGTGAAGATTTTCTGTGGCCTGCATGGCTCCCAGTGTCTAGCAGAAGAAAAGAGTAATACACTCACATGTGTAATTTCTAACCCGCTTACAATTAAAAGTTCTCTCAACCGTAGTCCATACCGGCATTTTTCTCAATTCCCTTTCGCCTTTCAATGTGATTCAGTGGATCTTTCTAGAGGGAACACTTCAAAGACCCTGAGATGTGGAAATTGGCATTCTTCTAACCTTCAGAGGTTTCTTGAAGTCCAGTTGGCTGAGTAATGTTACTTTGGCCCTTGTGGAGAGGAATTTTTAAAGTTGTTGTTAATAGTACTAATAGAACTATTTAATTGTTTATTTCTATTTTAGTCTTTTGTCTCTGATAGAGCAACGATCTTCTGTAGTTAACAATTGTAAAACTAAAACAACACCTTTTTGAGGGTAAGTTGGGTAGAAAAGAGGGCACTGCTCATTTGGAGCACATAATGTCATGCACCTTGCAGGCTCTACTATGGTAGGATATAGAGGGTATACTTTCTTCCCTGAAATAACAGGGAAATTTCCTTTATTACTCCTTCTTTTCAGTTGCTCCCCTGTAGTTTTTTTTTTCTAACATGTCACTTGCAGTAACTTTAGCATGTTTTGTTTGCCTATTGTCATATATTTTTGTGTGGTGTAACAATGCAACTTTCATGAGAGAATCAATCAATAGTACTTGTAGTAAAAAAAAATTCAGATGGCACTATCATGAGTAATATAAGTTCAAAATCCAGGAAAGAGATACAATTGTAATAGTCCCTAAAATTCTCATGGCTTCTCTGAAATAGGTCTATAAATTTTAAAAGTTTGGATGTATCAGCCCTACAAAGTATTAAGAAAAGTTCCTTTTATTTTTGTGGCAACAATAAAAGAGGTTATTTTCACAGACATTCAGGCACTCTGACTTTCATCCATTTATAAATATTTTAGAGCAACGGTACTGCTTTATAAGTAATTCAGATATTAATATGTTTTAGGCATTAGTAATTTATTTTTATTTTTACTAATAGTCCAAAAATTAGGGGTTTTAATGAGCAAGAGAGATATTACTGTCTAAAGAACTTCCTGCAATTTCAAAGTGTCCTTTACTAACTTTTCTCTCCAAAATCATGATAGCACCTAACCCTTCAGATATTTTTCTTCTGAGGATGAAAAAAAAAGAATTTTCAATAAATAAAAATTAATAAAACATTTAACATTTAATAAAACTATTTAATTGTATCAGGTCCCCTGCTTGTCCATTTTCAATTGACTCAAACAACAAAAGCACTTTAAACTGAGTCTGATACTATCACCGCTACTAGTGCTACTGACTCAGTAAAAAGTTTTATCATTAGTATTCTCAACCCCAACAATGTCTTGTCATAACATTGACGTCCCCATATGGTGCAACTCAATTTGTAGTTCTCAAGTTATCAATGACATGGGTATTTCACAAAGTATTTGCTTCTTTTAGCACGTACTCCCCCGATGACACAGATTTCACAGTGATCAGTGTAAGGCAAATGTAGAAAGGTTTGGGAACTCTAGCTCTTACAAAAGATTCACCTATTCAACTCTTCTTCCTGCTTCCTCCCCCAAAAGCTGTATTAGAGATGTTTTTTATTTGCTAAATGATAGCCTACAGCAGGACTTATAAAACATGAGGATGATGGATTCCTTGCAGCTACAACTGTTAGTTTATCCGTTAATGCCCCTGGCAAAACGCTGTTGGAGTTGACATGCATGACTGATGGGCTCCCTCAACTAGTAGCTCATCTTTCAAAAAGTAGCTGTGCATCTCTAGCTCTGTTTTCAGTGCTGTCTGTGTCCCTGCAGATGGTAGTATAAATGGTTTTGCACCAATGTAATTCTTGATATTTTATTGTGTCTAATGTGCAACCCACATGAGCCTTAGGGCTAGCCAAGATACAGATGATTGCTGCCTGACTACTCCTCTTTCTGCTTTTGTTAAGGGATTAGAAAAGCCAGACTGATCCCTGCCTGTGTTACGATTGCACTACATTCCTGTCCTCCTTGCACCCCTAGAATAATATCAAGGACACAACTGCAAGGGTTTGCAATGTGTGAGTGTTGGAGGGATGCAGCAAAGATGTTCTTGTCTCTAAGGCCTCTTACAGCTGAGCAAAGTCCTGTGAAAAGATTGTTTTTTGACATTTTTAACTCTCAGCATAGGGTATTGTCTTCTCTTTATCAATACAGTCCCATAAATAATGTTGCATAAATAAATAAGAATTGGAACCACAGGTGGTCTAAAATTGTAATTTGACCTCAAACATATTTCATGTTTTCAGAGTTTTTAAAAACCCAGAATTTTATCTGGGTTTTTAAACTATGATTCCTATTGCTTTTGACATTTTTCCTGTGGCTAATCCAAAATTTTCCCCAAAATTTACCATATCAGAGTCCAGCCCTAATAATATTATATACTGCAAAACCACCATGCCTACAACGATTTAGGGTGAGACAATCATTGTCTAGTAGCCTTTTCCATCATCCCTTAGACAAGGGGAGTCTGCCCAGGAACTAGTCTTTTTCAAAGTTTCTTGGCATACAATTTCTGTTTCTACACCATTTCTTAGTGGACTGACCCCTGCTTTGTAAAACTACCCTAATATCCCACAACAATGCTGACTTGGTTAGCGTCTCCTAGTCCCCTGGAGAGCAGTGTAGCTGTGTGACAGCTGATCTACTGTCAACTCAGAGTCACTGACAAAGTCGAGTGACAAACAGTACATTACACCTGTTGGCACCACACCTGAAGATGTGGACACAAAGCAGGAGATGCAATTTTCTGATGCTGCAAAAAAAATTTTTGCATGCTTGGAAACCCACACCCAAGCAATTTTTCCTGTGTGTTTTGTGTTTAAAATTGAGGAGAAAGGCAAAAATATATTCAAATAGAAATACATATATATGTTGTGCATATCTAAATATCATATATATATTGTTCATATCTAAAACTAAATTAAAACTTAGTTTCATAATACTTCTGTAGTGAAAGCAAAAAAGACTTTCACTATATTTTTTTTGCATGAAGCTAAGCACTTATGTTTCAAAGTCTGCATGTATGTGAAATGAAGTATTATACTACTTGGATTACCGCTCTGAAAATTCTTAGATATTTTTAATTTACAAATCATGGTCTATGAAATTATTTTCAGTATCTTGTCCTCCATTTCTTGTAGAAAGCTGCTTAGATAAGAAAGCCATGTGAAATAGAACACAGAAGCTCCTTTTTGAGGATAGGTTAATTGAACATATCAGGCTTTTTCTGGCCTCTAAAGAGAGGGTAAAAGAGGGTCTGGGTTCTCCTGTGGGTGTTCTAAAACTTACCTATCTGATCAAGTCACTGAAGAATGAATGTTCTTGCAGAGTTGTGCCCCCAGCTCAGAAGAGCGGGGACACCTAAACCCTTGAAGCACATGAAAGTCTCTGGGTGGCCTGGAAGAGACAGCCAATGTATATGATTCTGTGCATGGGTAAAGGGATTAAAAGGGAAAAAACACTATCACAGCCTGCTCTTTGAGCCAAGTGCTTCCTACTGCTTCAACTGCATACAATATCAGGCATACTGATTGCACCCTTGGCTCTACGGCTGAAATTTCTGGTTATATTTCTACAAAATGCAAGTCCTAAAATGCTTTCAGATTAGATTTCCATTCCTTTTGTCTAAACCCTGACTGAACTTTTGAACCCTCAAGTTGAGAGTTATGTATGCTTGGGATGGTTTCAATTTTATTTTGTATTTAACCAGTTTCATTATTTCAAACTTAGAGCTCACACTCCTGAATTCAAAAGAGTCAGAAATCTGTGGATTTACCCCTCTGTTTTTAGCAATGGGCTATATGCAGGTCTCTCAGGAGGGACAAACTTTAAATAAAATCACACACAAAGCTCATGAAAAAAGGCCACAGGAACCTATAGGAAACCAAGGGCAAAGCAGTAAATTATCAAGGCTCTCCTCATATGACAGATGCTCCACTTCATTGATCATCTTTCTGGCCCCTGTGCTAGACTTTCTCTATAGTGTTTATGTCTCTTGCACTGGGAAGCCCACTGCTGAGAAGAGCACTCTAAATACAGCCTCACTAGTTCTAAGTAGAAAGTAAGGATTAGGATAGACAGGATATTAGAAGAATTGAGGGTGGAGAGAAACTTACAGACAGGTTAAGCTGAGAGCAAAAACATGCCAGACAAAAAGGTGAAATAGAGCAGTTCTAAGACAAGAAGTACAAAATCTCAGAAAGTAAAGGTATGACATGGCAAGAGAAAAGAAAGAAGAAATGTAACAGAGAAATTTCAGCTGGAAATATTTTGTGGTTTCTTCTGTAAAAATTGATTGAAAACATTACAATGGAAGCATGCCTCCTGATATGTACAAGAATGTACATAGGTTACAAAAACTTCCATAACCCCAGTTAATGAGTTGAGTCACATGGTCAAAAAATGCTGAAGTTATGGTTACCAGACTAAGATTAATTACATTTTCTCACTTTTATTTATGACAGAGTCTAGAGTTCACAGCATATTAACCATACTAAGTAAAAAGGTATGCATGCAAGTGAATGTCTTTGGGGAAGAGGTGCAGTTTAGGGAGTCTCAGATCTTAGTTTTAAAGTCCACCTGGCTTTTGAAGACAGATCTAAGACAGTTGTTGTGTATAGCATATAATTAATAACAGCATTGGCTTATCTCCGAAATGAAAAAATAGTATTCTAAGCAATAGAATATGGGATGGGCCTAGGATAAGTTTAAGAAACCATACTGCTTTTGAGTACAATCTCAGAAAATAGGAGGTAAAAAAAAGGAGGATTTATGTGGGAAGGAAGGTTCCCATTACTTTGCAGAAACAGGTAAAATAATAAACATAATGAGCATTTTAGACAACCATATCTTCATAATGTTTTAACTTTACTGACACATTTCTGAAGTAAAGCCTGTTCAAGAAGAGACTGACAAACTGGGTGTTTATATCATACTAGTTTTGGCTGTGTAAAACTGATTTATAATTCCTGTGCCCTAATAAAATGAATACCCTTTATATACTCACACTGTATATTTAAACACACACACACCATATATTTAAACAAAAGTGATTTTAATCTTTAAACTTCTCCTCCCTCCCCTCTTCCTGTTTTCTCCTTCCTCCCTCTTCTTCCCCTCTACCACCCATTGCAAAAAAACAGAGTTTAAGAAGGAGGCGAATGTTAAGCCCCTTTTGAAAATCATGAGAGATGTCTGTTCTCCAACAAAATTCTATTCTGTTCTCCAGATTAGCATAGCTGACAGGACAACCACAGACCAATTATTTTTAGTTCATATCTCCTTTCTGTAAATAGATTGAAATTATGGTGCTGAGAGAGGTTGGAATAACAATATTTTCTAGTTTAACAGTCTCCCTTTTTCTTTTCAGTTGGATGAAATTCACATTGCTGTTAACCACTTTTTAATAAATTCCAAATTTTGAACACTGTGCATTTCTATATAGTTTGCAGCTGAAAATAAACAGACTTACAATGGCTGAAGATAGTTCTACAATTTTTAGTGTCTTTGTGAGGATAATGAAGTAAGAGTTTTTGGAAAAAATATCTCTATGCACATTTTTTTTCCAGATTTTTTTTACTTGTTTGGAAAATAATGTTCTCTTCTTAGAAGCTTCAATTTGCAATAGACTGTTTGCTTATTTTTTCTCTTAAAAACCCCCATCACATTAAAAACTTTTCATTTTTTTCCCTACTTCCATTTCTATACTGTTGATTATAAGGATGGACCACATGGCAGCATAAATTATACTGGAAACTATTCAGAGAGTGCAGACCCTGGTCTGCGTAAAACAGCTTGTCTTCTGCACTGACTCCTTTTCAAAAGTCAGAGTTCACTACTGAACCCTAATATTCTTTTCTTAAGAATATTTCTTATTCTTATGTTTTGTCGAGCTCTGCTCTTCTGACCAGGTAAAGGATCCTCTAGATTAAAAATTCCCTTAAACCTTCTTGAGGAAAAAAGAGTCCAGAGTTCTTTCTCTAAGGCTGCAAAAAATGAGTGAATTGCTCCACATCTGGCTATTTGGGATACTGGAGGTATAGCTGAGAACCATAAAAAATAACCCTTGTGTGACAATGTCTAACAAAGGAAACCAAGAAATTCAATTAGACTTGTTTGCATATTTCTCTCTTGTCTCTGTGCTTGTGCTTTTCTGTCTCATTAATTCTGTAAATGTAGAAGAGACATGTCTTTTATTTAATAGCAAAACAGGTACAATGGCATGGAGGTATTTAAGATGTTGAAGATTTTTTTTTGTGGACACCAAACTAGGATAGAAGGTACTCCCAGACTCTAGATTTTACGAATTGGGAAGCACCTGAAGGAATAACCAAGGGAATTTCCAAAACAAATGCTGACTTTCAGTCCACTTTATAAATTTTGGTTTGATTTTGTATTCCTAGTGATTAAGAACTATCTCAGGAACCGTGCTGAATTATTTGTAATTTTCTTCTCTGGAAGGAAGACGTCTAGAAGCTTGTTTTTCTCACTCTCCCTGTATCATCTAACAGAAAGGCTAGGGTGTATTGTAGAATGACACTTTCTATACCATCTGGTTTATTCTATATTCTCAATTTTTTTATTAACACTAGCAAAAGTACTCCTAATTTTATGTAACTTACTTCTATTTTACTGATTAAAACACTTTGGTAAGAACACACCTTGTTGAAGGTCAGTAAGTGACTTTGGACTGGGACTAAAATCTAAATACCCAAATATATTAACCTTAGGCTTTGTGAACCCTTGCTTATGATGAGAAATGTTGCATTCAGAAAAACCAAAAAGCACTTAATAGGGGTCAAAGAAAAAATATTTTTCTGATTATTCTTGTAGTTCCTTCTGAATATCTTCCTTCTTCTTCAGATATTTTATCAGAAAATGAGGTTTACAGTAGACTTACGAAATGTTCTGGTGGTGAAGCTTTTGGAACTATCCTTCAGAGGTTATTTTAACTGCATTCTGTCAGTAAATCCTTCATTGCATTGTTAAGCCCATCCCTGGGAATTTTATGGTGGCATTTGTGGATGTGTTTGTTGAATCACCACAGCCAGACCAGCCTCACTTCACGGCAACTGCTGAGACCACCCTGGTAAAGAGAGCAGGGCTCAGGAGCCACTTGTGTCAGTGCTGCCTGACTCCAGCCAAAGTCCTGCTTCTTGGGCAGCCTGCACCATGCTGAGGGAAATAGTATCCCTGACAATTGTGAGAGCATGTTCAGAGCTGACATGACATCTCTGACATGATGCCAAATTGTGTTATAAAGAAGTATTTCTAACCCTTCCCTTTAGCCGTGGGACAAGACTGATTGAGAAGGTATGTGCAGGTGTGTTTGACTTTATATGGGTTTAATATCCCAAAAGTCATTGCTTCTTTTACTGAACTTTCTCCTTACTGCAATTGCAGGAGATTGTGAGAAATCTGTAGTACTGCCAACATAAAATTAAGAATACCCAGATTGTAGACCCATGTGAGGTCACCAAAAAACTTATGATAAGTGTATCTTGGGGCTTTAAGATTTGTTTTGGTGTCTTTGAGGTGATGAAGTACACTTGTCATATATTTTCAGCTTCTTTCTTCAATTACAAAGGTTAGACACACCCTTTTATATGTGCTTGATTCTGGTAGCTGCAGACTGAAAAAAATGAAAAGTTTGCTATTACAAATTATAGGAGCTAGTGATCTGCACTTAGGTTTATTCTCAGTTCAGCATTTTTTCATGAAACTGCTGCATGACTGGGATATGAAAAGTTGCAAACAAAATTTCTTGAGCAGCTAAGAATCAAAAATAAACTAGCAGTCGGTGCAAAATAAAGAAATTTTACAACACTTCTGTATATACACGTATCACACTTTACCCAGATATCCTGATTCTTTAGGCTTCATTTAGACAGGCAACCATGTTTATATTCTATTCTGTCCCGAAAACTTCAAGTTATGTTATGTTTAACTGGCTCTGGAGAAATTAAAGGAATACCATAAAAAATTGCCAGACTGAAAAAATCCAGTACTGAGCAGGAAAACTAATTCAGTATGTCAGTGGAAGTGCATTTTGAAAGTCAGCACTAACCATTAAACATTAAATTAAGTTCTCTTGGTCTTATTTTAAATTATTGGCCTTTCTATAGGGGACCAAGAATTGGGTCTTCCTGTTTGAATTGTTGTGAATATGTCTGTTTTTCTCTCCTTTCACCACTCTCTGAACATTTGATACAGCTTAAATTTGAAAAAATCCCCCTTTATGGATCCTTTTCCTTGTGCAGATTCACTTATTCTACAGGATGAACAATGGTACAAAATTTTTTCTGGATTCATTGATAAACTTTGGACAGAGGATGGAAAACAATTAAGAGTCAGTTATTTTAAGAATAACTTCAGAGTGCTAACTTTGCAAGTTTTCCTCTCTTATTAATTGCATTGTTATTTAATGCATTTCAGCACTGAAAAGGACATTTTTATGTGGGTACGTTAAGTTCTGTAGTCCACATTTTGTTCAAAGGAGAACTTGCAATTTAAGAAGTTCTCCTGAAATTTATCCAATCCTTTCAATTCCTCAAAACTGTTCTCACAGTATTGGTATTGCAGGCGCTGCTTGCTAGGTTGTTTTCACATTTTTTTCTTCCATTTAAGGTGGCAGCTCAATCTTTTACACAGCATTTGCTCACATCTGCTCATGATTCTAGAGTAGAAAAAAAAGTAAGCTGTGGAAGCTTGCCAGAATTGTAAGATGTTTTGTTCTCAATAGTTCTCCACAAATATTTTTTCTAAACCCTTCTCCCTTTCCTTCATAATAGTCTGTCTATGCCTTTATGATCTTGTGTTTTCCAGCTAGAGGTACTACAGTACAGCAAGGTAAAAAACTAGATTATTTGAGCTACTTTGCTCATTGTAGGAGTTCTTGGCTTCTTTCTTCTCTTGTATACCATATTCCTCTATGGAAAACACTGCTCTGAGATGTAATTAAGCAGGATGAGATGTCAGAAACCCAGGTTGATGGTCCCACATTGCCATGACAAATATTTCCTGACAAATATTGAATTATGCCTCATACTTTGATTAATAAAATTTATATAATAAAAAATTGGAATAAGATAGCAAAATTATGGACAACAACTTTCTTTTTTATATTTTCTTTTCCTGGTTCCTACTCTACTGTAGAACAATAGATGTTACACTCATATCAGTATATGTCAAATCCGTTGTCAGCAGAATGCAATGGAAGAGACTCACATGTGCAGGCTGTATATGGGCCTAGATTGAGATTACACGTTTTTCTTTAAACTAGGAGTCACTTACTTCTCAAGTGCAAAAGCTTGTTCTGCAAAACAAAAAAATTTAAAAAAAGTAAATGCACTATTTTAAACTGTTCTCTTCAGCCTACCATTCTTTGCTTTTAAGCTTACAAAATGTGAGGCAGTAGCTCTGTTGGGGTCAGTCTACATTGAGTATGAACGGAACGGAAAAGGGGAACTGTAAACATTTTTCAAAACCTCAGCTGATGTCATTTTGGCTGGGACCTACTTGTTTGAAACTATTTTTTTCTTTGTGAATGTTGCATAGATGGATCAGTGATTCTCCACAGGTATGACAGTGCTAATGTGCTAGAGTTTGGACATCCTGAATACTGATGGTTTAGAACTTGGACAAAGGTCTGATTTCAGCTTATTTTGGTAATAACTGAAGATACTAAATATGACTTTGATGAGAAGTTATCCTGGTTTCAGCCAGGACGGAGTTAATCTTTGGCCGTAACCATGAGGGGCGGAGCCTTGAGGAATGTAGGCGTGTTTGGGTTGTTATTCCTTGCCGTCCAGCTTACCTCCCCGGGCAGGAGTGAGTGACTCTTGCTGCTGGGCTCAGGGCTGTGGTGAGCACATCCACTGGTGTTCGCAGCTGAGCAGCTGCCAGGCCAGATCAGGTCAGGTCAGGCACAGTGGGTATTTTTGCACCTGAATCACCATCTCTAGTACACTGTTACTAATATTGTTGTTGCTGCTGTTTGTTTTCTTATATCATTGCTGTTTCCAGTAAATTATTCCTTGTCTCTTGATCTTTTCCTTTTGTCCCTTTCACAGGAGGAGAGGCTGGGAGGTAGGGGAGCAGGGAGCAGTTTGTGGCTTTTTTTTCAGTGGGAGTACTTAAGTTGGGAATACCATTCCTAAACCATGAAAAAATACAGTTCAGTACCATTTCAGAACTGTCATCAGAAGATGATTTCTTTATTAATTAACTACACAAGTTTCTTGTACATAACACAGAAGTAGGAGTGGTAGAGAGCTGGAAGCATTTATGTAGCCATGGAAATGAGGAAGAGGAGGGGAAAAACTTGTAAAAATTCGCCTCTGAAAACTGAAATTTCACAACAGCAAAGTACACACCATATCTTTGCTCTACGTTAAATATATAAAACATACATAAAATCTGATTGTAATTTTTATAAACCTCTGAATCTGTAATATCTGATCTTTAGAATAAGAATTGTGGTATTTGCTACTTTTTTCAAGCTTTACCAATACTGACATAAAGGTCTTATTATTCAGTTTTGTGTGTTACGAGACTACTTTGTTCTCAGAGTCACTACAAAAAGCTTGGAATGGAAATTTTAAAAAATTTAAATAAACCTCCTACGCTGTCTAACGTTAGTCTGTTTTTTTTTCTTTTTGAGAAATCATACAGCTGAAAATTTGCCAAGACCAGAGAACAAAGCAAGACAATGAAAACCAAGAAAAGGATGAGTAGCTAGGGTGCTGCTGCTGTGCTGCAGATTTTTCATGATCTTGTGTTCAGTCTTGTTTGCATCAACATCTATGTATGATCCTATCCAGATAGTGCTCTGAATAAGATGGGTGTATTTATGCATATCTTGTGCCTGACAACTGAACTCATGCCTCTGATCCTATTTATTAATTTTTTTGATAGGTGAGGTTGTTATATGCTATGGAGCTCTCCGACTTTCTAATGGACAGTTTTCTAATAGTCTCTTGATTTAACTCTAAAACAGAAAACATTCATCTGAAGCCAAAGGTTGTTTGAAATTAGCTAAAATGTACATGCTCATACCAGTGTTTCACTTTTGGTCAGATGAGGAAGACCTGCAGCAGAAGGTCACCCTCTTTTTAGTTCTAATTACTGTTTCAGCAACCAGCAAGGGAATATGTTACTCAATGAATTTGATTATACATTCCTCAAGGATAACCACAGACACCATGTTTACCTAACTGTGTGATATACAAGGTCTGTAATCAAGGAAACAGAGTTTTTACAATGTCATGGAGCCCAGAGAACCCCTCTGTGACTTTGTTTTCCGGGGAGGTTCCCATTTCTTTGCTGATTTCAATAATAATTCTGTGCATACAGGAACAGTTGTACCTGCTCTTCAGCTGATGCTTTCCTGCAATGACTGTGGATGTAAACAAGTAAATGAAGTCTTTGAATGGTTCTTGCCATCATTACATTTACAAAAGGATGCCAGTTACAAATTGTGTCAATGTAAGTGATGCTGCATCATTACACTTTATCAATCTGAGTGGATAATTATTTGAAAGCCTTGAAGGACACGTGCAAATCCACTTGGAAATTACCATCACTACTGCCTTGTGCTTATATACTTGTACTCACAGGATGAACTCTGGGTTTTTGGTTTCAGGATTGGCTCTCTTCAGGACAGAGTCCAGATGTAGTACTGGCTAAAACAGATCTACACATTTGCAGATGAAAATACGTATTTGTCGATTGGTTCTTGCATATCACTGAGTGTTAAAACTATTCTTAAAACTCTGTGCTAGCCATGTTAAGCTAATGGCCTCTCCTGAACAGCAGTGTAGTACTGATGCTCATTCTACCTGTCAGTTAGCTTTAACTAAATGACAGCTTAGGGGAATACTGCTTGTAATTCAAGGAAGGTTCCAATTTTATCATTGCAGTCTAGATTCTGTCTTTCACCTGTCCCATGTGTTTGCCATTCTTCTTTCTATTATGTTGGGTTCCAACTTTCTCTTCACGGTATTAGTTCTGGGCAGATTTTAATTTTAGGGGAGGTCCTTGTGAAGAAAAACATCCTCCTTCAAGTCAAAGAGAAGCAGAATCTTCAGGTTTTGACTGAAAATTCCTCTGTGCATTTATTTCTCTACAGCAAACCTCATAAAACCTGTGCAGCTGAAAAAATTCAACTATCCAGAATTAATGATACCAAGGTCAGTTTTCAGTAAGATAGTTTTGAGAAGCACTATATTTGGAAATGCTAATTCTTTCTCTATATATAATTGCACAAAATATTTCAGAAGTGAGATGTTTAAAAAAATGGATGCAGCCTTGGAAATGTATGTCAGTGTCTGAGACGCAAAACAGAAGAAATATGTTCTTTGGCATACTGGAAAATAAACTTATTTCTTCTGAGGAACACAGATGGTGTATGTGTTCAGAGAGACAGCATGTCATACTGCCTCTGCTGTAAATTTGTTCTTGTGGTTTGGTCATGGGAAGTGAACTGTTCTATAATTCCTACATTATTCTTCACTTTTTGTACTATGAAAAGCTTGCACGTGTAAGTAATCTGTTTCTAAAAGACATTGTGTTTTAGATACTGAAGTGTACCTAGCAGACTTGAATTTTGTGTTCCAAACTTGAGAATGAAGGCCTAGGACTTCAGTCCCTTAAAAATAACCATGAATTAATTTTATGCGATTTTATGTGTAAATTTTATTTTAGAAGCTTGTTGAATCTGCTGCTTACACTCACGCTGTGGCAGGAGGGGCAGCTAGGAGTCCCTTATGCATATACTTGAATTTGCTGCCTTTATCAGTTGGCTGCTTGACTGTCATCCAAATAGACAAAGCAGTATTGAAAGGTGCTCTTGCTCTGGCCTTGTATCCTTGCTAGTTCTAGTTCCATGTAGGATATAATGACTTGAAGGTTAATAAAAATTTAAAAGATATATAGGTATTTTTATGTGAAGGAAAGGCTACTGAAGACATTTTACCCAAGAGCAGAGCAAACATTTTGTATATAGATTCTTGTACCTTAATCAGAGCACAGATGAGGATGATCCTGTCAGATAAGATATTTTTCTGCAGTTTGCAGGAGCTGGGTTCCATTCCTAATGCAAACATCATTTTTGAGCTGGGACAGGTAGATTAGACTGTACAGATCTAATGTCCCCATTTTTAAATTAGCAAGAGCACATTCAGGCAAGTCCTTAACCAGGACTGATCATGAGGAATTTGAGACAGAAACTTCAGATCTGTGGTACTGGGCAGTATATTGATTTCTAATCTATTTAGAGTCTGCTCAGGTGGCTTAGATAGCTCAATTTTTTACCTTAATGTGATTTTGGGACTGGGGAGTGTAAAAAAAGTTTATAGCTATGGGTGGTAGCTCTGACCATATTGTGGAAAATTAATTATCTAGGTGATGGTAAGAATACTGTGTAATGAAAATATCACAGAAAAAATTGACCTTAATGTATTCTTAAATGTACATAGAGGCAGAGGCTAAGTTTTCCTTACCTTTTCTCTCTTTGAAAGAGTTTGTTAATAATGCTTGTTAATGTTAATGAATGGTAGAGTTCAACCAAATCAGATTTACCCAAGCACAACAGAGTAGAAAAATACAGTGCCTATTTAGTTTGTTTATGCATCAAGATTTTCAGTGTTCTCTTTCAACAACTCTCTTGCATCTAGTATGTAATTTTAAAAAAAGTAAAAGAGAATATAAAAAACAGAAAATTCATAAGGGAAATTGCTCTAATAGATTAATGTCTTCTGAGTTCTGCTGAAAAAAACTGCTCTATTTGGATGAATTCTGATCCAGGAAAAATAATGCTTTTTGCATGTGCAATGAATTCATAACAAAAGTACTATACACTTGATAATAAAGACCGTTCAGTGCGTATAGCCAACTTAGTCTCACATTCTAGCAAAACATCTCCAAATCATGCATTTTTTAATGCTCTACAATCAATGAAGTGTTTATTCTAGAAACAAGGTTTATTATATCCTCATATTCATTCTTGAAACATTAATGTCCTAATAACACGCATCTATTTGAAGAAATCCCATAAAGTTTCTCAAAAAGCTGGGGTGTTAAGCTTTGCATTTTGACTGTAGTTAGGAATTTAAAGCGAAATATTGTTGGAATCAGAGGCATCACAAATTGTGAGGATGAGTAGATTTGTAAGGTAGAAGAAACAGATTTTATCAATCAGATTGTAGAGGATGAAGCAAACACTTTGTTGGAAGAAATGAAATAATGTTTTTGTTGTTTTGCACTGTTTTTCATGTTGTAATTTCACTCACTCTATGTGCTTCAATCCTTGAAAAAACTATGGAAGGAATTTTAGCTGTGAACTTATATGATCAAAAAACTTAGAAAAGGAAAGAATAAAAAGAATAAGAGCAATCTAAAAGACTAGTCAGTTGATACTTATGCCATAGTCTACAGTGATAAATTATCCCTTAGCTGCCTTTTTCTTATCTTCCATAGGGAAATTAATATACATTTCATCCAGGAGAGAGTAATTTTTGTAATATGATCAAGAAAACAAGAGCTTTGATAATAGTGCCAACAGAAAGCTTTCAGGGAGAAAAAACTACTTACTGAACAATGTCTGATGCAACCTGCAAGAACATTCAGGTATACACACTATACAGGAGTAAGGAAGCAATAGAATGACCTCTCCAAAAACTCAGTATGGTATGAGTTAAGTATGATTTACTTAATTTGAGTGATTTTAGTGGAAATATTCTTGATCCCTAGTTGAATAAAATGGAGTAAGAGCCAGTCCCATGGTTTATCACCTTTCTTGCTCTTGTTTCTCCCCATCTGTACACAGTTACAGGAAACTTCTGGGCTCCATCCTGGATTCTCTGATAACTCCTTGTGCAAGGATTAGTGGTAGAGGGATCTGAAATCCCTGGAGGATAGTAAAAGGAGAGGTAACTTGTAAAGAAGAGCAGAATTCTTGTACTCTGGAAGGAAGCCCTCTCTAAATATCCCAGGAGTGGGACTGAGGCAGGCTACCAGGAGCTGAGTGTGAGTGGGCAAAACAGCACCTGTGTGGCTGAAAGAAAGACTGATCCAAGCTGGGGAGCAGCGTGTGGGGGCTAACAATAGAATACAAAATGGGATGGCCCTTGCACAGGAAGCTTTGTGATGTGATTAAATGAAGCAGAGAAAAAGATTGGGGTAGAACAATTTTTAACGTGGTGAGTAACGGCCACAGAAGTTGTGATGTGGAATGCTTGCATTTAACGTAAAACAGCTGGAACCAAGTTACATCATTTTGAGTGATGCACCCCTCATACTCAGAAAACTGGAACCTGCTGGATTCATGTTTTTGTTAGAAGTGCTGATTATTTGGGGCACTTGAAATAAGATAGAATTGCTGTTATTCAACATGGACACTCAGTACTTCTCAAACCTTCCACAGGCTTAGTAAATGGAAGCTCTGCAGTGAACAGGCAGTATAATGCTTATAACTGCAGACTCAGGGGGAAGGACAAACCTAACTGTTTTTATAGAGTTGTGTGGAAAATATTGTTGTCATGTGCTATAAAGCAAACCACCAAATAGAAGCAGATTTTGTCAGTTTCTGTCTATACAGTAAGAAGCACTCTCTGAGAACTCTCACCATTACCTCAGGAGCTGCATTTGTGTTTGCACTCTTGCTATTCATCCTTGACTGAGCTACATTGTCAGTGATTTGTACATTTAAGAAACAAGTACACATTCTTAACTAATGTCAACTTTCATGGTTCTGCAGTTAAGATGCTTTGTAAACAGGTATGTCTTGCATTTTTTTCTTTTCTTTGTCATGTCAGGGATATTTTCCCAAAACCTTCATGACAGCATATTTACAAAATAATAACAGAAACCATAGCAAATATAAGTGTGGGGAAGAACTGGTTTTAGCCTTCTGTAAGGATAAGTTGTCTTCAGTTTTCTATGTGAGAATAATACACCATATATATACTATGTATAAACAGTGAGGTTGTAAGCTTTTATGAAGGACCATATTCTAGCAGAAGTGAGTGAGTCTGAACTACTCCTGAGAACTTTGGTCTAGTGCACATTTATGTTGAGATTGTGTTTGCTGTATGTGCAATGAAGAGTTGGAACCCACTGAGAACTACTGCTCTGAAAATATGTAGATGTATATGCAAGTCTCTCTTCCAACTGGAGCGCAATGTAACATTGACTTAGATAGCAGTTATGAGGACTTCAAAAGGATCATGTGTCCAGTTTATATCTCTGTATCTGGGCTTCACAGAATAAGGGACACTAAAGCATTTTACTTTTCTTACACAGATTATTTTATTTGTTTGCTACTGTGTGAACTATATGTGGATATGAACTGTAAAGTGAATACTAAAATGTATCCATTCCTTTCTGTTCCACAACATTAATAGTTCTTCTGCTTATGAGCCCTAGGCTGAAGCCAGAAAATCAAAGTTAATGTTGTTACTTTGTCCTGTTGTGCTTTTATTTATCTTCCATAATAGTTTGAATTGACATAACTCTAGCCTTAACTTTTGATGTCTTAGACTTTCACTGGTGGAAGCCAGTTCTTGACACCTCACCTGTTTTTTAAAATACAGGATTCCACAGCCCCACTCTTTGTATTTAAGTCTATTTTTAGTTGAACTGTCTTGTTAACCTTGGTAAGTCAGTGGACCTGAAAGATATTCAAATAATAATAGCTAAACAACTTACTTCCCTGTGGATAACCCTTAAGAGCCTGTCTTGAAAAGATCATTTTCAGCTGGGATAATGTTCTTATAGCTGGTACAATGTTTAGGATTTAGTATGGGAACAGTGTTGATAGTCCACTGATTTTTTAGTTGTTGCTAAGTATAGCATATTTTAAATGAAGGACTTTTAAATTTCCTATGCTCTACAAGTGAGTAAATGCATAAGAAAGAAAATTCCCCATTTCATTTTCTTTGAGTCTATTTGGATTTGATTTTAGTTAGTTAGTTTGTTTGTTTTTTGGTAGGGATTTGTTTGTTTGGCTTGGTTTGTGTATGTGTTTGTTGTTTGTTTGTTTTGGTTTTGGTTTTTGAGGTTTTTTCCAGGCACAATTCTAGCACAGGAAGTTGCAAACAGCTGAAAAACCAGAATCAAAACAGGGGCTACTGTCACACTAATTAAACAGAACACATTCTTAGAAACTGAGTCTTCTGCAAAAAGGGAAAAACTAATTCAGGGCCTCATTCGCCACAGCACCCTTTAGTCTTCAGGAAATTATATTTTTAAATATGATCAAAAATAATGCCACTTTTTTTACTACACTCTGCTTGCCAAACAGCAGTCCTGTAGAACCTGCCAAATACTAACTTTAAGTTTAGTAAACTTAGCCTCCTTCCAAAGGTTCTCATACTTTCAGAAGCAAGGATGGGCTGTGAATTGTCCAGCATGGGAAATGTTACTACTCTGCTACTACAGTTTTTAGAAGAAGAATGAATCTCAGAAACACATGATGAAGTTGGACTACTGACTTAATACCTTTTGGGAAGAAAACATGTTCCAATTTTACTTGTAAATTGTTTTAAAGGCACAGTAAAATCACAGCAATATTTTCTTTTTCCATCTCTTATGTTTTTACTTACATGAGAGAAAAAGATCATGGCACCGTAATAATTCAAGAAAGTCTATCAAACAAATTATAAGTGCATAAATTTTCCTATGGAACATCTTCTATTTTAATAGAATATTAAATTAAAAAGTGTAGGTGAGATGATTTAATTTTTTTCTCCATGTCTTTCTCTGCTTTGATTTACTACTATGGACATTTACATCTAATTAATGAACACTCCTGCTGGTGTTGGTTATTTTAGTAGAAATGCTTTATTATTTTACCTGATTTCTTTTAAAAAAAATTTGTTATTTTAGTGCTGCTTCTGGTGACTGACGAGAAACATAACTCGGCACAAAGAAAATAAAGACAGCTAGGAGCAAGAAAAGTAACGAAGAGAAAACTTAGCACAAGGGGTTTTTTTGTTGGCTATGAACACAAACTCCATTTGCATGATAGCAAAAAGACCACACTCATAAGAAATTCAAGGAAAATATTTTCAAGTTAAATGTTCCACACCAAGCCTGGACAAGAGAGAACATTGCTTTTGAGGTTTGCACTCAGAAATTGCATCCGTTTTTTGGGTCTGGTCATCTCCAGATATTGTTTTGAATGTTCTGTTATGGATTGGACTCATATATTTGAAAAACGGTGAAACTTTA
The DNA here is from genome assembly GCF_000277835.1 of Geospiza fortis. Classification (NCBI taxonomy): domain Eukaryota; kingdom Metazoa; phylum Chordata; class Aves; order Passeriformes; family Thraupidae; genus Geospiza; species Geospiza fortis. Next base: position 6,344,702 of record NW_005054323.1, read on the forward strand.
ATATCCTTATGTATTAATCTTAATTCAAATACTTGCTTGGTCTCCCCTATTTGGTTTGATCCTCTGATCAGTACAACCCAGTGAGGTTTTCACCTCCCATTTAAAATAAATAGCACAAATCTGCTTTCCCTGGTCAAGACACAAAGACTTTCTCTCTGAGAACCCAACTTTGAAATATATATTCAGCTCACAACAGAGGGAACTATATGCCATTCCACAGTGCAGCTGCTATGAACACAGGATCAAATGCTTTTGCTAATAATTTTTTCATGAGACAGAGGAACTGCACGACATACATTTTGGATCTGTTGTGGTTTTGCTCTAATGATCACAATTGCTAGCTAAATGAGGGTTTATATGTGTATGTGTCCTTGTTTATTTTCAATGAAGACTAGTTGAACATGCACTTTGGAAATTGAGACAAGTGACAGATTTAATGTTCTAGCTTGTTTTTCTGAATCAAAAGACATTTTGCTGGATTTGAGGAGACAATATGTGAATAGAAGGAAATTACTTTTCATGTCTAGTGAAACATGCCTAAATTCTGCTGATGTTTTGGAGTGACATTTACATTGAAACTGAGTTCTCACTACAGTACCCCTCTCATATTTCTTACCATGCTTCTAGTTACAGAAAGAGTAGATTAGTTCTTGCTGCTGTTCAAATACAACAGGAACTACAATTGAAGACCAATTCAAAAAGATAAGGAAAAACATCTAAGACTGCACAGGAATTCTTTGGCAGTGGACTGAGAACATCATATGATCCCCCTTAAGTCTGAATCATTCCTTAACGAGAAACATATATCCCACAGCAAAAGGTAACTGAGAAATGTAGTGCAGGTACATCTTAACAGAGGATTGTTGTGGGACAGATGTTAGGGGGCTCTTCCTTATTGCTTAGATATCAGCTAAAGAATTTTATTTCTGTAATTGCAGCATCCTGTAGACTTAATTGCATCTCCACTGTAGACTTAACAGCAAAAAACAAATGAAAAAGAGTTCAGCATTGAGTTCTTTATTTATTCTATTTATTTGATATGAGAAAGAAATTTCTTTCCATAGCAAATTAAATAAATTCTGTTTGTACTTTGTGTACTGGACAAGGAGTTTCTTTTAAGGAACTACCTATGTCAGTATTTGGTCATTTATATAGGTAATAGCCATGCATTAATATGTATTTTCTATCCTAACTCTTACATATATAATTTTGATTTTTTAAGAAATTACTTGGGAGTTTATGTATATAAGTTAGTAGTGTCTGAGGCTTTTCTTTTGTTTAATTCTGCTCGTATTTTCCATTTTGCCAGTGTCTCTAAATGCTTCTTGTCTGTACCTATGTTTTTTGTTGAATAAGCACTTATGGATAGAAATGCAGTACTCTCTGTCTGTGAGTGACAGAAAACAAAGCTTCCAGGCAATGCATACATTTCATTGACCTCCAGTGATTGCAGGTGCAGAATTATAGTTCTCCTTTGAGTACACTGTCAGTGTTTGTTTAGGTGCAGTGACTTATTTAGGTGCAGTGATTCAATGACTGCTGGTTTTAGTACACCTAGATCTAAAGCATATTTCTTCCTAGCATAATGTATGAAGAGAAGGACCAGAAAAGTTTAATGTACTACTATTTCATTTTTGTCACTTAAGTTCTGCTGACCAGGGATATCGTAAATATTTCTTCAAGTGCAAGGAATTGCCTCCAAAGTTCACCATAAAGCAATTTCCTTCTGGTCTGATTAAGCCCAAGAAAGATATTATAGTATGAAAGGTTTACAGGGTTCATTTGTGCCTCTGATGCATCCCTGAACTTGTACTTGTGTGAAGCCTCTCTTGATTTGATCCCATACTTAGGAAATACTGCATTCAGATTCTCAACTAAATCTACAGTTAAGACATTAAGAAAAGACAAAAAAGTCAAGAAGACCATGTTGCAGCAGAGGAGAGCAAAAAACAGGAGCACAAAACATTCATAAAACTGAAGGTATGCTTTCAAATAAATTTTGAAAGGCAGATGTGCTTTACGAGAGTTATGGTGGCTCTATTCAGTGCCACAGCAGTGTAAACTTCTTTCCCTCCCTTGATGAATAAACCTCTGTTTGATGTGAGTCAGAGCTGGTATTCCAGTTGAACAATGGTTGTGAAGATGGGTCTTTTAGGGAGAAGTTACTGTTCTGTATAATCTTCTATTCTCAGCTCAAACACATGACCTAGTGCAATTAATGAAGGGCTTCCGGGGAAGTCTAATGGTGTGTGTTTGGGCTGGAGGTCAGCCTGGATGAGCACGTTGATCCCTCCTCACCTTATAGCCTATGGACTTTTTGCTTAATGAGGGTATGGCAGTTAAACAGGTTTATTCGCTGTCTCCACTATTATCTATATAGAAGTCTAAAAGAATGTAATGGAAAACAAGTGAATACTAGATGATAGCAAAATATAAAGTTTTCTGCTTTTCTGGATGGAGTATTACCAGTGTTACAGGAACCATAATTTTCTTTATCTCATAAAAAGGAAGCAGGATTTCAAATCAATGGTCTTTCATGTCATGAATCATAAACGAGTGTAGAATGAGGACTCTCCTTAGTGAAAGTGGTGTAAGGCTGCTATACCCAGAAAGATGGAGCTTTTTCAGATGGAGGGACGTCTGTGCTGGTCAGCAAATATGCTGACATTTACACAGTACCATATATGTTAAAGAGAACTTGGGGTTAGCTTTTTTTCCCCAATTCTTTTACCAGAACATTCTCTATCATTAGACGACAGTACTGCTTGTTTAAAGTGGCTGTACTCGCCAGAGTAAGAAAAAGCTTTCCTTTGGGGAACATGCACTTTCAAGCACCTAAGAAATGTAGTGGCATGCTGGTAACATCCTGCACACAGCTCACTTCCAGAGATGAGAACACATCTTTCTATTGCTTTGATTATTAAAACATCAGTATTCTTCCTTTGCTTAAAAGAATACAAACCTCTGATCTACCTCAAGGAAGCTGAATCCCAAAGACAAATTAAATGTTGAGTGAAACTAAAATAGACAAAAGAAAGTAAGTTCAAGTTTAAGAAAAAGCTTAGTTAAGCAGTAATGCTAAATAACTTACTATGGATTTGTTTCAGATTTTTGGAGTTCTGCTTTTGCAGTAATTTAATTCATACCTTTACTCCAATTTTTCCAGATTCCTGGAAACCACACAAGTTGTTAGGGTTTTAACTGTACCATATGGAAGAAAGCTGTCTTTCTCAAAATTCTGTATTTTTAATTACAGGACAGTGCCTATTTTCTGCTGCACAGATTTCCTTATTTTAAATTTTGAAATATTTGTCCTATGTAAATATCACATAGGAAGTTAGAATTTCAATCTGTAAGGCACTGTTGTAGACATACAAGCAAGAACCATTATCCTGAAATTTAAATAAACAAAATACTAAATTTATGGTCAAAAACAAAGAAAAAAAAAAGGTCTGACAAGGAATTATTCCTACATTGCAGATGGGAAATGGAATCAATGCAAGATTAAGCGGTTTGTTGTGACCAGGGTCATGTACACAACCTGTGGCAGCACTGACATTGAATTACTGCCTCCTGACTGCCAAGCTTAACAGCAGAAACTTTTTCTTAGCAGAAACTTTCATCATACCTTGTCTCAACTCTTTCATGTTTTGCTCTGGTCTGGTGAGTGGATGTCATAGGGTGGCAGAATGCCTGGTTTATCAAACATTTTTCATTAAGAGCGTATGTCAGACCTAGAGCACTTCCACTACTTTGCTCTTCAGTGAAACTTCATCTACATACTTCCCACACAGCTTTCTAGAAGACACAGTTGAGCACAGAGCACACCCTAATTTCTTCTCCCAATCATTTTGCTGGACACATATGTTTTCCTTTCTGTGGCAGCAGCACTAATGTTCAGATTTTGTCCATTGCTAGGCAGATGTTAAGACTACAAGGAGGAGTCCCTCTGTGCAGCAGTGTCTTTTGCTTTGTATTTATAAAACATGGAGAACAGCTCACTTGCATGCCAGTTCTCAAATAGCACATAAAGTAATCTTAGTTATTTTGGTAAGAAGAAGGAAGTATTAAACCATGCTGGAGAGCAAAAAAAACTAGCCTGTTTGATGCATTTCATGTAGTTACTTTCTTATTAAATGAAATAAACTCCTTGTCTTAAAATAACACATGCCTGATGGGAGTCCTACATCCTAGACTACCAAACTCTGAACTGTTTAATGTATTGTCAAAGAATCATGCCAGCAAGATAATAGAAATACTCTTTTCTGTGAGCACAGTTGCTTAACATTGTCCCCACTGGGCTGAAATGTGGAAAGATTTTAAAGGGACCAGTGTCAAAGGGTTAGAGAGCAGAGCCCTGTCACTGATGGAAATATTATACATCAGATCTGTAAGGAAGTTACAGTGATCAGAAAGAGGAATGCAATGCTAAACAATGTTATCATCAGCACACTGAAGGAATGCTTTTGCTTCCTATAATGTTACAGAGGGGACTGACCTCAGCCTGTATGCAGTACTGCGCAGAACAGATTTGCATTAGTTAAACATTTTTGACCCTTCATCTGCAGTAAAATGGTGTCCCTCACTGCATGTGAGAAAGATGGAAATTCTCTTCCAGTCTCCCCAGCTCTGGCAGAGTTGATGCACTGCAGACTGTTTATACTGTTATACTATTTAGTTTACTAGAAGTGTCTAAATAAATCCAACAAGCAAGAGGGAAGAAGGTAATTTCTTTTTTTTATGCACACCCCTTTCTAGCATTGTACACCTAGCTGTCCTGTACATTACATTGTCAAAGACCAGCTCAAGTGAGGATGAAATAGACACCCCCACTGTACTTGCTAGATTTCAGATTCCCAGGGAGCACTGGTATCAGTCTGGACAGTTTGATGTAATCCTACTAATGTAGCTGAAGCTATCTGGGCTCAAGGATTTATTAGTTGTGAATGTTCATTTTTGTTTTTACTGGGTTACTGCCAGTAAATAAGTCACCAAAACCACTAGCTGAGTGTCATATGATAGGAAAAGGCTGGGATCACAAGTAAGCCTTCTGTCTTTTAACAAAAAAAAAGTGCTGAGGTAAGCAGTGTCAAACCCAGCTGCATCAACATGATGGTGGGAAGACAAATGAGAGCTTTCACTGCTGGATACAGGGGATAGAGAGCCCACAGTCTGAAAAACCTCTTCATATCCCAGAAACAGCTGTCATAACTGAAACTGCGAGGGACTGCTTTTTAAACCACGAGCTTTGATAAGGAGTATTCTCTCACCAGTCCTTTCTCTAGACAATAAACACACTTCTAGCAGAGCAGCCCATCTGAAAGGTGACTAGAGATTTAAATACCTTCAAAGGTTTTCAGCCCCCTCTTTTTATAACCTCTCCGAAATGCTTATGCTGAGTTCCCAGCTGGCATTTCTGAAGTACCTACCACTGCAGTATCTGGCTGCCTTGCCACATGAGCTCAACAGTACTGTGCAATGTTAAACTTAGATTTCTTTTCCTGTGGGAGGCTGAACTTTACAAAGTTAGATCTAACATTTACCTTGTTATTGGTAACAGTGAATCATTAAAAGAGACACAATAGAAGGGACATGGGGTCATTTTAGAATAAATATTCAGGCAATGACAGCTTTGAAATATTCTGTTGGCCTCTCCCTGTGCGTATTCTGGGAACAGGAGGTCACGTGAAGTCAAGGGTGATGAAATGCATGTGCTCCTGATCTGACCTGTTACAAAGGGGGGAAGGTATGAAGTGACATGCAAGGGTCTGAGCTCTGCATGTGCAAGTCTGTGTGTGCACGTGCATGCAACATTTGTGTAGGGCAAAGAACAGAGAATCATGAGATGGGGGAGGGAGGTGTTCGGTGCTGGTGGTGGAATGAATTCCAGACAGGGACTGCTTTCTCTCCACAGGGCCTGCCAGCTCCTTGTGGCTGTTGCCTGGGCAATGGCTGGGGAATTATGAGGAATGCTTGGAAACTATATCCTTCTGTTGGGCCCATGGATGGAGGAAAAGGGGGTGGATGGCTTTTCTCTGTCTATTTCTTTTTTATATTCAGCAGATTAGACAGACAGGTTGCTGTGGTGATGACATGGAGGAGGTCTCCTGCACACCTGCACCACAAATAAGGAGTCCTGCCAACACAGATTTAAGTAATCCAAAGGCCTCTTTTCCTTTTTTTTTTCTGTTGCCTTTCTTCCCTTCTTTTTTCTTTTTTTCCTATGGCAAGTGCAAAAGGGAAGGGAAAGGGGGAAGGAAGAGGAGGATGTAGTAGAAGAGGGAGGAGGGAGAGATAAGAAAAGATAATTGATATTCCATCAGCGTAGTTGAGCAGCAGTGCTTGCTTATTGTGAAATAAAGTGTGCATAAACAAGACACACAACCTGTGCAAGGTGCCCTTAGGAGAGAAAAAAGAAGTGTAATTTTGGTTTTACATACTGAGTGCCCCAAATTTCATTATGTCTCTGGTAGAATCTAAATAAAATAACTGTGGAAATGGCTGAACTCCGGCACAAGACACAGAGATGTGACTGGGGTGTGTAAAGCTAGAAACTGAAATTACTCCTTTCTATCTGGAAAGGGTAGATATATTTGTGTTTGTGTCTACACATAAGATTCCATTTCTTAGAAATTCCTGCCTTTTGAAAAAGCTGAAGAATAGTGTGAAAATTGATATTGTATGCCTGCTCTATTGCTAAAAGAAAGTACCTAAAGGAGATAGATATGGTAAGGGGGAGTAAAGGGAAAAATAAAAGAAAACCTTTTTAACCAAGAGGTCCTCAAGACAAATGTGTTGCTCTGGGATGCCC
>NW_005054323.1:6351522-6385244 GCF_000277835.1 Geospiza fortis
TTCCTCATGTCTCCTGGACATCCCTTCATCTTCTTCAATTCTTTCTCTTTACTCTGCTCTTCCCCTTGTCCTTTTTCTCCCCACTATCCTTTTAGAATTCTTTTCAGTAATTTTTCACATGATCTTTTCTCTACATATAAAATGACTGCTTACATGCATACAGCACTATCCAATGTACATATAAACTGGTTAAATAAAATTTAAAATGTGTGTATATTAACAGGTAGAGAATACATGTGTGAGTCATTGTTTCTGCATATGCCAGAGTTTGGCTGTGATTTTCCCACTTTGCATGTGCGTCTTGTCATTAAAAGGATGAAGGTGCCCACCAACAAGGATGTTTGATAAATTAAAAGAAAAAAAATGTTGAAGTCTTCAAACTAATAAAGTTAGCAAACACTTGCAACCCACACTATTAAGTGGTGAAGCAGGAGGGAGAAGTGGAGCTTGGAAGGATCAGGGACTTTAGCCACTCTTTCATTATTGGATACAGCAGATATCAGGAGTATTTGTGAGCCTGCCAGGGAAAAGAGCATGTTGCTCTTCTCCTTACTGCCCCTCATCCAGTTGTTTTTTTCCCATACATGGAGTTTCATGTAAGTAGAGAAGTATGCAAGAGAACTTTATGCAGCTACAGTGATAATGACCTTACAATTTGAGTGTGGATTACTCAAATATGATGAAATTCAGTTGTTCTCATGACCAGTTACGTCTTTGTAAATAGTTTGCAAAATGAGGCTAAAAAAGCCAAGATATACTGCTGCTTGTATATCAGTAATTTTCATGGAAGTTTACCCACATTTATAGAAGGTAATGGTTTGTTCAGGTCCTGTATATGTGTTTTCCCTTTCCTTGCCTTTGTTTCATTTTAAGGTCAACTGTAGCTTTTCTTCTGGATAAACTGCATTTCTGTGTCCATGGCAATGTTTATAGAAAAAACACTTTTTGGCTAATCTAAAACCACCATAAGTGTAAAATACAGCCATTGCTCATCAGGCTATTCAGATTCTGAGCTTAGAGTTCATGTCAGTAACTTTTGAAAGGACAACTCTGAAAGAGATTGCATGTACTCCATTTCAGATAAACTCAGTGAGTAATGCCTCAATTCTTCACTCAAAAACCTGGGGAGCCTCACACAGGCACATTTCTTTACTAGAGGACAGCTGTGGGTACTTTAATGCTCTCTATTGTGCTTTGTTGCAGTGACATCCTACACTGAACTCTGTTCTACACAGACAATTCTAACAAAGACGTGAGTGAATAGAATATATGATCCTGGGTGTGATGGCAAACATGAACTGACTGTTCAAAAAATCGTATTTTGTCCTTTCCAGAGCTGGTTTAAGACAGTGAGAATTATTCTTTTAGTGCCAGTGGATTTTAAATCAGTCTTTACATATTCAGGATCTTTATACATTCAGTCAACTGTTTTACTTTTATCTCTCTAAAACCAAAATTTCACCAGTAAGGAGTGTGTGCAAGAGACAAACCAATGTACACACCATGATTACATGCAATAAAGGAAAAAAAATCCAACTGAGATAACAAAGAAAGGGAAATAAAGGAGAATTCACAGAGAAGTTACCCTTCTTGCTTCCTGTGTCTGGTTTCCATCTACTGTGTTTACTTTTCTTATTTACAGGTTTCTGAGACACACGTTGACCTGCCAAATCTACCCTAAGCAAAACGTGCAAAGAACAGTGACACACCTCTTGCTGAAGGACAGATAGTACTATCTCTAGCTGGTGGGTCTCCTGAGCATGCAGAATTCTGTAGCATGATACAGCCAGTGCTAGCAACATGAACTGAAAGATATTGGGGTTTTATGAGGAGATAGTTATTGATCAGGTAAAAGGAAAGGAAAAAAAACCCCAAGATTTGTAGAATTGGAAGCTTTATCTGGTATAAACAAAGTAGATGTTTCTAGGATCATATCAAAAGAGCTGAAAATACCAGCTTCTAAGCTGCATTCCAGTCTGATGCTCTGTAAGACTCTGCTCATAGTAAGGTAATCACTCCAAAGTTACAGGAATTTTACAGGCGAAATTCATTTTTGCTTTTTTACCGGCATTAATTACTTGTCTATTTACTTTTTGGCTTTCCTTTCAAAATATAGTATTTATTATTGTAATAAACACAGAAAAACAACCCACTTTCAGAGAGAAAAAGATTTTGATTGAAGAACATTTGGCCAGTGAGTACTAGATTGTTTTCATTACATGAAAAAACGATAGATTTCTTGCTGAACTGAAGCTGATGTTTTTCAACTGTCCTTGAAAGATAAATTTTAAATAGTAAGACACAGAGTTGTCCATGCCTAACACAGAAATGCAACAATTCAGAAATCCACATGAAACACTTAATAAAGAGAGACCATCCTGGTACCCCAGGAAAAAAAAAATAAAAGATGACACATTTTTCTTTGAAAATACCACATGGACATGTATGGTGTCATCATTTTGCATCCCCTGGTACTTCCCAGAGGACTAAAATACAAAGGGAATGAAAAATGCCTTGAGAAATCAACCATGAAAGTCTTACAGAGGCCATTTAAAGAACGCCGGATACAGGCTTCATATTTTTTTAAGGGCTACAGTCATTGATCTGGGAAAATAAAAACATCGAGCATGAACAGATATGTAAGCAGGGTGTCTTGAAAGGAGCTACTGAAAAGAGTTTGACCTGCTTTCCATATTCCTAGATTTCCTCACAGGAAGAATAAGAGGCTGGAAATGGCCAGGTCTCTTAGGCGGCCCTACGTCTCTGGCTAAGGAGGAGGATGGTGGACGTGCTGCACCACACTAGAGGCAGTTTAAACAAGAATGGTCTGGTCTGCCCTTCAGGTTTGCAGCACAAGTGTAAAAGTAAGTCTGAGTGGAAGGGGAAAAAACACATACAGTAAAAAACTGGCCAGGGCTGCCTCTGGGGCCCCAGCCAGACTGAATTGCTGTGAATTCCCTGCTGACATTGTAGGAAAGGAATGTGGGTTCTCATTATGCTCTTCCCATGCATGGGCATCATATCTAGTGTACAGGGTTCTTCAGAGTCTCAGGGACGAAATCCAATGCTCTGCAGCTGGCAGATACCCTTCACCCTCCTCAACTGCTTTCAGAAAATGGGAGATCTGTTTGTGTGGCTTGTCTCAGATCAGCTTGTTCTGGAGCTGTAAATTGCTTCAAGGCCCTTCAAGATGAAGGAATATGTAAATGTGGGGCAGTTATCAATGTAGACGGAATGCTAATGCAAATTAAATACCATAAATGTGTTTAGAATTAAATCAATGTGGTTTTGCTTGAAAATTTGGCATGTGATTAATCAATGTGCTCTGAATGAGTGGAAATACTAGTGGTGAATATTGCCAAACTATCTGAGCAATTTAGTACCCATTTAAGGTACCCACCTAAGTCCCTGGAAAGGAAACCCACTATTTTATGGATATTCTCATGAGCCTTCTTAAAAGCACAATCTAAAAAATAAACATTGCAGAAACCATCCTGTTTTACTTTTAAGCTTGTTCTGAAGTGTAACCACCTCTGGTCTGAAATGTGCCAGCTGTTTAGCAGTGCCCAGTTAACCCTGCCTTCCATATAAGGAGAAGTGAATAATACAACATATGAATTTAAAGCATAGCGGGTTTTAGATGAAACATTGCAATTTATGTTGTAATTTTATTAAAAAATTAGAAAACATCATTTAATTTTCACTGAAATACATAATACTTAAAGGTTAGACAACTTCACTAAAACTGAAAAAAAAAAGTATCTTGATTAAAATTTTCTTTCCTTGTTTGAAAAATGTTGTTTTCCAAACACTGTTTAATTTTACAAAATATGGTAGTGTTACATATCTGGTTTTAAGTTTTAGTAATATCTCATCTTGATACTGCTTTTCCAAGGACTCATTTGAGCCTTCATTGCCCTTCCACATATTTTAGTTTTTACCTGCATGAAGGCATGTGGTTTTGAGTGAAAAATTAAGATTAATTTTATTTGCTATGATTCTTTTAAATTCCACTCTTCTTGCATGCTGCCTTTCAGATATAAAGTGTTATTATCTAGTAATTCTAGCTGTTATTACATATTCTCTCTCTTCCAAAGCATTTCATTAAATCAGGGTTATTCTGGAAGGTACACTGGCACAAGCTCCTCTGTCTTTTTCTTCCACCAAATGAAATCATTGAGGATTAAAGATTCAACATGTCTTCCAAAGTTGTCATTGCATCCAAACCCATCAGAATGAATTTGATTCTAAATTTTTATATGTAGAGTGAAATTAATAAATGGAAAGCCCCTGATAACTGTCTAACCCTATGCAGTAATACCTTCAGTAACAAAAGAGAGATGATTCAGTTTTTTGAGAGTATTTTAAAAGTCTTTTGCCAATAAAACTTTTTGCCAATAATTTGTACAAATACATTAATTATTAATATGCATTTGCCTGATTTTTTTTTTCCTGTTAAATAATTTTACATTTCATACATAGAGTTTGAGACCCAAATCAGAAGAACAGATAATAACATTCCATTGCCAAGGCATTTTTCAGTGGATTTTTCCTATGTGGTCTTTAAAATGTATGAATAATTTGGTATTTCTTTGGGGATTTTTCCATTCTGTAGCCTACCATAGGTAGTGGAACCTTAACTGACTGCTTCCTCTTTTTTGACTTTTCTAGTCTAGGGAAATTCATCAGGAAAATTGTGATTAATTCCATTAGGATTAGCTGACATTAACAAAATTTATGCATTCTATCTACCCAAGGTGATTTTACCTTTACCTGTATTCGTCTTTGTGCCTATAAAAGCATCTAGATTACTCACTAGATAGAAAAGATCACCTTTTCAGGCCTACACCCACTACAGCTATTTTAGACTGAGATTTAACTATGGCTGATTGTACAGCCAACAGTTATAAGGAGAGAAATTTCAGAACTTGTTGCTTTATTTCTAATTGAAAGAAAATAAGAACAGGTGTAGCCAAACTGCTGCATTTGATATTCTGGTTCTGTAAAGGCCTGCAAACGTGTCCTGTACTGCTACTAAAATATTACTATTAAAATTGTATATTACTATTAAAATTGTCATTGAAGAGCTTGATTTCTTCACCTCACCAGAGGTATTGCATTTAGATGTGAATTCAGCTGTGGGCCTCATGGCCCAATGGGCCATTCTTGTACTGTGACATCAGAAGTAGTCAGAAATGTAAACCCTACTATAGACAGGGGCTGAAAAGATCAAAATAATGTGAATTTGGGGAATGTAGTCCACATGGGGCCTGCAGAAATACTTTTCCAGTCATCTGTTTATGGAGGCTCAGAGGCCTTTCAATTCTATTCAATATTTGAAGCTGTTCTGAGAAGGAATAGATACAACATATCATAATAATTCAGTCAAATCTTTAGGGTTTCTGTGATGCCTCTGAGTTTCCAGAGCTATCTGTTGATCAGGAAACTATTTGGGGTTTATCTAGGACAACAAACATGACCAAGCTCTTCTGGTACAAAGTCAAACTTGAGCCAAGCACGTATTTTGTTATAAAATCTATTCCTGTTTTTCAGAGTCAGCAAGACAACTATCTGCTTCATCTACTTTACAAAATAAACTTTCCAAAACCAGGAGTATGTCACACTTACTGCTGCACAGTTTTGGAGAAGTTAGATCTCTGAAACACATGTAAGTGAAAAGAGCGCTGGAGCTCTTCTTCTCCATCTTGTTTAACTAAAAAAAGAAAAAAATCATACTATTGTCAACATTTGTTTTTTGCATCCTTTGTCTCAGTCATCTTGTGATCTTAGTGTAAATGTACCATTGATTTGGGTTCACATTCAAAGGTGCAAGCAGAAATGTAGTTACTGATCTCATTCTACCTCTCTGTTCTTGTGGCCCAAACACTTAGCCAAAAATCAGGTTAGAAGGTTGTTCAGTGGTATGGAACCAGATATCTTTTTTGTTCACAGAAAAGTTAGATGCTTTTTTTTTCCCTCTAAATATATAGAGAAATCAAGCAGAAAGTAGTTGTCTTTTTGCACCTTCGAACCTTTTTCACCTTATAATAAAAGCCATTTAAATTTGATCTTTTTTTTCCATTCTGTATTATAAAAGCCTTTTTTTCAAGCGGTTCTATTTTCTGTTTTTCTTCTACTTTGAGGCAATTGATCCTTCAGAGGATGAATTCACATCAGATCACTCTGTGCTACTGCTCTGGGCAGCAGAGAGCACTTACATTGATTCAAGGACCATGTTTGTTTCCACTGTGAATGTACTTAACCAAAGCTCAATGACTTCTTTTCCTGCAAGCTGGCTGTTATGTCCATGGACCTTCAACCCAATAGTGTAATCCAAACCCTTCAAGCTTAATGACTGATTTTTACATAAAATAGGGAGAAGATATCTTAAAATTTTGCAGTGGGTGCATGAATATTAGCAACCAAAGCTAAAACACAGACACATGTCAAGACTTTTCAGTACAACTGGTTTGTAGGCTGCTAGGTTTCTCAGTCTTTGAAACTCGCAAATTCTCATACGCAAATGTGAATAAATAGGTGTTAGGACACATTTTATATATTCTTCCTTTGAGTAGTAATGTGTCATTTCTTCAACCACATTGTATATTTTAAAGCTTTTTCATAGTTTAATAAAGAAATGTTAATCTGGCTGAATGATACAGCTGCTGGTCATACTGGCCCTGTCTACCTGAGGTTTTTATTTTCTTCCCAACCTCCCTCTCAACACTCAGATATTTTATTCCCCATGGATTTATTGTAGCTCTTCTGGACCACCCCTTTTATTGACTCAGAAAGTTGGGCTACACTGCTCTTGCTAACCCCTTTGCAGAAGGATTTGGCCCAGTCTCGGTGAAAGTCAATGTAAATCTTTTGACAAATGGGAATAGGTTCAGGTCTTATTGAAAGAAAATATGAGATCAAAAGGTCCATAATGCTTCTGGTTTCTGTTCCATGCCAAAATGTTGCTGCAGTGAAACTTTATTTTTTTAGCCTATTCATGCTAACAACACCCAGACCACTGTTTCCCTCCCAGAACTACCTGTAGAAAGCTCTTGGAATACAGGGAAAAGCTTCAGTAGTTCAAACTACGAAAATCGCATTCCTTATCTCCCCAGATGGCCTAGAAAGAACCTTCAGACAACACAGACTAAAGATAAACTTGAAATTTCCAAAGAAAATATACCATGGAATTTTTGCACATCTGTGGCTCTTTCTCACTTTCTGCTGAAGTGATGCAGTAAATTGAAAAAAGTCCTATTGGGGAGAATCTTTTGTCTTACCACATGTAGAATTCTGGAGTCAGTCTAATGGATATCATGTTGCTAATAGCTCTGAATTTGCACTGGGGCACAGGAGATCAGAGTGAACAGTGATCTCTAAGGCAGCATGGAAACAGTCAGCTTGTGTTGAATACTTAAGCTGCTTGCCCCTTTCTTTTTCTTCATTCTTTTCTGTATTTCTTTTTTCAATGCAGCATTATGGACTTGGAAAAGCAGAAGAGGAAAGATACAAAGTCAACAGAATAATTCCAGGGTCTAGCAGCTTAGCTATCCTACCATCTGTTTAAAAAGACAAAACATTAAATAAAACAAAACTTGTGGTCCAACAACTATGTCTGCAAAGAAGAAACAGTGCTATACTTTAAATTCTGGGTAACACCCTTTGGATCAAAATATTACGACAACAGATAGCAGTGACCACATTTAATGGATACTCACACAGCTAGGCCATGACTCAGAATGCCTAATGTTGTTTGGAACTGAAACCTGAGAGCAGAGAAGCGAGAGGAAAAGAAACCTTGTGTTAAGCTGGCATGTACCAGCGAATAAATGGCTGGCATTTGCAAAGCTGCATTGCAGGGAAGCTTTTAACAGTTTGCCACTGCCAGCTGATGTCTCTTTAAGTGTCACTGCCAAGAAGCCAAAACTGGAAGCAGGTGCAGGGGCAGAGGAACTGAATGTGGAAAGGGGGAGAAAGAGAGAAAGAACAGTACTTCTGTTGTTAAAATTCTCTTGCTTTCATTAAAACCTAAACAAAGCTTTACTTTAAACTTGAATAATAAATTTTAGTGTGATAGACTCCTGCCTATCCAGTTTGACAATCCTCTTACTTTTATACGCTGAGGTAAAAGAACTTCGTTGAGCTTCCCCCCCCGCCCCCTCTAAAGCCTTGGATTGACTGAGAGAATGCTGTATACTGATTATGGCAGCTTTCTTTTAGAGATTGAGAGCATCTGCTTCGTAATGCCTCTTGTTCTTTCCCCCAAGCAAAGTGCTTTTTACGGACTCCCACCCCCATTAGTCCAGGGCCTGGGAACAGAGCAGTTTCCCCAGATCAAGTCTCTGTCTTTGCTGTGCCATGTCACTAGTTCAGGACCTTAGTACACTGCTGTCTGATAAGATGCATAGCAGGAAACATTAGGTGCTAAGAATTTACATTTGTAAATACACTAATGCAATGGGCTACTGATTATTTTGTGAAATATCTTCTGTTCTTAAGATCAGTTGTAGAAAGCATTGAGACCAGTGCAGGCTGCATATTACTGAGCTGTGCAAGAAACTTTCGAAGAGGTCTTGGCTGCCTATTTAGGATATCTCAAACAGGAAATATATTTGCTAATTGTAAGGAACACAGGGACAAAAGAAAAAAGATAGAAGGCAAAACCCCAAATCTTGAAATGCACATGACTGAAGGTGGGAAGCTTTTCTGAAATTCTTTGCTAAAAACCTTGATTTCTAATAATTTCATAGTTATTGTTCCCACAGATTAGAGAAAAGGTGTGTCACTTTGTAGTCAGAGCTGTGTATTTGGGCATCTTGATTGTTTTCTACCCTTTAAGGAATTCCTACTATTGTCAGCTAAAATATTTTCCTTTATGGTTTGGTTTTCCTGTAGAGTTAAAGCAGGAGCTAAAGCCATACTGAGTTTAAAAGCCAAATAAACCAAAATAAAATAAACCAACATACATGTGCTTCTATATGGCTTGTGTTTTAAAATCCTTCCTTCCCTGGTTCTAAATACCATGATTTTGAATCAAAATCTGTATGTTTTTATTTTGGGGTGGTTTTTTTTTTTTGCTGTCTCAGGAGAGATTGTTGAAACTAACTTGATGATTTTCTTGCTGTTTAGAAGCAGCACAGTTTTGAAAATTACTTGCTTTTCCAGTTATGCAGACTGTGTATTCCTAAGGAAAATCTACTTTTTCAGTTTATATTGCATATTAAAATACTTTTGTATTTTTAGTAACAGTGAATTTTCTTTTCTTAAACTTTTAAAGTAATATCCAACTGATTCTTTCTCTCCTTTTGCAAGATGTCCAGGAAATTAAGAGCTGAGGTGCAGGCATGTCACTATTTCCATCTATCACTCATCTTTATAATGGCATCTCGTTTGGAGAGTGCTAAGGAGCTGCTTCAAAGTGGTAATATTGCTCTGACTCAACAGGAAACATGCAGTCTGCCTCGGGATAAAAAGTGTACAGAACACTGTGTGGTGCAAAAGAGAATTTACAAATCAACAATGAACTCAGGCTGAACATTCATTGCTCAGTAAAAGTGAGCAGTCATTCAATTAATTAAATTGATGTAGACATTGTAGGATTTTCAAAATACCTACCCTAAGCTTTCAAGCTGATTCCTCCAACTCTTACAGCCTGGGGAGAAATAGTTTTATTCTGACAAGAACTGATATTCTCAAAAGAATTGTTCCAATAGCTAGAGCTTTTTAGAAAGGCACCAAAATGTTTGGATAAGAATAGAGGTAAATCTTTTATCTTTCCAAAAGAGAGAATAAACATAAGTAAATCTATTGTGTTTTCTGTGAAACACCAGGGCATACAAGACTGGCCATAGAGGGTAAAACATTGAAGCTTTCCTAACACAGGACTGGCTTGGACAAGTAGGGAACTGCTCATCAAACTAAAGGAAAAGGAGCAAATATATAGGCAGTGGAAACTAGGACAGGTGACCTGGGAAGAGTATAGAGATGAAGTTTGGTTGTGTAGGTATAGGGTGAGAAAGGCCAAGGTGAAGCTGGTACTGAATCTGGCATGTGATGCAAAGAATAATGATGTTTACAAGTATGTTAAACAAAAAAAAAAGGAAGGTCAGAGAAGGTAACCCTCCTGATAATGCTGGAAAACTGGAAACCACAGATGAGGAGGTACTCAACGACGTTTTTACCTCTGTCTTCAGTGACAACCTCTCTTTCTACATCTCTCGAGTGTATGGATGGCAGGATAAAGACTCAGAAAGCAAAAACCTTCAATGTATTTGTTGGAACAATCCTGAGCACCGAAAGGGCATTGACCTGTTGGAGTGAGTCCAGAGGAGGTACACCAACATAATTAGAGGGATGGAACAGCTTTGGTGTGAGGAACAGCTAAGAGAATTGGGATTGCTCAGCCTGGAAAAGAGAAGGTGACCTAATTGTGGCCTGCCAGTACCTAATGGGAGTCTACAAGGAAGATGGAGAGGGACTTTCTACAAGAGTGTGGAGTGACAGGGCAAGGGGGAATGGCTTTAAACTGAGAGAGAGTAGGTTTAGATTAACTATTAGGAAAAAAAATATTTACTGTGAGGATGGTGAGGCCCTGAAACAGGTTGCCCAGAGAAGTTATGACTGTCTTTTCCCTAAAGATGTTCAAGGCCAGATTGGATGGAGCTCTTAACTACCTACTCTAGTGGAAGGTGTTTCTGCCCATGGCAGGGGGATTGGAACCACATATGCACTTAAGGTCTCTTCTAACCCAAAACTTTCTATGATCCTATGACCTTCTCAAGCCCTGTAGATCTAGCTTTGGATCTGCATGTGTAGTTTTAACAGTTCAACAGTTCTCATTAGGAACCAAGCTGAAGTCTGTTCCAAGTGCAAGTCCCATGTTTCTTCATGTGGAACATAAACCAGACATGAGGAGAGAATTCTTTGAGCAAGCTTCCAGGAAGTGTCCTGGATGAAGTTGCCCAGAGTGTGTGAGATTTACAGCAAGCACCAAAAGCAGCGATATGCATTTGAAGTCTGTTCCGAAATATGGTGGGAAGTAAATGATCGTAAAAGGTGTAGTCTCTGTGTAGATGATGGATATGAGGCCTAGTGGAACCAGACAGAGTCATCTCATTCTGCTCTTCATTTTTATTCTTGAACTAATATCCTTCTATTTTTTTTTGTTTTGTTTTGTTTTGTTTTTAGGAGCATTTAAACTGATTTGAAGATAAGACATATTTCAAAGGATAATCACAGCAAAATGAAACACTGTACTTTTAAGCAATTGATCTCTGCTAAACATTGCTGTAACTTCTCTGGTTTCATTTCTGCAGCACTCAGGAAAACATTTGAAACTCTAAGCACTTAGCAGTTATTGTTCATGATTAAAATTTAAAACAATGAGTGTTCTAAGATAAATATGTATATATTTTTGTATAGATGACACACACTCTAACAAAAATACAATAGCTCATTTGTAAAGTCAAGAAACTGAAAATGGGGTACATTTTCTATAAACTGAACTAGCTTATAGTTATATATATATATAAATATACAGCCAGGGCCTATTAAATGAAACCATAGATGAAGTGAACTTATGTCATCAGTCTTTGAATTTTGTACTTTCTGAACTCTATCCAAAAATTATAATCCACTGTTTGAAATACTATATCAGTGGAAAAGGAGAAATGATCTCCCCATTACAAACTTATAGCCTCAAACATTCACATCCTGCTGTAAATATATCACATACTGTATCATGTTGCTTATGGAAAAATTACTTTTTTTCCCTTTAGTTTACTGATCCTTTTGCTGTAGATTAATATTTGGCAAAGTAAGAGCTCTAATTATTCCTTTCCATTTTACTGCACAGGAAAATGATCTCTCTATTTTATATTTCCATATTCATGATGATCTGTATTGGTCAAATAATGAAATTTAAGGCACCCTGTGGATGATATGACTTAGGTATGCTTCAGTTGCATGGTCTCTGAACTACAGTATTATTGTTTTGTGTGCTGTTGTACTTGATGATCTTTACACGTAGAATGCACTTCTTGGATGAGTTTTAAGTATTAGCTGTCTAAAAGCATAATAATAACAAAAAATATACCAGAAGGCCAGAGTATCTTAAGTACTATAACAAGACCAAGTAACTCAGCACAAGAAGAAAATGTCTCATGATAGAAACAAGAATGTTTGCTTCTGGATTGATAGAGTGTAAACCAAGAAACATTAAGCACCTACAGGATGGGATCCTCAAGCATCTGGGGCCCAATTTCCAAAATAAAACTCGATGTTAGGTCATTATTAGATTCTGGCACATTTTAAAATGTGAAATCAGAGCCTTCAAGCTTTTCTTGCTCTATATTGTAGTAAATTGCAACAGGTCTGTTCCTCCATAGCATGAAAATCCACTTTCAGTAACAAGGCATTTGTTTCATTTTTCACTTCAAACACTTTTATCAACAAGTATCTTTTTTATTGAGATTTTTTCTGTGTGGAAATAAAGAAGCTTACAAAGTATTTACTCGGTATTGAGCATGGTATGAGAGTCTCACAAGGTTCATAATGGCTGTTCTCATCAGGAGACTTCTACATTATAGTGCATTTCTTTGCACTTGTGCCTGAAATGTACATCGTGGGCAGGATCAACTCTCTGATTCATTAGTTGTATATTTTCTTACTGTTATTTGCATTGCTTTTGCATTATTAAAATTTAGTGTTTCCTTCTCAGTGCCTGTGACATGGTCATAAAAAGCTATTTTAGCAGGACCTACTGGTTCATTTTAGGAAGAAACCTGATGGTCATTTGCAAATGTTTAATAACAGAGAACAGAAAGAGTCTGAAAAACACTCCTACTCACTCCACTTGCTTATGCTCTGTGTCAAAGATTTGTGTTGGTTGGCAAAAGTAAGGATTTTCAAAACTGTGACAGCTCAGTTTTTCTTGTAAATACTTACTTATGTCTGTTTTTTCCAATGAATTCATACTTTCAGATGAAAATATCAAATTCTAACTGCTCAAGGAGTGTGACATTTCAAAGTGGTTTTACCTGCTTGTATACCTTGTCCGGAGTATAAAATTTTTAGACATCTCTTATATATTTTGTGGGAATAAAGATTGAGATTTGTGTGAGTAAAGATAGATCAAGTCTATCTTCTTCATATTGATATAATTATTTCAAACTCAGAGCAATGAAGAAGTGATCCTACTCAGAAAACTGAGCAGAACTGGCAAGGTGGTCGTTTATGTCTTATATGTGTGCTGAGTTTTCAAGAAAAAAAAAGATAAAAACTGAACAGCAATAGTGATTTTCTTCCTAAATTTAACCAGTTATCTTAGAAATAGTAGTATAAACAATAAAATAAAAATTTGAATGAAACATTCACTGATGTCAAAACATACCAAGAGGCTTTCTAAAATAAGTTGCCAATTAAAATCATGCAGTATTTTCTTTGGCGTAATAACAGCTCCTTATATGTCATTATTAGCCTAATTTTCTTTGCTAAAATTTTGCATAATTAGAATACACACTGCAGTCTAAGATGAAACCAAGACATTATTTTGTAGTTTAACTGCAGATGGATTTGAGTCAAAAATTTGGAAAAAGTTCCAAACTTTTTCAAAGCTTGGGAATGTTTGGATCTGGTTTTGTGGTAGTTTTGTACTTCAGTGCATCCTGTGGAAGCATTCTTGTAAGGTTACACAGGAGCTGGATCAGAATATAATGTAAATGGGCAGTACCATAAATTTCTGTATTACAAGAGCATGAATTGTAGGATTCTGTGCGGAAAAATAAATAGAATTTATATACTTTTCTTAAAGTGTATTCAAATTTCCAGCTGAAGAGTTCTGCCTATATCTGTTACTATGAAGACAGCTATAAAATTGCCATTGCCAAAAAGATGGAAGGGTTTAGGCTTGCTCTATTTAATCCGCCAGCTGAGTATAAAATAAAATGTGAAAAAAAAGAAGATAATTTGCATGGTCATTAAATGAATTTACTTTTTGTAATAAATAAATCAGTCACAGAAACTTCAGCTTTATTAAGATCCTGTAACAATTCTTACTTCTTAATGAGGCTTTTTTCTAGCCAGAGGGGAAAAAATAATAGTACCATATTCAAAATCTGTCCAGAATAAAATGGTTTTGGTTTTTCTGCAGCTAAGAAAACTGTCCAAATCAATTTCAATCATTTTTTATTCAACAGAAACCAGACAGCACACCAGTTCCTGAGGATGAATTCTTTCTGACCAAAATTTAAATAGCAATGAGACTAGAGACCAATTAATAAATTGGACACCAGGAATCTTATAGTAGAAAAAATGGAATAATTTTTGTGTATGTGTAGAGAGTAGGAATATTAACCAGCTGCATGTAACTAGATACCTAGTAATTACATAATCTGCATCAGATTTTCACCTTCTGTTTCCATAGACATACATGTCAGCTGTAGATCTGTGATGTTATTGTCCTGTCTATTCTGTGTGTCGCAGATATTTGGCCATTTTTTTTTGTCGGAGTCTAGTGTTTATGCAGCAAACAATGCCAGCTATGAATATATCACAAGTTTAATTCTCAGTGGTTGTAGTACAACACTTGCAGTTCTAGGCATGCTACTAAGGAACCGTCATATAGAGTTGGCTATAGTGGTTTTGAAAAGAAAATTACTTCCAGAGAGGAAAGGTTAACTAAAGAAATGGAGGATATGTTAAAGAAAACACATAACTTCATGGAAATGAGTAAAAGAACCATCTCCTACCATTTAGAGACTTACCTCATGGAAATGGTGAGATTCAAAGAGGCTAATCATTAAGTCCTCATTTGATTGAATATTGATACTGCCTGGAAAGCACACTGAAACATGCTGAGATGCAACTATTAGGTTATAAACACATGCAGGTTCATATCAATATTCAATTCAAATATTCTATATATTTACTCTTTTGCAAACTATCTAAAAATTTTCTGTTTCTTCCTTTTGAATTTTGAAAATTTCAGAGAGAACTGTTCTGTAAATTATCTCTGTCCAAGAGATGTCTGTAGACATGGTGTTCCAAGAAAACCAAGTGCTAAATTCACACACGCTGGTCAAATGCTAGGCTATTCTGTAGTCACCATACAACACTAAAACCAGACAAAAACTGTCCATTAACCTTTGCATGGAAGGGGAGAAAAGGTATATAAGCCCTCTGATGTCGGTAATTGCCCACAAAGTTACTGGGCAGAGAGAAAGAGCTTCTTTAAAGAAGCTGGAAAATTCAGCGCTCAGAGACTGCCCATCTGCCACATATCCATAGAGTGAGTATGGCATGGGTACAACAGTGTCAGAATACCATCATGTCTTTTGTGGAGCTCAGGTTTTATGGAGCATTTACAGTGAAATGGCACTTCACTCTCCAAGATCTTTCAGCTCTTTCTCAATGAGAAGACTGACATCTGAAGGTGTGATTTTGTGACAAGTAAATTATCCTTTGGAAAGAAGACAAAACCTAAGAGCCTATTTAATGAGCGATAGTGAGAGGACAATCATCTAATTTTGGTTGCTATTTTCACTGAATGGGTTTTAAGTCCAAAGCTTGGAAGGCAAAGAAACACTTCTGAGTCAGAAAGCAGAAAAACTGGGCTGGCACCATAAGGAGCTGGGGATAATGATGCGTGAGCACAAGGATCCCAGCCAGCAGTCAGTGATAAGGGTTTGCTTCCTCTAGCCAAGGCAGTCTGAAGATAACAGTGTAGAGGGGGATATGAAGCAGTCTCTGCCTGTCCAGGTCCCACAGGTTACTGTAAGTAGAATATCTCCGCTATGAGTTCCCGCTCATAGCAATTAACTTGGCTGAGGTATTTTGTGGGGCCAAATAAATATCTGAACATTCGTATCTATTTGGAGGCCATGGATTTATGGACACAGTGGATTAGATAGTGCTTTTGTCCCAAAAACATAAGACAAAGAGTATTGTGTGGCAGGGGGCTGGTGCAGATGCCTCCCAACCAGTACTGTCTTTGCAATGGTCTGGGCATGAAGGTTGTTCTAGTGGTGTTTCCCAACAGAGCCAAAGCATTATCCTCCTCCTGACCCACATCCCCACTCTTGGGGTATGGGATGAGATTGGGTGGTGCCCGCCTCCATGGGCTTTTCCTCTGTGGATGGTAAGTAGAAGAAACTGTGGCTGGGCTTCCCCGAGGGCTCTGGTGCACTCTTTTGCATGCCATCAGGTACCTCTCCAAAGTGACAGGTTCAGGAGTTCTCACAAGTTCCATGGTATTCTATCCTGGCCATCTGGAAATTGACACTCTCAATGATAGCATGTAGTGGGCTACAAGGACTTTCTCCCTCCTAGCCACTTCCTATAACCAGCTCCATGGACCAGATAGTGCCCTTGGTGACAAACTGACCACTCTGTTGGAGCTCTAGCAAGGAAGTCTCAGCAATGGCTGTGAGATTGCTATTTCCAAAGTGCTGTTCCAGAGTAGTGAAGAGTGAGCCTGGGGCTTGGGGCAGGCATCTTTGCCCTCTGCCTGAGGGGACATCTGGCTGGCCATACTGCAGGGGCAGAAAATTACTGCTGAGGATGGGCTAGTGCCTGCCATGCAGGTGACGCATTACACAGCATTGAAGATTAAACCTTGGTCCCTTCTCCAGATCCTCATTAAAGCATTTGCTGAACTGAGGGGCAGGCATTGCTCTGGGTGCAATGGGTTAAGGTCAGCCCAATGGGGCTGTGACCTGATGCTTTGACATGGACTTATTTTGGACAAAGTCACTGACAAATGAGCTCCATGGGACACAGTGATGAATGAAGCCATACTGGCTGTGGGGCCAGGACCTGTGGTGAGTCCCGTGGTGTCCTGTGAGGTCTAACCCCCAGATACAGCTAAGGTCCCATAGAGGTTAGTCCCAGGACCATCAGCAGGAGGTGGGGATGGCCCTGAACAGACCTCATAACTCTGGGCCCAGGGTGGTGGTCATACTGACTTCTACGTCAGAAGACTCTGAAGGAAGGGCACAAACAGATACATTTATTTGTGTAAATGGATTATTCCAACAGTTTCCATGTTTCCACACTTCCCTCAAGCAATGAGATTTTTTTTTTGATTGGATATTACCACAGCATGTGTAGTGGATGTGAAATCACTTTTTTCTTACATTAAAAAATTTCCCAGAAGTCATTGAAGTGTTGGTAGATTGTTCCAGGATTGTGTTGCCAAATTTCAGCCAATTAAAAAGAAAAGTGAAATGCAGAGAACAGAGCCACCACTCAGATTTACATAACGAATATCCAACTGTTAATAGATAGGAATTCAGGTGCAATAAAAAGTGAGATATTAATAATAAAATGTTTGTCACCTGTGAGAACTCTCATACCCAGCAAACTCCTCCATCACTTTTGGAAGCAAACTCTTATTTATTTCCACAGGTGGATTATCCTAGTCATCACACTAATATGTTAGGGACACAGTATACTGGAAAGGGCATATGCTGTTCTTCTAGAGCTCTGAGTTCTCATTTGGAAAGTGCAATGTGGACACAACTCACTGAAAGCCCATGTTGACTCCTAATCCTTTGTTACCATTATTTTGAGGTCTTAACTACTGAGCAGTTTCTGGCCTCTGCAACAGGGAAATTCTGTGGCTTCTTTAAGAAATCTGCATCAGAGCACTGATAGTTCACTTGCAAATCCATACACAAGTATTGTTTATGTCTGAATTATTTCTTATCTTTCAATTAGATCTTTAAAAGTGTTTTTGTCACACTAGATGTAAAATGTCTCTACACCATCTCAGGTGGAAGAAGGAAAAATTAAAATAATTGCTATGGCTCTGTTACCTTCAACCTTGACACTTCAGTGTCCTGTCTGCACAATGTTAAATGTGAGTCATTGACTTGAATATAAAAACCTTAAATTTATGTGTTCTGCAATTTCTTAGATTTCATACACTGGACCACTTAAAAACTTGTAAGAAACAGATTTTGTATAGCATCTGTCAACCTAAGGGGATGGTCCTCTGATTTAAAACTAGAAATAAAGGCTAAAGTTTCAGGATTGCCAAACTGGAAGTTCTTAGTGTTTACAATCATTCCCCAACGGAACAACTTTTTGCTGATTACTATTAACCCATTCCATAGGCTACTCTGCCTATGAAAAGGAGAAACTATTTATTCCTAAGGACATATTGACTGTGAATTACTCACTGTCAAGATTTATCCTCACTGAAGAAAAATAATGTAAGAAAATACCTTAGGATATGCCATTTGTTAAATACCTTGTGTCCTCTGTGATAGCTTCTGTAGTTGTGTAACAGTCCTTATGTCTTGAGGAGACTGTGAATCTATTGCTTTTGAAGTTAGCTAATAACTCATGAGAAATATGGACTTCGTCCAAATAAAATTGATTGCTAAAAGGTAAATTATGTAGTGATGTTATATAGCCTGTAGACAGCTGCATCTGAGAGGGCTGGGATGACTGAAGACTTACCTCCCACTCACCTTTCCACTCATGGCAAGATGGACAAAAAGAGTGCCTGAAAAGAAGCTCTTTTTTATTCAGAAAACACTAGGGAAACAGTGATCTAGGTGCCTGGATGGGAAATAGTCAATAGATGAGTCCAGGCAAAAGCTTTGGTGGAAAAAATGTCTTCATAGTAGAGCAGCAGCAAAAGGTATAGAGCTCTTTAACAGCAATAAATATAACATTGCTGGCAAAATGCAAGTAATTGCCAGACAAAACACAAGGGAATAATTGTTCCAAAACTACAACTGGAATAGAAAAAAAAAATCATAGATGCTAGACTGGAAAAGGAATTTTTCATTACACCAAGATGAAATTTGGTGTGGTGGAAAAGAATAAAGACAATTCCTCTTAATTTCAGGATGGCCTGAGATTTTGCATTTAGCTTGTCTTTATGAAACTACACCATAGCTTTTGTTACCCAGTTAACAACTATTTCAGAAATAAAAATACCTGTCTTTTTGAGTTGGCATTGCCCTAACTCACTCATGAGTACATTATCCCTCTCCCTCCCATCCTTTGTGACTGTAGCTCTGTAGTGTGAGCAGAGCTGCACAGTCCCCAGTGGGATCTGTTCTGCCATTTTCTGCCTGCTTTGTGTTTCCTGTGTTTCAATCACATTTTCTGATTGCATGTCTGTAAGGACATTCTCTGTCTCTAGCTTTTCATGTTGTTGGACTCCATAAGACTTTGGTGATGTGGTTATGGCTGCAAATCCCCTAGACTTTAATAACAAGCACAGCGTTTTTCTTTTGAGACAAATTCTGCTTAGAAGCATATGCCAGTTTTGTGTATGTTTGTTCAAAACATAAAAACATCTTGTGGCAATTTTTCCCCTGGCCCCACCTTAGTTTTCCATGCCCTCAACAAAATGATGCTCTAATTGAAAGTGTAGGTTTATTTACCTATAAAAACTGAGTTCGACTTTGTGGAAATGAGTGCTGGATGCAAACTGGGCTCCATAGAACATCACAAATAGTTTTCTTTCTTTTCAAAATAATAAAAGGCAGGGTGGGGGTGGTGGAAGATGGAAATGAAGCTGTGCAAAGATGTGTCCTCCAGGTGACACAAACATGGCAAGTTCTCTGAGGTATATCATAGGATGGTAAAGAATGAGATATAGAACTACCAGAAACTCGTGGAGAAAGGCTCAAAAGGACCCACTGCTTCTGTGTTTTTTTTCAGAGTGTTCATAGGTAACACGTAGATGGCTGTTCTCCAGGATACACAGTTTCTATACTGCTGGGCAAGCAGGACAGCTAATGCACAGATAGAGAAGTACAAAAACCAATAATAAAGTCAGTAGTTGTAAATTTTGCTATTTTGTCTGTTTGGTAGCCAGGTATATCTAATATATCTAATTTTCCACATCAGCTTCCTTCCATTATAAAAGGAATAAGTTAGAAATGGTAGGCATGGCCTGTGTATAATTTTAAGAACAGTGAGTAAAGTCCTTAGATATATAGTGACTGATCTGCTGTTGTTTTACATCATCTGAATGCAGACTCTGCAGTAATAAAAAAAAAAAAAAAAAAAAAAAAAAAAAAAAAAAAAAAATTTTAAAAAAGAGCATTGAAAGCATAGTAATACACTTTTTAATAAAGGTTGTAAATCCAGGCATGGACATGCACCAGGAACCAGATGAATCCTAATGCTAAGGTGGCTCCTGACAAATCAGTAAGTCAGGTGAGCCACAGCAGTTTCAATTGCTGTTCTTGCACTACTACAGCAAGTTAACTCCCTCCAGAAGATAACTTCTCCATGACAAAGCAATTCTAGTACTCTTTCTTTTCTTCGCATCTAAAATCCTTATTTCTCCTTCTAGTCTCAAACTTAATGATGATTCTATATCTGAAAAACTCATACCCTAAGCACACCTGTTTCTTGGCACCCCTCTCTTAACTGTGGCCTAGCATCTTCTGTCTGATCCAGTTCCTCCTGTGGTTTACCAGCATACTCCAAGCTTGATGCTCCAGCCTGGTTCCTGTTCTAGTTCCAGATCACTGTCTTTCTGTTCAGCTGAAACTGTCTGGGCCCAAATCATCACATTTGGCTGAAGACCTCTTCTGATATTTTTACTCCAAATGTAAGATATAAACTAAGTCTTTAACATATTAAAAAGAAAAAAAAAAAAAACCAAAAACAAACAAACAAAAAAAACCTACAGACCTATTTTCAGGTTTCATCTGATTTTATTCCTCTTCTGTAATAAAACTTAGAGAAGACCTAGTGTGCTGTACTTACAGAGTCTGGCAGATATAATCTTCTCTTAGAGATCTAATTTTATTGTGAATGACCTTACGTAGACAATTATATTGGACTAATCATTTTACTGTTCAAGAAAGATATGACATACCTATTTTGAAATTGTAGTTCTTTATCCTTGTTTGGTCTCATTTATCAGTCAGACCAACACTCATAAGTATAAATATTCATCTTATGACTCCATGTAGTGTGGCTGAGATGCTGTCTGTGTTTTTGTTTAGATCCAAATCTGATTTATTTATAAAAGTGCATTGAAAAGCACTTTATAGGTATTCAGGATTTCTGTTTGTGCCTTTTTGTTGTTTTTGCAGTGATTAAGTTAGTGTAGGAATAGATGAGTGGAATTCAAATCCCCTTGCACTAGCAGGGGTTTAAGGAAATGCATAGTATTCCTTGAGACAGGAATTTTAGGTGAACTTGTCTGAACACTTATTTGCCACACACTCTTACACTGATGGATTTTTACTCTTATCTATCTATTCAATAACTCGTGTAACAGCAGTTTCTCATTTTGCTTCTTATGGTCTTAGCAGCTACATTTGTGAGCTGCCACTGGGAAATAATTTTAGCAATTAAGTCTACCAATGCTAAGTATTCTTTTATTAGTCTCCTAAGTTTTCTGCTCCCTATTTGGACAACAAGTGTAAAGCTCAAAGATTTTTGCTGTTGTGTATGAGAAATAACATATGAATAAGGTGGCTTTTCATCACAATCCCTTATAAAGCAGAAAAAAGGTGATCAGACATGATTTCACAACTGTTTACATGGAAATTCTTACAAGAACTACTTTAGAGTGTTGCTCTGATCTGCAGTAGACTGCAACCTGTAACTCTTTGCAGTTCCAGCTGTGGCTACTGCTGTGGAATCAAATGCTAAAATGAGAAGCCACAGGATATTTTCCAAATACAAACTGCGCTCTCTCTCTGTGTATGTTGTGTGATTATGCACCCCCACATGTATGGATTTAGACATGTAGATACAAATATAGATATGTACCTTTATGTGTATCTTTGCTTGATTCTTTCTTGGCATCTCATTTTAAGGTCATCTCAGATAGGAAACATTAAGCCCCCATGGAAGAGTTCAATAGGCCATTGACTCTGGACACAAAGGATTTGCAGGATTATGGTTTGTAGGAAGGTCTGTCATTGTTCTCAGCTGAAATATCTACAAATATTTCACTACACTGCAAACCCTTAGAATGGTGCTGACTGTTGTAATGTAAAGAATGATTTAACCAGAGTTTGGAAATCATTGTCTGCCATTTTTTTTCAAAATGATGAAAAACTTACAAGATTGGGTGATGTCTGTATGCTAATGAAATATCCTGTCCAGATAAATATCTTTATCCAGATAAAACTGTTAGAACATGGTCTTCAGAAAGTATCAGCACTTCCAATTTGTGGTTAAAGTTTATACAATACAGAAGATTATTTTCATGCTAATTTTATTAACTTCTTGGCCAAATGTTAGAATAAAGATCATGAATATTGGAAATTTGTCAGTTATTTCAACATGAAAAAATATTGGAGTGTTGGTAATTTTAAGTTTTCCATTTTAATTTATGTATATTTTTACACTTCTCAAGATAGACATGATTTTATTAACTCAGTCGGCAGTATCTTTGAGATATTATCGCAGAAAAGAATAAGCCAACTCCCTTGACTATTTCCCAGCAACTAAGTTTATCTGCTGATTCCCTCAACATTTTCTTGTTTTACATCCTAGTAGAACTGTTTTGGAAACTGTCCACTACTTGCGATTCAGACAGCTGAGCTGTTTATGAGGTGGATGTGATTTGAATTGCCACATCTTCCTTCATCAGTTAAATCTCTCCTTTTATCAGGTAAATGACTAGCCTATTTAACCTTTGTTTTTCATTGGTGGTATTGCAATTTTATTTCAAAGAACAAACAACATCCTGTATCTGCAATTTCACTGAGACAGGCACATTATTGTGGAAAAGATTTTTTGTTTAGTTTTTTTGAATTGTGTCTGCCTATAAAAGATGTGTTTGTCAAAAATTAGAAAACTTATTCCCACATCAGTTGCATCTGCATTTCCACAAGGGAAAAGTTCTATTTTCAAACTATAATGCAACCAGACTCAAGTGTTTGTCTTAGTAGCACTTAATCATAGCCATAATACCTCTGCCTAAATTCTACCTATTGTAGCAGTTTTCGCTTTGATTAACTGTGCCCTAAACCATGTTTCCATGAGTTTTACATTATAAATATGCTTAAGGAATGATCAGGGCATAATTTTTGTTTTCTACATATAGCAAATAGCTTCTACTTTTAAAAAAAGCAATAACTGATTATTGAAGAGAAAATGCC
Organism: Geospiza fortis; assembly: GCF_000277835.1. NCBI lineage: Eukaryota > Metazoa > Chordata > Aves > Passeriformes > Thraupidae > Geospiza > Geospiza fortis. Next base: position 6,374,619 of record NW_005054323.1, read on the forward strand.
CCAGTCACTATGAGACTAAGCAGTGAAGGGGCTAAGGAAGAAAGGAAAATCAAGCAAAGCCAGTGTAAGTGAGCTCCAAGTTGCCAGTAAAACTTTGGCAGCATCTGAGGGCAGAAGGGACTTGGAAAACTCCTGATCCTAAGAAATAATTTTTAGACAAAAAAGGAAGAGTTGTTCCTTTTTAGACAAAAAAGGAAGAGTTGCATTTTGCTAAATGCAAAAAGACCTGTTCCTGGAGCAAAATTACATGGTGGTCTTATTTCCTGGAGCACAGATTCAGGCACAAAGCAGACAGCAGACAGGCCACACTGTCATCCTCAGAGATCTTTGGTGATGTGTAGTTTAATCTCAATCAGAACTTTTTTGATGCCATATCAGACAGTACAGGTGACAAAGAACTCAAGTTCTGTTTTGTCAGATCATATGAATTTCCCAAACTGTCTTGTTGATCAAGAAAAATTGCTTATGCTACAAAAATATTGAAATATTTATTTACCTGCTTTACAGCTGCCAAAATAATCTGCTATTGCTGCTTATCATCAATTTAAAACCTTGCTGTATGTTTGGGATATCTCTTAATCCCAGGAATATCAGAGAATTTCTCTTTACACATGTCATGTAGCTTCAAAGGAATTTCCCTCCAATTTGTGTTGTATACATTTTATGAACAGATCTTTCTACTTCAATTGGGATTTACAAAGTCCTAAAACAATGATAAGATATGTTCTTTTCCTTCTCAATCTGAAAAAAAGAATTTTACTAAGATAAAAGCTTTTTAATTTCTATACCTCTAGTCTCTGTTTAATCACCACTGTCACTTCCTGCTTCATTCTCTGCTGTTTTTTAGTCACTAACATACAACTCCTTGCATTTTTCCTTTTTCAGGTCATTTTGTTTGTCACTGTGATATTTTAAGCCACAATTTCTATTTAAAACACTAGTTGTCATGTGCTAAATCCACAAAATCATGTTTAAAATGTCAATAACTTCTTTAAAGGGGTTAATTTTCATCACAAAGGCATTGGGGTGAGTAGTGCTGCTAATAGAATACATATACATAGAAATTGTACATACAATACAATACATAGAAACTGTATTTTCTCCCAGGCCTGGGTGGAGCAACAGGTATTGAGTTGACCTGCAAGTAAATGCGATGAAAAACAGTTTGTGCTTCCTAGCATAACCTGGCAGCCTAAGTGTTGGTATTTCATGGTGGAGCAATGTGAAACCACTTTATCTTGTCTAATGGGACACAGCATAGGAAACAAATGTGTTAGTAAGAATGCTTGTTCACAGGCACAGTGGTTGCCAGCTAGCTAAATTTGTGGAAAAGAAAAGAACAGAAACTGCCTACTTGCTGTGGAAAAAAATAATACTTCTCCATCTGTTCCCACTTTTCCACACCTTCTCCACTTAGGAGAGAGAGACCTGTGAGAGTTGTTCTGCCTTGTGGAAAGAAAACTGTGATGCAGACTCTCACGTGTTGGTGGAGCAGGGAACCCAACATTGTATGTAAACAAGTCTTCCCTCTCTGCTGCACTAGGAGTCAACAGACCCTTTCCCCAGAAGAAAAACACATGCCTTTGACTAGGTTTGTTCCAAACACAAGGGAGAGGTAGTTGAACTTTCTGTCAGAGGTTGGAAGAAAAGTGATACTTCTGGACACTGAGACAGGGAAAAGGACATCCCAAATTGTCCTTTCTACATATCCCATCTAGCCTCCTTACCTAATTGGAAGAATGACAAGCTTCAGTCTTCTGGGATGTCCTCCTTAGAGCTTCCTTGCTAGTTTACTGATTTTAGGGTTTTCTTTTTTCCAGAAGTCAAGGAGTGGACTGCCATCTGCTATTGGACATATTTCTGTGGTTCTGCTAAGAAGCTTTTCTTGTTGATGGTTGTTGGCTCAATAGCTCTAGAGAAGAGAAAGCTGGAAATTCAAGCACTGGAATGCAAGATAAATATCCTTCTGCCAGCTGGTGGAGGAGAGGTGGGGACAGGCGATTAAGAAGGACTGGTTTGTCAAAGAAAATCCAGAGTTCAGTAAAAAGATAGGGAAAATAAAGAGGAAAGGGACTGACAGTTGTGGTTTTTCTGCTTAGAAAGGGATACAGTAGAATGAAAAAGAAAACAGGAAGACAGGAGAGGCTGTGAAAAAAACAACTGAAGGCAGTAGAAAAAGTGAAGGGAAAGACATTGTGTGCTAGGGATTGGCCAGGATTAGAAAAAGTCAAGGGCCAAGAGAGCAACAAGGGCAATGTCTGATTTTTAAGAAGGGAGGAGAGGCATATCATTAAAATAGGGGAATTTGAAAAGGGAAAATTTGTGGTGGTAATGGAAGTAGGAGTGGGGAGAAATATTAGAAAAGAGACATGAAAAGAGAAAGGAAGAAAATTCCATATTGTACTCTGGCTTTAATATCTCAGTAATTACAACTGGGTAGTACTAATTTGGAGCATTTTCATTTAGAATGGAATATGTCAATGAAGGACAAATTAAACATCTGATATCTGAAAATATTGCAAGTGGTGAATTAGAAAGTTAAATACATCTTGTGCAACATCCATGGGTTTTCACTTGTAATACCACACTAATTACACAGATCTTTCTATTCATAAAACATACTTGTATAAGCATTCCCATCATAAATGACCTATTCTTGGAAGATGACAAAGAATACATTATAAGGGCTTTACGCAACAATTGTAACAGGTGAAAAACTTCTGCATTCTTTTCTTGTTATGTCTTAGGCACTTCTGGGAACAACAAAGGTACTGAGTTCCTTCTATCCCTAACCACTGCCATGCAATTTTGAGCCTGACAAACTAACTAGACCTCAGCTAAGCTAAAGGAAAATAAAGTCCTCATTGTTAAGCCAGAAGAAAAAACTTGCAGCTGCTGTACGTGTAGGTAAATACATGGAAAATGGAGATGATTATATGCACCATGAAAACTGCTAGTTTACGCATCCTGCCATTTCTAGGTCACATCAAACTGCACATGGTGTGAAGAAGTGCAGACTTCAATTTAGGTAATGTATATGCAATTGGAGTAGAGCAGGGGACTATGACCATGACAATCCATCTCCTGCAGATTAATATCTGGTGCAGGCAGGTATGTCATAAACTATAGCTTAATATGGAGAACCTCTCAGTTTTCCCCTCATTTTCACTAATGCATTGTGTGTGCTTCTAAGAGATTCACAGTAGATGTAGGGCTATTGCTTTTAAATGTTGCCTCTGACCCAGATAATGTCAAAATGTCTGAATATGCTATGCTCTTTTAAGAAAGAGCATCTCTAATGTAATGCAAATGCACATTGTGGGGAAATTCCAGCTGAGAAAATGAGGTCTTATATTTCCAGAACTATATACATGTCAATAGCCCATTATTCTCAAGTTTTAGACGTAATTGCAGCCCATCATGGAATGAATTCCTTGGAAATAATCTTGGAAATAATAAAATACACCGAGTAGCAGTTACTGTGTCTTCCAGTTATTTTATGCTCCCCCCTGCCCCACAAAATAAAAAAAAAAAAAAAAAGAAAGGAAAGAGAAAAGTGAAGTGAAAAAAAGTAGAGGAGAAAGGCGTGAGGAAGGGAGACAGAAGATAAAAGTGAAAGTCATATCCTTTTCTGCAATGCGTTATTGGAACACTCTGTGCAAAAATATGCTGGGCTCCTAAAAGGCATTACAACATCAACACATCTGAAGCTTTTGTATAAATGTATCTCAGTCCAATTTTGTATGACAAATTATTTCCAGGCAATTAAGAATATTTATAATTGTTTTCTTTGGTTGGAACTTTCTTCTATTTCCAAATGTCTTTAAAGCTAATGTTTCTTATAAAGCCTGAAAAGCCATCATTTTGAAAGAATTCTCTCTTAGTCATGTGAACTACTCCTCACAACCATCTTTTTCTGATAAATTTAACATGTGCATAGTACAGCCTTTATCTTCAGATTTTAAGGTATCATTATTTCACTGTGGAGTTTCCCCCCTGCTCCTCTTTCCTGGAAGAACTCCAAGAAACAGTTTCTATGATTAAAAACAATGTAGATTAATATTAAGGTTGTGCAGAGCTGCAGTATTTCTTTCCTTTCCATGCTGTCTTTACTTCCCTCACAGATTTCCCTTCTATGGATGAAACCCTATACTTCTCAGTAAATGAAATCTAAATGGTTCAATTGCCTAGTCACATTTCTAGGGTGGAGAACATGCACATAGATTTCCTGAAAAAAACAGTATTTTAGCAACTGCTTAATAAGCTAAACGACTATTATGCCATGAATCCATGACAAATAGTTCCTTGGAAAACCAAATTTGAGGTACAAATGTGTGTTTACTGTAAATGCCTTCTGAAGACTTAAAAATGTGAATTTAGTTTGTCAGAGGAGGTGGTTTTGTGGAAATGAACAATCACACTAAGAACAAACTTTCCTTCTCAGTTTCACGTGAAGCAAGAGGTAGCTGCAGATAGTTTTCAGCCTGCTTTATTCCCCTTTCTGTCCTTTTATTTTCCTTTACTTAAGGGAATCTGGGGTCTTTCTATCTGACTTGTAGAGGTGCTGCTAATTATTTAAACCTTTCATCTTTCTTTAATTTATGTCATAGCATAAGCGTAATTTCTAATTTTTATCTGCTTCTCATCAAGCTGTATTTCTGTCATTGTTTGTAAGCCTGAGGATAGACGAAACTGTAAAATTAACTGTGTTTCAGTCTTTGAAAGAAAAAAAAAAAAGATAAAAAACAGTTTCCTTAGGACTTAGTGCCTCTGGTAGTTGATTAGTCCCTGCAGTAGGGAAAATTAAATTTTGTGGTTGAGACCCAGCATGTTTGGATGGTTTAATAATGCTGTGGCCATCATCCAATGGCTGACAACCAAGAACTGAGGTACTTTCTGTTCTTTACTCCCTCATGCAACACCTGAAAATCCCGGGGCAAATCAAGCAGCAAATTAAAGCTCAAAAAACCCCTCACCTGCAAAGCATGTATAAGGAACTAATTTTAATGCTTTCAAGCTGAAGTCATTGGGACAGGAGCCCAAAAACCAGTGACAAAGGTATCTTGGTAAGTTCTGAAAGCACCTTTTTCAATTTTTTGTAGCTCCAACTGGGCTTGTTGTTTTAATGTATTTCTGCTTCCAGCGTAGTTAAAGCCAAGTAGCTCCTAAAAGCAATCAAGTAACAAGAAGCACTTCAAAAAGCCAAATCAGTGATTATGACTACAAATACAAATGAAGACTGTGGTTTCTCAAATATCGTTTAGTGTAAGACATTCCCTTCCAAAGCCCAAACCTGGCTCTAGTACCCAGTGTGCACTCAAGTGCTGCCTTTGGATTAACTGTGCAGGATGGGGCTTTGCAGGACAAATACATCTCCTGCCATTGGGGCCGTCCCTGAAGATGACTATGCTGTGACCATGTCTGCCAAGCAAAAATGGCTTTGTTACCTAGCAATGAAAAGTCAGTGCTAGTGATACAGACTCTGTTATGCCATGGATAAAAAGCAGAAGTGTGACATTGGATCTGGATTATGCTATGTATAAAGTATCCTCAAAAAATAAATAATATGCAAGTGTGTTTTTTTAGCCTCCAAGATTTTTTCTACTTTGTTTTTAATAAAACAAAACAGAAACCACAGGAAATTCAGGTGGAAGGAAAACAGCCATTTTATGCTTCAGTGCTGAGAACATGGTGGATATTTTTCTTCCTAAGGCATATACCTTTACTCTCACAATTTTGGCAAGTTCAGTTGGAATTTTGCTACATTTCCACGTCAATGCAACATTTGCTGATGAGAAAAGTGGCGTTTTCTTTTTGGATCAGATATATTGTTAGAATAATCTTGAAGAAACAGCTGTCAGTTTTGCTCTGATTCAGACAGAGGCTTCAGTCACAAAGACAGAAATTTCTTCTTTAATCATTCACTGCAGTAGTATCAGAAAGCTGCATTACAAGTGCTGACTTTAGAACTGTATCCTAGTACAGCTTCTCTCGTGCTTTGCTAAAGCAGGATTGGGTGGAAGACAGAAATGAGACCAGAAATTAGGAACTTTAGTGGTAGTTCTTTTAGTCAGATTAAAATTATGACAGTTATGGCCATTGAAATTGTGTCCTTGCCTTTAAATTCTCTTTATCTAGAGCGCTTGGGAAAAAAATGCTGCACCATCACATTGTTCTGTTTCTTGGTCTGTCTTATCTGTTGAATCTATCTGTTTTGCAGCCAGTGGTCAACTTCAGAAAATTTGATAAAGGTAGAAGATAATATGCTTTTATCAGCATTTCTCTAGGGAGGATAAACAATTGCAGCTCATTTCCCTTTCTATACTGACAGGCTGCCCCATTAAAAAGTTTGCCCAGACAAGTCAGAGACTACCCTGAGTGTGCTAAGTCTATCTAACCAACCTTCAAACAACCTGCAAACAGACACAGAGCAGAGTTGAGAAAACCATGCACGTAGGACATTAGATAAAGATCCATAGAGACTTGTATTTATGTGTTTAAAACACAGACTTACAGAAGGGAGCTGGGGTTTTGGTATGTTGTTATTTGAACGCATTAGAATGGCTGAATACACAGGCCATTGCTCCACCAAGGTCTCTAGGTTTAAAACCTTAAAAATCCCAGTTTGGAGATTAATTTTGTAGTTTAATACTATTTATTAGTTGCTTAGATAGGTATTTATCTTACTCTTTCCTTGTGGCAAGGCCTTTGCTCCAGCAAATATCCTCACATTTGGTGTTTTATAGATGTAAGGCCCTCTTTTTGTGCACATGGTGACTCAAGAATGGGACACTATAGGTGATCTTCTCAGGTCTGTAAAAGTTACAGATGAGACAGGTTTAAATGTCTGCCCTGAATAAAAGTCAACAATTTAATTTCATGTGCCAGTCTTCTAGTTTAGTCAGACTATCTTGTGTGATAACTTCTGCACCCAGGAGTCTGGTAGAGTGATTAGAAACAAAGGACGCCCCAAACAGAAGATATCATTTCCCAGGAATCCAGTGTGTAAAGCTGTGTTTCCTCCACATTACATCTGAACCAAAGTACACAATTTGAAAACCACAGAGTTTCCCCCCACCCTCTTTTTTATCATGTTAAACTGTTGGGGGTTTTAGTTTAATTCCTTTGTTGGTTTCACTGCTAGTTTCTATAAGCAAGCAGTAAGATTTCAATATGCTGTTCTGACATGTTTTGCCCAGTTTAGACAATGTTCTTAAATCCTTACCCAGCCTTCTTGTCTTTGTTTAGTTTTTACCCTAATGGCAGTCCTGGTTTCCCTGCCACTCAGAATGGTTGATGTTGTACATTCTCAAGGGCATTTGCTAGTGCAGTCATTCCTCGAACTCTCAGACCTATTGGTAACACTGTTTTCACAAGGGTGATTTGCATTCAGTCTAGATTGAAGTCCAGTACGTGCCCACAACATAAAATGTGCTTGTTATGAATGAAGTATATGCAGAGCCTCTTAAGAATTCACCCAACATAATTAGATACACCCTGGTTCATCTAAATGTTATCCAAAGGCTAAATATCTAAAGCTTTAATTGAAAAAGCTCATTAACTTTAAATACAGCTAAAGTTGTTGAAAAATCTCAGTGGAAATGGTAGATTCTCCATGAACACCAAAAATAAAAGCACATTTGAGTCTGAAGCTATTAATCATAAAGTTGACTTGCATATTTGTACTACGTTTGAAGTAGGTCTGAGTGCTTAATTAAAAAAAAAAGGGGAAAGGAAACTTGTGCATGCATGCTAACTAAATTTTGCTATTTTGCTGTGGGTTTAGTGGATTTCAAGTACTTAAATTGTGCAAAATAAAAAGAACTACTTGATTTAGGAGTGCAGTAGACAGGTCCACAATCAACTTGAAAGAAGCTACTGTTTATGGGTGATACTTGCCCACAATTTGTTAAACTAATAGCTGTGTCTATGGAATGTCACATTAGCAAGCAAGCCACCATCAGAAGAACATTCAACATGAGTATATATGAAATTTGCTATTACATCCTACAGAATTTTGTACCCAGAGGTAAACAAGCCTTAGGTAGTCTAGTGTGCAATGCTGCAGCCAGAGAATGCTCTCATAACGCAGGTGGTACTGACAGTAAGCTTCCACCTGATGGGTGCCTTCCAATCTGGATGGGAATTTCACAGGATTTTAAAAGACTTTCTTAATATCTGAGCAGTCTTGTTCTTCCAGCATTTATTTTCCAAACCCCTGAAATATGACAGTTTTCAGCATTCATCTGAGAATTACTTTCTCTTAACCTAAATGATCGAGAGTCATTACTTTCAAATTATTTCTATGGGAAAACAGATAATATATGATCAGGCTTCAAACAACAACTGTCCTTCCTAAAATAATAGCCCTTGATATTAAAATAAAAATAATAAATTCTGAACCCAACCCCACGTCTCTTTTCCTTTCCCAGAGAATTATCTATTAGAAATACAGTTTGGAGAGATATAGCTATAGTATGTCATTGTAATGCATTATTACATCACTAATTAATAAAAATGCAAGTTAAGAAAATTATTTTCAGGATTTTCAGTTTAAAAAACATAAAGATGCAGTGAAATCATAAAAACTAATAGTACTAGGACAGTGTCTTCAATTTGCTGATTTTTACATAGTATTAATACCATAGAACAAAAAATAATAGACATATTTTGACTATTACTAAATTTCATTTCAGGCTTCATAAATAAAAAAGAGAAACTATGACTTTAAAGAAGTCCTAATATAAAGTAATAAAATTAGAGACACACACAAAATATTATTTAAACAAATACAAATATGGTATTTGTTCTTCAAGTAATTAAACCATTCTCACAATTTTTACGGGTATAGGAGCTTGATTTATTTGTTCTAAAGCTCACTATTTTGCTATTTCATATTACTAATTTTTACACATTCAGATGCCGAAGAAAATATTCTACCTACATAAGGATAGATCTGTACAATTCATGGTTTCTAAACAGTGGGTTTTTTCACCTGATAGTCATGATGTAAAAGTTAGCATGTTTTAAGACTGATAAAAAATCTGCTAAGTAGATTCACTGGCAGTTGTTTAGTAGATATTTAGGAGACATTTAGTAATTTTTAAATATTTGAGAACATGTAGGTGATACCATGTTTAAACCTGTCACAGAGAAACTGATGTCCGCATTTATGATTGTGAAAGCATACAGTTAACCTCTAAGCATTATTCTGAACATGTGGAGAAATAATGTATTTCATCACAAATTGTTCTGAACATGCTTATAACATTTTTAATCAGGCTATTATTCTACTGCCCAAACAACTAAATTGGTTCCTAACTAGAAGTCTCTAAATTAAAAGAAAAGCAAAGTGAGCTGCTATTTTCTGTAATGCTGAGGGAAGAATGAACAAATTTATAAATGGGATTGCTAAACCTAATCCATTATTCAGAGAGTTGTCTTTTAGCTTCCTTCCAGATGATTTTTGTTTAAGACCATTAAGCCAGTGCCATTCATGAAAATATATGAAGAGAAATCAAATGCAAGTAATTTTTTGTTGGTTTTGATGAAGTTCCTAGTTACAGCCAATGTTTGTACACATGATTACTTGCTTGGAATGTAACAAGAAAAGAGGATATGAAGTCTATTTGTCATTTTAACAAATGTGGCTTATATCTTTCTCTTATTAGGAAAGAAATCAAGTATTTTTCAGTCTGTTATTGTTGAATATAGGTAAGTCTAAAACTCTTCCCTCTTAAAAATGCAGAAAACAAAAGTTCCAATCTCACAAATTTGCTTTAATGACTGTTTTCACTCTAAAGCGGAGTTTCATCTCTCTTGTCTTGGAAAAGGCTTTTCTTTAGTTGGTTTGTTGGTTGAAGCTGGTTGGCTGGTTTGTTAATGTTGGTTGGTTGGTTGGTTGGTTGGTTTTTTTCTCTTCACTCTTTCTGCTTCTGAAATGCAAGCTTGTCAACTGGCAAACAGAACTACACCTATTAGCATTTAACCAAGCTAGATACTGTATTCAAGACAAAATGCTGGCAGAGCTGCTGGCCTTAAACTGGTCCCATACCATGGAAACTTGTTTATCTAAACCCTGCATGAATTAAAAGTTACAAAATTTACAATTAAGGAGCACATTTCTACCATCACATTTAATTTGCAATCAAATGAGGAAACCCCCAAAATTAAATTACTACTTTTTTTCAAGAGTGGTTCTATCCACATGTGTTTAAAGTGAGGCAGTATTTGACTTAAGAATGGAAAGCTACATATACATAAGGTTCCCTGAAGATATTACTTTCAAATAAACATCCAGTCTTCTTCCCATTTGAAGGATGATTTATTTCTTTTTCAGTTCATGCTCAGATTGCAAAGGAAATAGGTGTGCTCTTTACATGCCTCAAGACATGTATTAATACATACCTAACCAGTTTTGTTGAAAGGTACAGTCTTACCTAATGAAACCAAAAATCACACTCCCTGCAACGTGTGCTGGAGGCTTTTAAGACACAGAAAACCTCCAGAAAACTCTCACTTTGGACATGGAAAAATGCATTTCCTGGACACTTCATAATTAGCCATAAAAAGCTTATGTTATTTTTTGGGAGGAATGTTAGTATAGCACATGTTTGGAGCATTGCA